>NC_142290.1:14456651-14779276 GCF_965620075.1 Prunus avium
ACACCTGTTGATTTCGGATCGAGCCCAAAACTTGGGCAACATCATAATATGGTGGGAGGAGTCATTTGTTGAGTATTGAGTGAAATCCAATCGCTAGAAGTATGGAATTTACCAACCACTCCAGTTAGGAACGAACTGCCGTTGAAGTTGAATTGTCCAATTCGGAACACCTATTGATTTCGGATCGAGCCCAAAACTTGGGCAACATCATAATATGGTGGGAGGAGTCATTTGGTGAGTTTTGAGTGAAATCTAATCGCTAGAAGTATGGAATACACCAACCACTCCAATTATGAACGAACTGCCGTTGAACTTGAATTGTCCAATTTGGAACACCTATTGATTTTGGATCGAGCCTAAAACTTGGGCAACATCGTAATATGGTGGGAGGAGTCATTTGGCGAGTTTTGAGTGAAATCTAATCGCTAGAAATATGGAATACACCAACCACTCCAATTAGGAACGAACTGCCGTTGAACTTGAATTGTCCAATTTGGAACACCTATTGATTTCGGATCGAGCCCAAAATTGGGCAACATTATAATATTGTGGGAGGAGTCATTTGGTTAGTTTTGACTGAAATCCAATCGCTAGAAGTATGGAATACACCAACCACCCCAATTAGGAACGAACTGCCGTTGAACTTGAATTGGCTAATTTGGAACACCTATTGATTTCGGATCGAGGCCAAAACTTGGGCAACATCATAATATGGTGGGAGGAGTCATTTGGTGACTTGTAAGTGAAATCCAATCCCTAGAAGTATGGAATACACCAACCACTCCAATTAGGAACGAACTGCCATTGAACTTGAATTGTCCAATTTTGAACACCTATTGATCTCGGATCGAGCCCAAAACTTGGGCAACATCATAACATGGTGGGAGGAGTCATTTGGTGAGTTTTGAGTGAAATCCAATCGCTGGACGTATGGAATACACCAACCACTCCAATTAGGAACGAATTGTCGTTGAAATTGAATTGACCAATTTCTCAGACCTATTGATTTCGGATCGAGCCCAAAACTTGGGCAACATAATAATATGGTGGGAGGAGTCATTTGGTGTGTTTTGAGTGAAATCCAATCGCTAGAAGTATGGAATACACCAACCACTCCAATTAGGAATGAACTGCCGTTGAACTTGAATTGTCCAATGTGGAACACCTATTGATTTCGGATCGAGCCCAAAACTTGGCAACATCATAATATGATTGGAGGAGTCATTTGGTGAGTTTTGAGTGAAATCCAAACGCTAGAAGTATGGAATATACCAACCACTCCAATTAGGAACGAACTGCCGTTGAACTTGAATTGTCCAATTTGGAACACCTATTGATTTCGTATCGAGCCCAAAACTTGGGCAACATCATAATATGGTGGGAGGGGTCATTTGGTGAGTTTTGGGTGAAATCCAATCGCTAGAAGTATGGAATACACCAACCACTCCAATTAGGAACGAACTGCCGATGAACTTGAATTGTCCAATTTGGAACACCTTTTTATTTCGGACCGAGCCCAAAACGTGGGCAACCTCATAATATGGTGGGAGGAGTCATTTGGTGAGTTTTGAGTGAAATCCAATCGCTGGACGTATGGAATACACCAACCACTCCAATTATAAACGAACTGCCGTTGAACTTGAATTGTCCAATTTGGAACACCTATTGATTTTGGATCGAGCCCAAAACTTGGGCAACATCGTAATATGGTGGGAGGAGTCATTTGGCGAGTTTTGAGTGAAATCAAATCGCTAGAAGTATGGAATACACCAACCACTCCAGTTAGGAACGAACTGCCGTTGAACTTGAATTGTCCAATTCGGAACACCTGTTGATTTCGGATCGAGCCCAAAACTTGGGCAACATCATAATATGGTGGGAGGAGTCATTTGGTGAGTATTGAGTGAAATCCAATCGCTAGAAGTATGGAATTTACCAACCACTCCAGTTAGGAACGAACTGCCGTTGAAGTTGAATTGTCCAATTCGGAACACCTATTGATTTCGGATCGAGCCCATAACTTGGGCAACATCATAATATGGTGGGAGGAGTCATTTGGTGAGTATTGAGTGAAATCCAATCGCTAGAAGTATGGAATATACCAACCACTCCAGTTAGGAACGAACTGCCGTTGAACTTGAATTGTCCAATTTGGAACACCTATTGATTTCGGATCGAGCCCAAAACTTGGGCAACATCATAATATGGTGGGAGGAGTCATTTGGTGAGTTTTGAGTGAAATCTAATCGCTAGAAGTATGGAATACACCAACCACTCCAACTATGAACGAACTGCCGTTGAACTTGAATTGTCCAATTTGGAACACCTATTGATTTTGGATCGAGCCCAAAACTTGGGCAACATCGTAATATGGTGGGAGGAGTCATTTGGCGAGTTTTGAGTGAAATCTAATCGCTAGAAGTATGGAATACACCAACCACTCCAATTAGGAACGAACTGCCGTTGAACTTGAATTGTCCAATTTGGAACACCTATTGATTTCGGATCGAGCCCAAAACTTGGGCAACATTATAATATTGTGGGAGGAGTCATTTGGTTAGTTTTGACTGAAATCCAATCGCTAGAAGTATGGAATACACCAACCACCCCAATTAGGAACGAACTGCCGTTGAACTTGAATTGTCTAATTTGGAACACCTATTGATTTCGGATCGAGGCCAAAACTTGGGCAACATCATAATATGGTGGGAGGAGTCATTTGGTGACTTGTAAGTGAAATCCAATCCGTAGAAGTATGGAATACACCAACCACTCCAATTAGGAACGAACTGCCATTGAACTTGAATTGTCCAATTTTAAACACCTATTGATCTCGGATCGAGCCCAAAACTTGGGCAACATCATAACATGGTGGGAGGAGTCATTTGGTGAGTTTTGAGTGAAATCCAATCGCAGGACGTATGGAATACACCAACCACTCCAATTAGGAACGAATTGTCGTTGAAATTGAATTGACCAATTTCTCAGACCTATTCATTTCGGATCGAGCCCAAAACTTGGGCAACATCATAATATGGTGGGAGGAGTCATTTGGTGTGTTTTGAGTGAAATCCAATCGCTAGAAGTATGGAATACACCAACCACTCCAATTAGGAATGAACTGCCGTTGAACTTGAATTGTCCAATGTGGAACACCTATTGATTTCGGATCGAGCCCAAAACTTGGCAACATCATAATATGATTGGAGGAGTCATTTGGTGAGTTTTGAGTGAAATCCAAACGCTAGAAGTATGGAATATACCAACCACTCCAATTAGGAACGAACTGCCGTTGAACTTGAATTGTCCAATTTGGAACACCTATTGATTTCGGATCGAGCCCAAAACTTGGGCAACATCATAATATGATTGGAGGAGTCATTTGGTGAGTTTTGAGTGAAATCCAAACGCTGGAAGTATGGAATATACCAACCACTCCAATTAGGAACGAACTGCCGTTGCACTTGAATTGTCCAATTTGGAACACCTATTGATTTCCGATCGAGCCCAAATCTTGGGCAACATCATAATATGGTGGGAGGAGTCATTTGCTGAGTTTTGAGTGAAATATAATCGCTAGAAGTATGGAATACACCAACCACTCCAATTAGGAACGAACTGCCATTGAACTTGAATTGTCCAATTTGGAACACCTATTGATTTCGGATCGAGCCCAAAACTTGGGCAACATCATAATATGGTGGGAGGAGTCATTTGGTAAGTTTTGAGTGAAATCCAATCGCTAGAAGTATGGAATACCCCAACCAATCCAATTAGGAACGAACTGCCGTTGAACTTGAATTGTCCAATTTGGAACACCTATTGATTTCGTATCGAGCCCAAAACTTGGGCAACATCATAATATGGTGGGAGGAGTCATTTGGTGAGTTTTGAGTGAAATCCAATCGCTAGAAGTATGGAATACACCAACCCCTCCAATTAGGAACGAACTGCCGTTGAACTTGAATTGTCCAATTTCTCACACCTATTGATTTCGGATCGAGCCCCAAACTTTTGGCTACATCACAATATGGTGGGAGGAGTCATTTGGTGAATTTTGAGTGAAATCCAATCGCTAGAACTATGGAATACACCAACCACTCCAATTAGGAACGAACTGCCGTTGCACTTGAATTGTCCAATTTCCCGCACCTATTGATTTCGGCTCGAGCCCAAAACTTGGGCAACATCATAATATGGTGGGAGGAGTCACTTGGTGAGTTTTGAGTGAAATCCAATCGCTAGAAGTATGGAAAACACCAACCCCTCCAATTAGGAACGAACTGCCGTTGAACTTGAATTGTCCAATTTGGAACACCTATTGATTTCCGATCGAGCCCAAATCTTGGGCAACATCATAATATGGTGGGAGGAGTCATTTGCTGAGTTTTGAGTGAAATATAATCGCTAGAAGTATGGAATACACCAACCAATCCAATTAGGAACGAACTGCCATTGAACTTGAATTGTCCAATTTGGAACACCTATTGATTTCGGATCGAGCCCAAAACTTGGGCAACATCATAATATGGTGGGAGGAGTCATTTGGTTAGTTTTGAGTGAAATCCAATCGCTAGAAGTGTGGAATACACCAACCACTCCAATTAGGAACGAACTGCCGTTGAACTTGAATTGTCCAATTTCTCACACCTATTGATTTTGGACCGAGCCCAAAACTTGGGCAACATCATAATATGGTGGGAGGAGTCATTTGGTGAGTTTTGAGTGAAATCCAATCGCTAGAAGTATGGAATACACCAACCACTCCAATTAGGAACGAACTGGCGTTGAACTTGAATTGTCCAATTTGGAACACCTATTGATTTCGGATCGAGCCCAAAACTTGGGCAACATCATAATATGGTGGGAGGAGTCATTTGTGAGTTTTGAGTGTAATCCAATAGCTAGAAGTATGGAATACACCAACCACTCCAATTAGGAACGAACTGCCGTTGAACTTGAATTGTCCAATTTCTCACACCTATTGATTTTGGATCGAGCCCAAAACTTGGGCAACATCATAATGTGGTGGGAGGAGTCATTTGTGAGTTTTGAGTGTAATCCAATCGCTAGAAGTATGTAATACAGCAAACACTCCAATTAGGAACGAACTGCCGTTGAACTTGAATTGTCCAATTTCTCACACCTATTGATTTCGGATCGAGCCCCAAACTCGGGCAACATCATAATATGGTGGGAGGAGTCATTTGGTGAGTTTTGAGTGAAATCCAAACGCTAGAAGTATGGAATACACCAACCACTCAAATTCGGAACGAACTGTCGTTGAACTTGAATTGTCCAATTTCTCACACCTATTGATTTCGGATCGAGCCCAAAACTTGGGCAACATCATAATGTGGTGGGAGGAGTCATTTGTGAGTTTTGAGTGTAATCCAATCGCTAGAAGTATGTAATACAGCAAACACTCCAATTAGGAACGAACTGCCGTTGAACTTGAATTGTCCAATTTCTCACACCTATTGATTTCGGATCGAGCCCCAAACTTGGGCAACATCATAATATGGTGGGAGGAGTCATTTGGTGAGTTTTGAGAGAAATCCAAACGCTAGAAGTGTGGAATACACCAACCACTCCAATTAGGAACGAACTGCCGTTGAACTTGAATTGTCCAATTTGGAACACCTATTGATTTCCGATCGAGCCCCAAACTTGGGCAACATCATAATATGGTGGGAGGAGTCATTTGGTGAGTTTTGAGTGAAATACTATCGCTAGAAGTATGGAATACACCAACCACTCCAATTAGGAACGAACTGCCGTTGAACTTGAATTGTCCAATTTCTCACACCTATTGATTTCGGATCGAGCCCCAAACTCGGGCAACATCATAATATGGTGGGAGGAGTCATTTGGTGAGTTTTGAGTGAAATCCAAACGCTAGAAGTATGGAATACACCAACCACTCAAATTCGGAACGAACTGTCGTTGAACTTGAATTGTCCAATTTCTCACACCTATTGATTTCGGATCGAGCCCAAAACTTGGGCAACATCATAATGTGGTGGGAGGAGTCATTTTTGAGTTTTGAGTGTAATCCAATCGCTAGAAGTATGTAATACAGCAAACACTCCAATTAGGAACGAACTGCCGTTGAACTTGAATTGTCCAATTTCTCACACCTATTGATTTCGGATCGAGCCCCAAACTTGGGCAACATCATAATATGGTGGGAGGAGTCATTTGGTAAGTTTTGAGTGAAATCCAATCGCTAGAAGTGTGGAATACACCAACCACTCCAATTAGGAACGAACTGCCGTTGAACTTGAATTGTCCAATTTGGAACACCTATTGATTTCCGATCGAGCCCCAAACTTGGGCAACATCATAATATGGTGGGAGGAGTCATTTGGTGAGTTTTGAGTGAAATACTATCGCTAGAAGTATGGAATACACCAACCACTCCAATTAGGAACGAACTGCCGTTGAACTTGAATTGTCCAATTTCTCACACCTATTGATTTCGGATCGAGCCCCAAACTTGGGCAACATCATAATATGGTGGGAGGAGTCATTTGGTGAGTTTTGAGTGAAATCCAATCGCTAGAAGTATGGAATACACCAACCACTCCAATTAGGAACGAACTGTCGTTGAACTT
Source organism: Prunus avium (assembly GCF_965620075.1). Taxonomy (NCBI): domain Eukaryota; kingdom Viridiplantae; phylum Streptophyta; class Magnoliopsida; order Rosales; family Rosaceae; genus Prunus; species Prunus avium. The sequence goes on from NC_142290.1 coordinate 14,463,269, forward strand.
GAATTGTCCAATTTGGAACACCTATTGATTTCGGATCGAGCCCAAAACTTGGGCAACATCATAATATGGTGCGAGGAGTCATTTGTGAGTTTTGAGTGTAATCCAATAGCTAGAAGTATGTAATACAGCAAACACTCCAATTAGGATCGAACTGCCGTTGAACATGAATTGTCCAATTTCTCACACCTGTTGATTTCGGATCGAGCCCCAAACTTGGGCAACATCATAATATGGTGGGAGGAGTCATTTGGTGAGTTTTGAGTGAAATACAATCGCTAGAAGTATGGAATACACCAACCACTCCAATTAGGAACGAACTGCCGTTGAACTTGAATTGTCCAATTTCTCACACCTATTGATTTCGGATCGAGCCCCAAACTTGGGCAACATCATAATATGGTGGGAGGAGTCATTTGGTGAGTTTTGAGTGAAATCCAATCGCTAGAAGTATGGAATACACCAACCACTCCAATTAGGAACGAACTGCCGTTGAACTTGAATTGTCCAATTTCTCACACCTATTGATTTTTGATCGAGCCCAAAACTTGGGCAACATCATAATATGGTGGGAGGAGTCATTTGGTGAGTTTTGAGTGAAATCCAATCGCTAGAAGTGTGGAATACACCAACCATTCCAATTAGGAACGAACTGCCGTTGAACTTGAATTGTCCAATTTCTCACACCTGTTGATTTCGGATCGAGCCCAAAACTTGGGCAACATCATAATATGGTGGGAGGAGTCATTTGGTTAGATTTGAGTGAAATCCAATCGCTAGAAGAATGGAATACACCAATCACTCCAATTAGGAACGAACTGCAGTTGAACTTGAATTGTCCAATTTCCCACACCTATTGATTTTGGATCGAGCCCAAAACTTGAGCAACATCATAATATGGTGGGAGGAGTCATTTGGTGAGTTTTGAGTGAAATCCAATCGCTAGAAGTATGGAATACACCAACCACACCAATTAGGAACGAACTGCCGTTGAACGTGAATTGTCCAATTTGGAACACCTATTGATTTCGGATCGAGCCCAAAACTTGGGCAACATCATAATATGGTGGGAGGAGTCATTTCGTGAGTGTTGAGTGAAATCCAATCACTTGAAGTGTGGAATACACCAACCACTCCAATTAGGAACGAACTGTCGTTGAACTTGGATTGTCCAATTTCCCACACCTATTGATTTCGGATCGAGCCCAAAACTTGGGCAACATCATAATATGGTGGGAGGAGTTTTGAGTGAAATCCAATCGCCAGAAGTATGGAATACACCAACCACCCAATTTGGAACGAACTGCCGTTGAACTTGAATTGTCCAATTTCTCACACCTATTGATTTCGGATCGAGCCCAAAACTTGGGCAACATCGTAATATGGTGGGAGGAGTCATTTGGTGAGTTTTGAGTGAAATCTAATCGCTAGAAGTATGGAATACACCAACCACTTCAATTAGGAACGAACTGCCATTGAACTTGAATTGTCCAATTTGGAACACCTATTGATTTCAGATCGAGCCCAAAACTTGGGCATCAACATAATATGGTGGGAGGACTCATTTGGTGACTTTTGAGTGAAATCCAATTGCTAGAAGTATGGAATACACCAACCACTCCAATTAGGAACGAACTGCCGTTGAACTTGAATTGTCCAATTTGGAACACCTATTGATTTCGGATCGAGCCCCAAACTTGGGCAACATCATAATATGGTGGGAGGAGTCATTTGGTTAGTTTTGAGTGAAATCCAATCGCTAGAAGTATGGAATACACCAACCACTCCAATTAGGAACGAACTGCCGTTGAACTTGAATTGTCCAATTTGGAACACCTATTGATTTTGGATCGAGCCCAACACTTGGGCAACATCATGATATGGTGGGAGGAGTCATTTGGTTAGTTTTGAGTGAAATCCAATCACTAGAAATATGGAATACACCAACCACTCCAATTTGGAACGAACTGCCATTGAACTTGAATTGTCCAATTTGAAACACCTATTGATTTCGGATCGAGCCCAAAAGTTGGGCAACATCATAATATGGTGAGAGGAGTCATTTGGTGAATTTTGAGTGAAATCCAATAGCTAGAAGTATGGAATATACCAACCACTCCAATTAGGAACGAACTTCCGTTGAACTTGAGTTGTCCAATTTCTCAAACCTATTGATTTCGGGTAGAGCCCAAAACTTGGGCAACATCATAATATGGTGGGAGGAGTCATTTGGTGAGTTTTGAGTGAAATCCAATCGCTAGAAGTATGGAATACACCAACCACTCCAATTAGGAACGAACTGCCGTTGAACTTGAATTGTCCAATTTGGAACACCTATTGATTTCGGATAGAGCCCAAAACTTGGGAAACATCATAATATGGTGGGACGAGTCATTTGGTGAGTTTTGAGTGAAATCCAATCGCTAGAAGTATGGAATACACCAACCACTCCAATTAGGAACGAACTGTCGTTGAACTTGAATTGTCCAATTTCGAACACCTATTGATTTCGGATCAAGCCCAAAACTTGGCCAACATCATAATATGGTGGGAGGAGTCATTTGGTGAGTTTTGTGTGAAATCCAATCGCTAGAAGTATGGAATACACCAACCACTCCAATTAGGAAGGAACTGCCGTTGAACTTGAGTTGTCCAATTTCTCACACCTACTGATTTCGGATCGAGCCCAAAACTTGGGCAACATCATAATATGGTGGGAGGAGTCATTTGGTGAGTTTTGAGTGAAATCCAATCGCTAGAAGTATGGAATACACCAACCACTCCAATTAGGAACGAACTGCCGTTGAACTTGAATTGTCCAATTTCTCACACCTATTGATTTCGGATCAAGCCCAAAACTTGGGCAACATCATAATATGGTGGGCGGAGTCTTTTGGTGAGTTTTGAGTGAAATCCAATCGCTAGAAGTATGGAATACACCAACCACTCCAATTAGGAACGAACTGCCGTTGAACTTGAATTGTCCAATTTGTCACACATATTGATTTCGGATCGAGCCCCAAACGTGGGCAACATCATAATATGGTGGGAGGAGTCATTTGGTGAGTTTTGGGTGAAATCCATTCGCTAGAAGTATAGAATACACCAACCACTCCAATTCGGAACGAACTGCCGTTGAACTTGAGTTGTCCAATTTCTCACACCTATTGATTTCGGATCGAGCCCAAAACTTGGGCAACATCATAATATGGTGGGAGGAGTCATTTGGTGAGTTTTGAGTGAAATCCAAGCGCTAGAAGTATGGAATACACCAACCACTCCAATTAGGAACGAACTGCCGTGGAACTTGAATTGTCCAATTTCTCACACCTATTGATTTCGGATCGAGCCCCAAACTTGGGCAACATCATAATATGGTGGGAGGAGTCATTTGGTGAGTTTTGAGTGAAATCCAATCGCTAGAAGTATGGAATACACCAACCACTCCAATTAGGAACGAACTGCCGTTGAACTTGAATTGTCCTATTTCTCACACCTATTGATTTCGGATCGAGCCCAAAACTTGGGCAACATCATAATATGGTGGGAGGAGTCATTTGGTGAGTTTTGAGTGAAATCAAATCGCTAGAAGTATGGAATACACCAACCACTCCCATTAGGAACGAACTGCCGTTGAACTTGAATTGTCCAATTTCTAACACCCATTGATTTCGGATCGAACCCCAAACCTGTGCAACATCATAATATGGTGGGAGGAGTCATTTGGTGAGTTTTGAGTGAAATCCAATCGCTAGAAAGTATGGAATACACCAACCACTCCCGTTAGGAACGAATTGTGGTTGAACTTGAATTGTCCAATTTCTAACACCTATTGATTTTGGATCGAGCCTAAAACTTGGGCAATATCATAATATGGTGGGAGGAGTCATTTGGTGAGTTTTGTGTGAAATCCAATCGCTAGAAGTGTGGAATACACCAACCATTCCAATTAGGAACGAACTGCCGTTGAACTTGAATTGTCCAATTTCTCACACCTGTTGATTTCGGATCGAGCCCAAAACATGGGCAACATCATAATATGGTGGGAGGAGTCATTTGGTGAGTTTTGAGTGAAATCCAATCGCTAGAACTATGGAATACACCAACCACTCCCGTTAGGAACGAATTGCCGTTGAACTTGAATTGTCCAATTTCTAACCCCTATTGATTTTGGATCGAACCCCAAACTTGTGCAACATCATAATATGGTGGGAGGAGTCATTTGGTGAGTTTTGAGTGAAATCCAATCGCTAGAAAGTATGGAATACACCAACCACTCCCGTTAGGAACGAATTGCCGTTGAACTTGAATTGTCCAATTTCTAACACCTATTGATTTTGGATCGAGCCTAAAACTTGGGCAATATCATAATATGGTGGGAGGAGTCATTTGGTGAGTTTTGTGTGAAATCCAATCGCTAGAAGTGTGGAATACACCAACCATTCCAATTAGGAACGAACTGCCGTTGAACATGAATTGTCCAATTTCTCACACCTGTTGATTTCGGATCGAGCCCAAAACATGGGCAACATCATAATATGGTGGGAGGAGTCATTTGGTGAGTTTTGAGTGAAATCCAATCGCTAGAACTATGGAATACACCAACCACTCCCGTTAGGAACGAATTGCCGTTGAACTTGAATTGTCCAATTTCTAACCCCTATTGATTTTGGATCGAACCCCAAACTTGTGCAACATCATAATATGGTGGGAGGAGTCATTTGGTGAGTTTTGAGTGAAATCCAATCGCTAGAAGTATGGAATACACAAACCACTCCAATTAGGAACGAAATGCCGTTGAACTTGAATTGTCCAATTTGGAACACCTATTGATTTCGGATCGAGCCCAAAACTTAGGCAATATGATAATATGGTGGGAGGAGTCATTTGGTGAGTTTTGAGTGAAAACCAATCGCTAGAAGTATGGAATACACCAACCACTCCAATTAGGAACGAACTGCCGTTGAACATGAATTGTCCAATTTGGAACACCTATTGATTTCGGATCGAGCCCAAAACATGGGCAATATCATAATATGGTGGGAGGAGTCATTTGGTGGGTTTTGAGTGAAATCCAATCGCTAGAAGTATGGAATACACCAACCACTCCAATTAGGAACGAACTGCCGTTGAACTTGAAATGTCCAATTTGGAACACCTATTGATTTCGGATTGTGCCCAAAACTTGGGCAACAACATAATATGGTGGGAGGAGTCATTTGGTGAGTTTTGAGTGAAATCCAATCGCTAGAAGTATGGAATACACCAACCACTCCAATTAGGAACGAACTGCCGTTGAACTTGAATTGTCCTATTTCTCACACCTATTGATTTCGGATCGAGCCCAAAACTTGGGCAACATCATAATATGGTGGGAGGAGTCATTTGGTGAGTTTTGGGTGATATCCAATCGCTAGAAGTATAGAATACACCAACCACTCCCATTAGGAACGAACTGCCGTTGAACTTGAATTGTCCAATTTATAACACCTATTGATTTCGGATCGAACCCCAAACCTGTGCAACATGATAATATGGTGGGAGGAGTCATTTGGTGAGTTTTGAGTGAAATCCAATCGCTAGAAGTATGGAATACACCAACCACACCAATGAGGAACGAACTGCCGTTGAACTTGAATTGTCCAATTTCTCACACCTATTGATTTCGGATCAAGCCCCGAACGTGGGCAACATCATAATATGGTGGGAGGAGTCATTCGGTGAGTTTTGGGTGAAATCCATTCGCTAGAAGTATAGAATACACCAACCACTCCAATTCGGAACGAACTGCCGTTGAACTTGAGTTGTCCAATTTCTCACACCTATTGATTTCGGATCGAGCCCAAAGCTTGGGCAACATCATAATATGGTGGGAGGAGTCATTTGGTGAGTTTTGAGTGAAATCCAATCGCTAGAAGTATGGAATACACCAACGACTCCAATTAGGAACGAACTGCCGTTCAACTTGAATTGTCCAATTTGGAACACCTATTGATTTCGGATCGAGCCCAAAACTTGGGCAACATCATAATATGGTGGGAGGAGTCATTTGGTGAGTTTTGAGTAAAATCCAATCGCTAGAAGTATGGAATACACCAACCACACCAATGAGGAACGAACTGCCGTTGAACTTGAATTGTCCAATTTCTCACACCTATTGATTTCGGATCAAGCCCCAAACTTGGGCAACATCCAAATATGGTGGGAGGAGTCATTTGGTGAGTTTTGAGTGAAATCCAATCGCTAGAAGTATGGAATACACCAACCACTCCAATTAGGAACGAACTGCCGTTCAACTTGAATTGTCCAATTTGGAACACCTATTGATTTCGGATCGAGCCCCAAACTTGGGCAACATCCAAATATGGTGGGTGGAGTCATTTGGTGAGTTTTGAGTGAAATCCAATCGCTAGAAGTATGGAATACACCAACCACTCCAATTAGGAACGAACTGCCGTTCAACTTGAATTGTCCAATTTGGAACACCTATTGATTTCGGATCGTGCCCAAAACTTGGGAAACAACATAATATGGTGGGAGGAGTCATTTGGTGAGTTTTGAGTGAAATCCAATCGCTAGAAGTATGGAATACACCAACCACTCCAATTAGAAATGAACTGCCGTTGAACTTGAATTGTCCAATTTCTCACACCTATTGATTTCGGATCGAGCCCAAAACTTGGGCAACACTATAATATGGTGGGAGGAGTCATTTGGTGAGTTTTGAGTGAGATGCAATCGCTAGAAGTATGGAAGACACCAACCACTCCAATTAGGAACGAACTGCCGTTGAACTTGAATTGTCCAATTTCTCACAACTATTGATTTCGGATCTAGCCCCAAACTTGGGCAACATCAGAATATGGTGGGAGGAGTCATTTGGTGAGTTTTGAGTGAAATCCAATCGCTAGAAGTATGGAATACACCAACCACTCCAATTAGGAACGAACTGCCGTTCAACTTGAATTGTCCAATTTGTAACACCTATTGATTTCGGATCGTGCCCAAAACTTGGGCAACATCATAATATGGTGGGAGGAGTCATTTGGTGAGTTTTGAGTGAAATCCAATCGCTAGAAGTATGGAATACACCAACCACACCAATGAGGAACGAACTGCCGTTGAACTTGAATTGTCCAATTTCTCACACCTATTGATTTCGGATCGAGCCCCAAACGTGGGCAACATCATAATATGGTGGGAGGAGTCATTTGGTGAGTTTTGGGTGAAATCCATTCGCTAGAAGTATAGAATACACCAACCACTCCTATTCGGAACGAACTGCCGTTGAACTTGAGTTGTCCAATTTCTCACACCTATTGATTTCGGATCGAGCCCAAAACTTGGGCAACATCATAATATGGTGGGAGGAGTCATTTGGTAAGTTTTGAGTGAAATCCAATCGCTAGAAGTATGGAATACACCAACCACTCCAATTAGGAACGAACTGCCGTTCAACTTGAATTGTCCAATTTGGAACCACTATTGATTTCGGATCGTGCCCAAAACTTGGGAAACAACATAATATGGTGGGAGGAGTCATTTGGTGAGTTTTGAGTGAAATCCAATCGCTAGAAGTATGGAATACACAAACCACTCCAATTAGGAACGAACTGCCGTGGAACTTGAAGTGTCCACTTTCTCACACCTATTGATTTCGGATCGTGCCCAAAACTTGGGCAACATCATAATATGGTGGGAGGAGTCATTTGGTGAGTTTTGAGTGAAATCCAATCGCTAGAAGTATGGAATACACCAACCACTCCAATTAGGAACGAACTGCCGTTGAACTTGAATTGTCAGATTTGGAACACCTATTCATTTCGGATCGAACCCCAAACCTGTGCAACATCAGAATATGGTGGGAGGAGTCATTTGGTGAGTTTTGAGTGAAATCCAATCGCTAGAAGTATGGAATACACCAACCACTCCAATTAGGAACGAACTGCCGTTCAACTTGAATTGTCCAATTTGGAACACCTATTGATTTCGGATCGAGCCCAAAACTTGGGCAACATCATAATATGGTGGGAGGAGTCATTTGGTGAGTTTTGAGTGAAATCCAAACGCTAGAAGTATGGAATACACCAACCACTCCAATTAGGAACGAACTGCCGTTGAACTTGAATTGTCCAATTTGGAACACCTATTGATTTCGGATCGAGCCCATAACTTGGGCAACATCATAATATGGTGGGAGGAGTCATTTGGTGAGTTTTGAGTGAAATCCAATCGCTAGAAGTATGGAATACAACAACCAATCCAATTAGGAACGAACTGCCGTTGAACTGGAATTGTCCAATTTGGAACACCTATTGATTTCGTATCGAGCCCAAAACTTGGGCAACATCATAATATGGTGGGAGGAGTCAGTTGGTGAGTTTTGGGTGAAATCCAATCGCTAGAAGTATGGAATACACAAACCACTCCAATTAGGAACGAACTGCCGTTGAACATGAATTGTCCAATTTGGAACACCTATTGATTTCGGATCGAGTCCAAAACTTGGGCAACATCATAATATGGTGGGAGGAGTCATTTGGTGTGTTTTGAGTGAAATCCAATCTCTAGAAGTATGGAATACACCAACCACTCCAATTAGGAACGAACTACCGTTGAACTTGAATTGTCCAATTTCTCACACCTATTGATTTCGGATCGAGCCCCAAACTTGGGCAACATCATAATATGGTGGGAGGAGTCATTTGGTGAGTTTTGAGTGAAATCCAATCGCTAGAACTATGGAATACACCAACCACTCCAATTAGGAACGAACTTCCGTGGAACTTCAATTGTCCAATTTATCACACCTATTGATTTCGGATCGAGCCCAAAACTTGGGCAACATCATAATATGGTGGGAGGAGTCATTTGGTGAGTGTTGAGTGAAATCCAAACGCTAGAAGTATGGAATACACCAACCACTCCAATTAGGAACGAACTGCCGTTGAACTTGAATTGTCCAATTTGGAACACCTATTGATTTCGGATCGAGCCCCAAACTTGGGCAACATCATAATATGGTGGGAGGAGTCATTTGGTGAGTGTTGAGTGAAATCCAAACGCTAGAAGTATAGAATACACCAACCACTCCAATTAGGAACGAACTGCCGTTGAACTTGAATTGTCCAATTTGGAACACCTTTTGATTTCGGATCGAGCCCCAAACTTGGGCAACATCATAATATGGTGGGAGGAGTCATTTGGTGAGTTTTGAGTGAAATCCAATCGCTAGAAGTATGGAATACACAAACCACTCCAATTAGGAACGAACTGCCGTTGAACATGAATTGTCCAATTTGGAACACCTATTGATTTCGGATCGAGTCCAAAACTTGGGCAACATCATAATATGGTGGGAGGAGTCATTTGGTGTGTTTTGAGTGAAATCCAATCTCTAGAAGTATGGAATACACCAACCACTCCAATTAGGAACGAACTACCGTTGAACTTGAATTGTCCAATTTCTCACACCTATTGATTTCGGATCGAGCCCCAAACTTGGGCAACATCATAATATGGTGGGAGGAATCATTTGGTGAGTTTTGAGTGAAATCCAATCGCTAGAACTATGGAATACACCAACCACTCCAATTAGGAACGAACTTCCGTGGAACTTCAATTGTCCAATTTATCACACCTATTGATTTCGGATCGAGCCCAAAACTTGGGCAACATCATAATATGGTGGGAGGAGTCATTTGGTGAGTTTTGAGTGAAATCCAAACGCTAGAAGTATGGAATACACCAACCACTCCAATTAGGAACGAACTGCCGTTGAACTTGAATTGTCCAATTTGGAACACCTATTGATTTCGGATCGAGCCCAAAACTTGGGCAACATCATAATATGGTTTGAGGAGTCATTTGGTGACTTTTGAGTGAAATCCAATCGCTAGAAGTATGGAATACAACAACCAATCCAATTTGGAACGAACTGCCGTTGAACTGGAATTGTCCAATTTGGAACACCTATTGATTTCGTATCGAGCCCAAAACTTGGGCAACATCATAATATGGTGGGAGGAGTCATTTGGTGAGTGTTGAGTGAAATCCAAACGCTAGAAGTATGGAATACACCAACCACTCCAATTAGGAACGAACTGCCGTTGAACTTGAATTGTCCAATTTGGAACACCTTTTGATTTCGGATCGAGCCCCAAATTTGGGCAACATCATAATATGGTGGGAGGAGTCATTTGGTGAGTTTTGAGTGAAATCCAATCGCTAGAACTATGGAATACACCAACCACTCCAATTAGGAACGAACTTCCGTGGAACTTCAATTGTCCAATTTATCACACCTATTGATTTCGGATCGAGCCCAAAACTTGGGCAACATCATAATATGGTGGGAGGAGTCATTTGGTGAGTTTTGAGTGAAATCCAAACGCTAGAAGTATGGAATACACCAACCACTCCAATTAGGAACGAACTGCCGTTGAACTTGAATTGTCCAATTTGGAACACCTATTGATTTCGGATCGAGCCCAAAACTTGGGCAACATCATAATATGGTTTGAGGAGTCATTTGGTGACTTTTGAGTGAAATCCAATCGCTAGAAGTATGGAATACAACAACCAATCCAATTTGGAACGAACTGCCGTTGAACTGGAATTGTCCAATTTGGAACACCTATTGATTTCGTATCGAGCCCAAAACTTGGGCAACATCATAATATGGTGGGAGGAGTCATTTGGTGAGTTTTGAGTGAAATCCAATCGCTAGAAGTATGGAATACACCAACCACTCCAATTAGGAACGAACTGCCGTTGAACATGAATTGTCCAATTTGGAACACCTATTGATTTCGGATCGAGTCCAAAACTTGGGCAACATCATAATATGGTGGGAGGAGTCATTGGGTGGGTTTTGAGTGAAATCCAATCTCTAGAAGTATGGAATACACCAACCACTCCAATTAGGAACGAACTGCCGTTGAACTTGAATTGTCCAATTTCTCACACCTATTGATTTCGGATTGAGCCCCAAACGTGGGCAACATCATAATATGGTGGGAGGAGTCATTTGGTGAGTTTTGAGTGAAATCCAATCGCTAGAAGTACGGAATACACCAACCACTCCGATTAGGAACGAACTGCCGTTGAACTTGAATTGTCCAATTTGGAACACCTATTGATTTCGGATCGAGCCCGAAACTTGGGCCACATCATAATGTGGTGGGAGGAGTCATTTGGTGAGTTTTGAGTGAAATCCAATCGGTAGAAGTATGGACTACACCAACCACTACAGTTAGGAACCAACTTCCGTTGAACTTGAATTGTCCAATTTGTCACACCTATTGATTTCGGATCGAGCCCAAAACTTGGGCAACATCATAATATGGTGGGAGGAGTCATGTGGTGAGTTTTGAGTGAAATCCAAACGCTAGAAGTATGGAATACACCAACCACTCCAATTAGGAACGAACTGCCGTTGAACTTGAATTGTCCAATTTGGAACACCTATTGATTTCGGATCGAGCCCAAAACTTGGGCAACATCATAATATGGTGGGAGGAGTCATTTGGTGAGTTTTGAGTGAAATCCAATCGCTAGAAGTATGGAATACCACAACCAATCCAATTAGGAACGAACTGCCGTTGAACTTGAATTGTCCAATTTGGAACACCTATTGATTTCGTATCGAGCCCAAAACTTGGGCAACATCATAATATGGTGGGAGGAGTCATTTGGTGAGTTTTGAGTGAAATCCAATCGCTAGAACTATGGAATACACCAACCACTCCAATTAGGAACGAACTTCCGTGGAACTTCAATTGTCCAATTTATCACACCTATTGATTTCGGATCGAGCCCAAAACTTGGGCAACATCATAATATGGTGGGAGGAGTCATTTGGTGAGTTTTGAGTGAAATCCAATCGCTAGAAGTATGGAATACACCAACCACTCCAATTAGGAACGAACTGCCGTTGAACATGAATTGTCCAATTTGGAACACCTATTGATTTCGGATCGAGTCCAAAACTTGGGCAACATCATAATGTGGTGGGAGGAGTCATTTGGTGAGTTTTGAGTGAAATCCAATCTTTAGAAGTATGGAATACACCAACCACTCCAATTAGGAACGAACTGCCGTTGAACTTGAATTGTCCAATTTCTCACACCTATTGATTTCGGATCGAGCCCTAAACTTGGGCAACATCATAATATGGTGGGAGGAGTCATTTGGTGAGTTTTGAGTGAAATCCAATTGCTAGAAGTACGGAATACACCAACCACTCCGATTAGGAACGAACTGCCGTTGAACTTGAATTGTCCAATTTGGAACACCTATTGATTTCGGATCGAGCCCGAAACTTGGGCCACATCATAATATGGTGGGAGGAGTCATTTGGTGAGTTTTGAGTGAAATCCAATCGGTAGAAGTATGGAATACACCAACCACTACAGTTAGGAACCAACTTCCGTTGAACTTGAATTGTCCAATTTGTCACACCTATTGATTTCGGATCGAGCCCAAAACTTGGGCAACATCATAATATGGTGGGAGGAGTCATTTGGTGAGTTTTGAGTGAAATCCAATCGCAAGAACTATGGAATACACCAACCACTGCAATTAGGAATGAACTGCCGTTGAACTTGAATTGTCCAATTTGGAACACCTATTGAATTCGGATCGAGCCCAAAACTTGGGCAACATCATAATATGGTGGGAGGAGTCATTTGGTGAGTTTTAAGTGAAATCCAATCGCTAGAAGAGAATACACCAACCACTCCAATTAGGAACGAACTGCCGTTGAACTTGAATTGTCCAATTTCTCACACCTATTGATTTCGGATCGAGCCCCAAACTTTTGGCTACATCACAATATGGTGGGAGGAGTCATTTGGTGAGTTTTGAGTGAAATCCAATCGCTAGAACTATGGAATACACCAACCACTCCAATTAGGAACGAACTGCCGTTGCACTTGAACTATCCAATTTCCCGCACCTATTGATTTCGGCTCGAGCCCAAAACTTGGGCAACATCATAATATGGTGGGAGGAGTCACTTGGTGAGTTTTGAGTGAAATCCAATCGCTAGAAGTATGGAAAACACCAACCCCTCCAATTAGGAACGAACTGCCGTTGAACTTGAATTGTCCAATTTGGAACACCTATAGATTTCGGATCGAGCCCAAATCTTGGGCAACATCATAATATGGTGGGAGGAGTCATTTGGTGATTTTTGAGTGAAATATAATCGCTAGAAGTATGGAATACACCAACCACTCCAATTAGGAACGAACTGCCATTGAACTTGAATTGTCCAATTTGGAACACCTATTGATTTCGGATCGAGCCCAAAACTTGGGCAACATCATAATATGGTGGGAGGAGTCATTTGGTTAGTTTTGAGTGAAATCCAAACGCTAGAAGTGTGGAATACACCAACCACTCCAATTAGGAACGAACTGCCGTTGGACTTGAATTGTCCAATTTCTCACACCTATTGATTTTGGACCGAGCCCAAAACTTGGGCAACATCATAATATGGTGGGGGTAATCGTTTGGTTAGTTTTGAGTGAAATCCAAACACTAGAAGTATGGAATACACCAACCACTCCAACTAGGAACGAACTGCCGTTGAACTTGAATTGTCCAATTTGGAACACCTATTGATTTCGGATCGAGCCCAAAACTTGGGCAACGTCATAATGTGGTGGGAGGTGTCATTTGGTGAGTTTTGAGTGAAATCCAATCGCTAGAAGTATGGAATACGCCAACCACTCCAATTAGGAACAAACTGGCGTTGAAGTTGAATTGTCCAATTTCTCACACCTATTGATTCCGGATCGAACCCCAAACTTGTGCAACATCATAATATGGTGGGAGGAGTCATTTGGTGAGTTTTGAGTGAAATCCTATCGCTAGAAGTATGGAATACACCAACCACTCCAATTAGGAACGAACTGCCGTTGCACTTGAATTGTCGAATTTCTCGCACCTACTGATTTCGGATCGAGCCCAAAACTTGAGCAACATCATAATATGGTGGGAGGAGTCATTTGGTGAGTTTTGAGTGAAATCCAATTGCTAGAAGTACGGAATACACCAACCACTCAAATTCGGAACGAACTGCCGTTGAACTTGAATTATCCAATTTGGAACACCTATTGATTTCGTATCGAGCCCAAAACTTGGGCAAAATCGTAATATGGTGGGAGGAGTCATTTGGTTAGTTTTGAGTGAAATCCTATCGCTAGAAGTATGGAATACACCAACCACTCCAATTAGGAACGAACTGCCGTTGAACTTGAATTGTCCAATTTCTCACACCTATTGATTTCGGATCGAGCCCAAAACTTGGGCAACATCATAATATGGTGGGAGGAGTCATTTGGTAAGTTTTGAGTGAAATCCAATCGTTAGAAGTGTGGAATACACCAACCACTCCAATTAGGAACGAACTGCCGTTGAACTTGAATTGTCCAGTTTCTCACACCAATTGATTTCGGATCGAGCCCAAAACTTGGGCAACATCATAATTTGGTGGGAGGAGTCATTTGGTTAGTTTTGAGTGAAATCCAATCGCTAGAAGTATGGAATACACCAACCACTCCAATTAGGAACGAACTGCCGTTGAACATGAATTGTCCAATTTGGACCACCTATTGATTTCGGATCGATCCCAAAACTAGGGCAACAACGTAATATGGTGGGAGGAGTCATTTGGTGGGTTTTAAGTGAAATCCAATCGCTAGAAGTATGGAATACATCAACCACTACAATTTGGAACGAACTGCCGTTGAACTTGAATTGTCCAATTTCTCACACCTATTGATTTCAGATCGAGCCCAAAACTTGGGCAACGTCATAATATGGTGGGAGGAGTCATTTAGTGAGGTTTGAGTGAAATCCAATCGCTAGAAGTGTGGAATACACCAACCACTCCAATTAGGAACGAACTGCCCTTGAACTTGGATTGTCCAATTTCCCACACCTATTGATTTCAGATAGAGCCGAAAACATGGGCAACATCATAATAAGGTGGGAGGAGTTTTGAGTGAAATCCAAGCGCTAGAAGTATGGAATACACCAACCACTCCAATTAGGAACGAACTGCCGTTGAACTTGAATTGTCCAATTTCTCACACCTATTGATTTCGGATCGAGCCCAAAACTTGGGCAACATCATAATTTGGTGGGAGGAGTCATTTGGTGAGTTTTGAGTGAAATCCAATCGCTAGAAGTGTGGAATACACCAACCACTCCAATTAGGAACGAACTGCCGTTGAACTTGAATTGTCCAATTTCTCACACCTATTGATTTCGGATCGAGCCAAAAACTTGGGCAACATCATAATATGGTGGGAAGAGTCATTTGGGGAGTTTTGAGTGAAATCCAATCTCTAGAAGTGTGGAATACACCAACCACTCCAATTAGGAACGAACTGCCGTTTAACTTGAATTGTCCAATTTCTCACACCTATTGATTTCGGATCGAGCCCAAAACTTGGGCAACATCATAATGTGGTGGGAGGAGTCATTTGGTGAGTTTTGAGTGAAATCCAATCTCTAGAAGTGTGGAATACACCAACCACTCCAATTAGGAACGAACTGCCGTTGAACTTGAATTGTCCAATTTCTCACACCTATTGATTTAGGATCGAGCCCCAAACTTGGGCAACATCATAATATGGTGGGAGGATTCATTTGGTGAGTTTTGAGGGAAATCCAATCGCTAGAAATATGGAATACACCAACCACTCCAATTAGGAACGAACTGCCGTTGAACTTGAATTGTCCAATTTCTGACACCTATTGATTTCGGATCGAGCCTAAAACTTGGGCAACATCATAATATGGTGGGAGGAGTCATTTGGTGAGTTTTGAGTGAAATCCAATCGCTAGAAGTATGCAATACACCAACCACTCCAATTAGGAACGAACTGGCATTGAACTTGAATTGTCCAATTTGGAACACCTATTGATTTCGGATCGAGCCCAAAACCTGGGCAACATCATAATATGGTGGGAGGAGTCATTTGGTGAGTTTTGAGTGAAATCCAATCGCTAGAAGTATGGAAGACACCAACCACTCCAATTAGGAACGAACTGCCGTTGAACTTGAATTGTCCAATTTGGAATCCCTATTGATTTCGGATCGAACCCAAAACTTGGGCAACAATATAATATGGTGGGAGGAGTCATTTGGTTAGTTTTGAGTGAAATCCAATCGCTAGAAGTATGGAATACACCAACCACTCCAATTCGGAACGAACTGCCGTTGAACTTGAATTGTCCAATTTCTCACACCTGTTGATTTCGGATCGAGCCCAAAACTTGGGCAACGTCATAATTTGGGGGGAGGAGTCATTTGGTGAGTTTTGAGTGAAATCCAATCGCTAGAAGTATGGAATACACCAACCACTCCAATTAGGAACGAACTGCCGTTGAACTTGAATTGTCCTATTTCGAACACCTATTGATTTCGGATCATACCCAAAACTTGGGGAACACCATAATATGGTGGGAGGAGTCATTTGGTGAGTTTTGAGTGAAATCCAATCCCTAGAAGTGTGGACGACACCAACCTCTCCAATTAGGAACGAACTGCCGTTGAACTTGAATTGTCCTGTTTGGAACACCTACTGATTTCAGATCGAGCCCAAAACTTGGGCAACATCATAATATGGTGGGACGATTCATTTGGTGAGTTTTGAGTGAAATCCAATCGCTAGAAGTATGGAATACACCAACCACTCCCACTAGGAACGAACTGCCGTTGAACTTGAATTGTCCAATTTCTAACACCTATTGATTTCGGATCGAACCCCAAACTTGTGCAACATCATAATATGGTGGGAGGAGTCATTTGGTGAGGTTTGAGTGAAATCCAATCGCTAGAAGTATGGAATACACCAACCACTCCAATTTGGAACGAACTGCCGTTGAACTTGAATTGTCCAATATGGAACACCTATTGATTTCGGATCGAGCCCAAAACTTGGGCAATATCATAGTACGGTGGGAGGAGTCATTTGGTGAGTTTTGAGTGAAATCCAATCGCTAGAAGTATGGAATACACCAACCCCTCCAATTAGGAACGATATGCCGTTGAACTTGAATTGTCCAATATCTCACACCTATTGATTTCGGATCGAACCCCAAACTTGGGCAACATCATAATATGGTGGGAGGAGTCATTTGGTGAGTTTTGAGTGAAATCCAATCGCTAGAAGTATGGAATACACCAACCACTCCAATTAGGAACGAACTGCCGTTCAACTTGAATTGTCCAATTTCTCACACCTATTGATTTCGGACCGAACCCCAAACTTGGGCAACATCATATATGGTGGGAGGAGTCATTTGGTGAGTTTTGAGTGAAATCCAATCGCTAGAAGTATGGAATACACCGACCACTCCAATTAGGAACGAACTGCCGTTGAACTTGAATTGTCCAATTTCTCACACCTATGGATTTCGGATCGAGCCCAAAACTTGTGCAACATCATAATATGGTGGGAGGAGTCATTTGGGGAGTTTTGAGCGAAATCCAATCGCTAGAAGTATGGAATACACCAACCACTCCAATTAGGAACGAACTGTCGTTGAACTTGAATTGTCCAATTTCGAACACCAATTGATTTCGGATCGAGCCCAAAACTTGGGCAACATCATAATATGGTGGGAGGAGTCATTTGGTGAGTTTTGAGTGAAATCCAATCGCTAGAAATATGGAATACACCAGCCACTCCAATTAGGAACGAACTGCCGTTGAACTTGAATTGTCCAATTTGGAACACCTATTGATTTCGGATCGAGCCCCAAACTAGGGCAACATCATAATATGGTGGGAGGAGTCATTTGGTGAGTTTTGTGTGAAATCCAATCGCTAGAAGTATGGAATACACCAACCACTACGATTAGGAACGAACTGCCGTTGAACTTGGATTGTCCAATTTCCCACACCTATTGATTTCAGATCGAGCCCAAAACATGGGCAACATCATAATATGGTGGTTGGAGTCATTTGGTGAGTTTTGAGTGAAATCCAATCGCTAGAAGTATGGAAGACAACAACCACTCCAATTAGGAACGAACAGCCGTTGAACTTGAATTGTCCAATTTGGAACACCTATTGACTTCGGATCGAGCCCAAAACTTGGGCAACAACATAACATGGTGGGAGGAGTCATTTGGTGAGTTTTGAGTGAAATCCAAGCGCTAGAAGTATGGAAGACAACAACCACTCCAATTAGGAACAAACCGCCGTTGAACTTGAATTGTCCAATTTCTCACACATATTGATTTCGGATAGAGCCCCAACCTTGGGCAACATCATAATATGGTGGGAGGAGTCATTTGGTCAATTTTGAGTGAAATCCAATCGCTAGAAGTATGGAATACACCAACCACTACAATTAGGAACGAACTACCGTTGAACTTGAATTGTCCAATTTCTCACACCTATTGATTTCGGATCAAGCCCAAAACTTGGGCAACATCATAATATGGTGGGAGGAGTCATTTGGTGAGTTTTGAGTGAAATCCAATCGCTAGAAGTATGGAATACACCAACCACTCCAATTAGGAACGAACTGCCGTTGAACTTGAATTGTCCAATTTGGAATCCCTATTGATTTCGGATCGAACCCAAAACTTGGGCAACAATATAATTTGGTGGGAGGAGTCATTTGGTTAGTTTTGAGTGAAATCCAATCGCTAGAAGTATGGAATACACCAACCACTCCAATTAGGAACGAAGTGCTGTTGAACTTGAATTGTCCAATTTCTCACACCTATTGATTTCGGATCGAGCCCCAAACTTGGGCAACATCATAGTATGGTGGGAGGAGTCATTTGGCGAGTTTTAAGTGAAATCCAATCGCTAGAAGTATGGAATGCACCAACCACTCCAATTAGGAACGAACTGCCGTGGAACTTGAATTGTCCAATTTTGAACACCTATTGATTTCGGATCGAGCCCCAAACTTGGGCAACATCATAATATGGTGGGAGGAGTCATTTGGTGAGTTTTGGGTGAAATCCAATTGCTAGAAGTATGGAATACACCAACCACTCCAATTAGGAATGAACTGCCGTTGAATTTGAATTGTCCAATGTGGAACACCTATTGATTTCGGATCGAGCCCCAAACTTGGGCAACATCATAATATGGTGGGAGGAGTCATTTGGTGAATTTTGGGTGAAATCCAATCGCTAGAAGTATGGAATACACCTACCACTCCAATTAGGAACGATCTGCCGTTGAACTTGAATTGTCTAATTTCTCACACCTATTGATTTCAGATCGAGCCCAAAACTTGGGCAACATCATAATTTGGTGGGAGGAGTCATTTGGTGAGTTTTGAGTGAAATCCAATCGCTAGAAGTATGGAATACACCAACCACTCCAATTAGGAACGAACTGCCGTTGAACTTGAATTGTCCTATTTCGAACACCTATTGATTTCGGATAGAGCCCAAAACTTGGGCAACATCATAATATGGTGGGAGGAGTCATTTTGAAAATTTTGAGTGAAATACAATCGCTAGAAGTATGGAATACACCAACCACTCCAATTAGGAACGAACTGCCGTTGAACTTGAATTGTCCAATTTCTCACACCTATTGATTTCGGATCGAGCCCAAAACTTGGGCAACATCATAATATGGTGGGAGGAGTCATTTGGTTAGTTTTGAGTGAAATCCAATCGCTAGAAGTATGGAATACACCAACCACCCCAATTATGAACGAACTGCCGTTGAACTTGAATTGTCCAATTTGGAACACCTATTGATTTCGTATCGAGCCCAAAACTTGGGCAACATCAAAATATGGTGGGAGGAGTCATTTGGTGAGTTTTGAGTGAAATCCAATCGCTAGAAGTATGGAATACACCAACCACTCCAATTAGGAACGAACTGCCGTTGAACTTGAATTGTCCAATTTCTCACACCTATTGATTTCGGATCGAGCCCAAAACATGGGCAACATCATAATATGGTGGGAGGAGTCAATTGGTGAGTTTTGAGTGAAATCCAATCGCTAGAAGTATGGAATACACCAACCACTCCAATTAGGAACGAACTGCCGTTGAACTTGAATTGTCCAATTTCTCACACCTATTGATTTCGGATCGAGCCCAAAACTTGGGCAACATCATAATATTGTGGGAGGAGTCATTTGGTTAGTTTCGAGTGAAATCCAATCGCTAGAAGTATGGAATACACCAACCACCCCAATTAGGAACGAACTGCCGTTGAACTTGAATTCTCCAATTTCTCACACCTATTGATTTCGGATAGAGCCCAAAAGTTGGGCAACATCATAATGTGGTGGGAGGAGTCATTTGGTGAGTTTTGGGTGAAATCCAATCTCTAGAAGTATGGAATACACCAACCACTCCAATTAGGAATGAACTGCCGTTGAACTTGAATTGTCCAATTTGGAACACCTACTGATTTCGGATCGAGCCCAAAACTTGGGCAACATCATAATATGGTGGGAAGAGTCATTGGGTGAGTTTTGAGTGAAATCCAATCTTTAGAAGTATGGAATGCACCAACCACTCCACTTAGGAACGAACTGCCGTTGAACTTGAATTGTCCAATTTCTCACACCTATTGATTTCGGATCGAGCCCAAAACTTGGGCAACATCATAATATGGTGGGAGGAGTCATTTGGTTAGTTTCGAGTGAAATCCAATCGCTAGAAGTATGGAATACACCAACCACCCCAATTAGTAATGAAATGGCGTTGAACTTGAATTGTCCAATTTGGAACACCTATTGATTTCGGATCGAGCCCAAAACTTGGGCAACACCATAATATGGTGGGAGGAGTCATTTGGTGAGTTTTGAGTGAAATCCAATCATTAGAAGTATGGAATACACCAACCACTCCAATTAGGAATGAACTGTCGTTGAACTTGAATTGTCCAATTTCTCACACCTATTGATTTCGGATCCAGCCCAAAACTTGGGCAACATCGTAATATGGTGGGAGGAGTCATTTTAAAAGTTTTGAGTGAAATACAATCGCTAGAAGTATGGAATACACCAACCACTCCAATTAGGAACGAACTGCCGTAGAACTTGAATTGTCCAATTTCTCACACCTATTGATTTCGGATCGAGCCCAAAACTTGGGCAACATCATAATATGGTGGGAGGAGTCATTTGGTGAGTTTTGAGTGAAATCCAATCGCTAGAAGTGTGGAATACACCAACCACTCCAATTAGGAACGAACTGCCGTTGAACTTGAATTGTCCAATTTCTCACACCTATCGATTTCAGATAGTGCCCAAAACTTGGGCAACATCATAATGTGGTGGGAGGAGTCATTTGGTTAGTTTTGAGTGAAACCCAAACGCTAGAAGTATGGAATACACCAACCACCCCAATTATGAACAAACTGCCGTTGAACTTGAATTGTCCAATTTGGAACACCTATTGATTTCGTATCGAGCCCAAAACTTGGGCAACATCAAAATATGGTGGGAGGAGTCATTTGGTGAGTTTTGAGTGAAATCCAATCGCTAGAAGTATGGAATACACCAACCACTCCAATTAGGAACGAACTGCCGTTGAACTTGAATTGTCCAATTTGGAACACCTATTGATTTCGGATCGAGCCCAAAACTTGGGCAACATCATAATATGGTGGGAGGAGTCATTTGGTTAGTTTCGAGTGAAATCCAATCGCTAGAAGTATGGAATACACCAACCACCCCAATTAGGAACGAACTGCCGTTGAACTTGAATTGTCCAATTTGGAACACCTATTGATTTCGGATCGAGCCCAAAACTTGGGCAACATCATAATATGGTGGGAGGAGTCATTTGGTTAGTTTCGAGTGAAATCCAATCGCTAGAAGTATGGAATACACCAACCACCCCAATTAGGAACGAACTGCCGTTGAACTTGAATTGTCCAATTTGGAACACCTATTGATTTCGGATCGAGCCCAAAACTTGGGCAACACCATAATATGGTGGGAGGAGTCATTTGGTGAGTTTTGAGTGAAATCCAATCGTTAGAAGTATGGAATACACCAACCACTCCAATTAGGAATGAACTGTCGTTGAACTTGAATTGTCCAATTTCTCACACCTATTGATTTCGGATCGAGCCCAAAACGTGGGCAACATCATAATATGGTGGGAGGAGTCATTTTAAAAGTTTTGAGTGAAATACAATCGCTAGAAGTATGGAATACACCAACCACTCCAATTAGGAACGAACTGCCGTTGAACTTGAATTGTCCAATTTCTCACACCTATTGATTTCGGATCGAGCCCAAAACTTGGGCAACATCATATTGTGGTGGGAGGAGTCATTTGGTTAGTTTTGAGTGAAACCCAAACGCTAGAAGTATGGAATACACCAACCACCCCAATTATGAACAAACTGCCGTTGAACTTGAATTGTCCAATTTGGAACACCTATTGATTTCGTATCGAGCCCAAAACTTGGGAAACATCAAAATATGGTGGGAGGAGTCATTTGGTGAGTTTTGAGTGAAATCCAATCGCTAGAAGTGTGGAATACACCAACCACTCCAATTAGGAACGAACTGCCGTTGAACTTGAATTGTCCAATTTCTCACACCTATCGATTTCGGATAGTGCCCAAAACTTGGGCAACATCATAATGTGGTGGGAGGAGTCATTTGGTTAGTTTTGAGTGAAACCCAAACGCTAGAAGTATGGAATACACCAACCACCCCAATTATGAACAAACTGCCGTTGAACTTGAATTGTCCAATTTGGAACACCTATTGATTTCGTATCGAGCCCAAAACTTGGGCAACATCAAAATATGGTGGAAGGAGTCATTTGGTGAGTTTTGAGTGAAATCCAATCGCTAGAAGTATGGAATACACCAACCACTCCAATTAGGAACGAACTGCCGTTGAACTTGAATTGCCCAATTTCGAACACCTATTGATTTCGGATCGAGCCCAAATCTTGGGCAACATCATAATATGGTGGGAGGAGTCATTTGGTGAGTTTAGAGCGAAATCCAATCCCTAGAAGTATGGAATACACCAACCACTCCAATTAGGAATGAACTGCCGTTGAACTTGAATTGTCCAATTTCCCACACCTATTGATTTCGGATCGAGCCCAAAACTTGGGCAACAACATAATATGGTGGGACGAGTCAATTGGTGAGTTTTGAGTGAAATCCAATCGCTAGAAGTATGGAATACACCAACCACTCCAATTAGGAACGAACTGCCGTTGAACTTGAATTGTCCAATTTCTCACACCTATTGAGTTCGGATCGAGCCCAAAACTTGGGCAACATCATAATATGGTGGGAGGAGTCATTTGGTTAGTTTCGAGTGAAATCCAATAGCTAGAAGTATGGAATACACCAACCACCCCAATTAGGAACGAACTGCCGTTGAACTTGAATTGTCCAATTTCTCAAACCCATTGATTTCGGATAGAGCCCAAAACTTGGGCAACATCATAATGTGGTGGGAGGAGTCATTTGGTGAGTTTTGAGTGAAATCAAATCGCTAGAAGTGTGGAATACACCAACCACTCCAATTAGGAATGAACTGCCGTTGAACTTGAATTGTCCAATTTGGAACACCTACTGATTTCGGATCGAGCCCAAAACTTGGGCAACATCATAATGTGGTGGGAGGAGTCATTTGGTGAGTTTTGAGTGAAATCCAATCTTTAGAAGTATGGAATACACCAACCACTCCACTTAGGAACGAACTGCCGTCGAACTTGAATTGTCCAATTTCTCACACCTATTGATTTCGGATCGAGCCCAAAACTTGGGCAACATCATAATATGGTGGGAGGAGTCATTTGGTTAGTTTCGAGTGAAATCCAATCGCTAGAAGTATGGAATACACCAACCACCCCAATTAGGAACGAACTGGCGTTGAACTTGAATTGTCCAATTTGGAACACCTATTGATTTCGGATCGAGCCCAAAACTTGGGCAACACCATAATATGGTGGGAGGAGTCATTTGGTGAGTTTTGAGTGAAATCCAATCGTTAGAAGTATGGAATACACCAACCACTCCACTTTGGAACGAACTGTCGTTGAACTTGAATTGTCCAATTTCTCACACCTATTGATTTCGGATCGAGCCCAAAACTTGGGCAACATCATAATACGGTGGGAGGAGTCATTTGGTGAGTTTTGAGTGAAATCCAATCGCTAGAAGTGTGGAATACACCAACCACTCCAATTACGAACGAACTGCCGTTGAACTTGAATTGTCCAATTTCTCACACCTACTAATTTCGGATCGAGCGTAAAAGTTGGGCAACATCATAATATGGTGGGAGGAGTCATTCGGTTTGTTTTGAGTGAAATCCAATCGCTAGAAGTATGGAATACACCAACCACTCCAATTAGGAAGAAACTGCCGTTGAACTCTAATTGTCAAATTTGGAAAACCTATTGATTTCGGATCGAGCCCAAAACTAGGGCAACATCATAATATGGTGGGAGGAGTCAATTGGTTAGTTTTGAGTGAAATCCAATCGCTAGAAGTATGGAATACACCAACCACTCCAATTAGGAACGAACTGCCGTTGAACTTGAATTGTCCAATTTCTCACACCTATTGATTTCGGATCGATCCCAAAACTTGGGCAACATCATAATATGGTGGGAGGAGTCATTTTGAAAGTTTTGAGTGAAATACAATCGCTAGAAGTATGGAATACACCAACCACTCCAATTAGGAACGAACTGCCGTTGAACTTGAATTGTCCAATTTCTCACACCTATTGATTTCGGATCGAGCCCAAAACTTGGGCAACATCATACTATGGTGGGAGGAGTCATTTGGTTTGTTTTGAGTGAAATCCAATCGCTAGAAGTGTGGAATACACCAACCACTCCAATTAGGAACGAACTGCCGTTTAACTTGAATTGACCAATTTCTCACACCTATTGATTTCGGATAGAGCCCAAAACTTGGGCAACATCATAATGTGGTGGGAGGAGTCATTTGTTGAGTTTTGAGTGAAATCCAATCGCTAGAAGTGTGGAATACACCAACCACTCCAATTAGGAACAAACTGCCGTTCAACTTGAATTGTCCAATTTCTCACACCTATTGATTTCGGATAGAGCCCAAAACTTGGGCAACATCATAATATGGTGGGAGGAGTCAATTGGTGAGTTTTGAGTGAAATCCAATCTCTAGAAGTATGGAATACACCAACCACTCCAATTAGGAACGAACTGCCGTTGAACTTGAATTGTCCAATTTCTCACACCTATTGATTTCGGATCGAGCCCAAAACCTGGGCAACATCATAATAGGGTGGGAGGAGTCAATTGGTGAGTTTTGAGTGAAATCCAATCGCTAGAAGTATGGAATACACCAACCACTCCAATTAGGAACGAACTGCCGTTGAACTAGAATTGTCAAATTTGGAACACCTATTGATTTCAGATCGAGCCCAAAACTTGGGCAACATCATAATATGGTGGGAGGAGTCATTTGGTGAGTTTTGAGTGAAATCCAATCGCTAGAAGTATGGAATACGCCAACCACTCCAATTAGGAACGAACTGCCGTTGAACTTGAATTGTCAAATTTGGAACACCTATTGATTTCAGATCGAGCCCAAAACTTGGGCAACATCATAATATAGTGGGAGGAGTCAATTGGTGAGTTTTGAGTGAAATCCAATCTCTAGAAGTATGGAATACACCAACCACTCCAATTAGAAAGGAACTGCCGTTGAACTTGAATTGTCCAATTTCTCACACCTATTGATTTCGGATCGAGCGCAAAACTTGCGCAACATCATAATATGGTGGGAAGAGTCATTTGGTGAGTTTTGAGTGAAATCCAATATTTAGAAGTATAGAATACACCAACCACTCCACTTTGGAACGAACTGTCGTTGAACTTGAATTGTCCAATTTCTCACACCTATTGATTTCGGATCGAGCCCAAAACTTGGGCAACATCATAATATGGTGGGAGGAGTCATTTGGTGAGTTTTGAGTGAAATCCAATCGCCAGAAGTGTGGAATACACCAACCACTCCAATTACGAACGAACTGCCGTTGAACTTGAATTGTCCAATTTCTCACACCTATTGATTTCGGAACGAGCGTAAAAGTTGGGCAACATCATAATATGGTGGGAGGAGTCATTCGGTTAGTTTTGAGTGAAATCCAATCGCTAGAAGTATGGAATACACCAACCACTCCAATTAGGAACGAACTGCCGTTGAACTTGAATTGTCCAATTTCTCACACCTATTGATTTCGGATCGAGCCCAAAACTTGGGCAACATCATAATATGGTGGGAGGAGTCATTTGGTGAGTTTTGAGTGAAATCCAATCGCTTGAAGTATGGAATACACCAACCACTCCAATTAGGAACGAACTGCCGTTGAACTTGAATTGTCCAATTTCTCACACCTATTGATTTCGGATCGAGCCCCTAACCTGGGCAACATCATAATATGGTGGGAGGAGTCATTTGGCGAGTTTTGAGTGAAATCCAATCGCTAGAAGTATGGAATACACCAACCACTCCAATTAGGAACGAACTGCCGTTGAACTTGAATTGTCCAATTTCGAACACCAAATGATTTCGGATCGAGCCCAAAACTTGGCCAACATCATAATACGGTGGGAGGAGTCATTCCGTGAGTTTTGAGTGAAATCCAATCGCTGGAAGTATGGAATACACCAACCGCTCCAATTAGGAATGATATGCCGTTGAACTTGACTTGTCCAATTTCTCACACCTATTGATTTCGGATCGAGCCGAAAACTTGGGCGACATCATAATATGGTGGGAGGAGTCATTTGGTGAGTTTTGAATGTAATGCAATCGCTAGAAGTGTGGAATACACCAACCACTCCAATTAGGAACGAACTGCCGTTGAACTTGAATTGTCCAATTTCTCACACCTATTGATTTCGAATCGAGCCCCAAACTTGGGCAACATCATAATATGGTGGGAGGAGTCATTTTGTGAGTTTTGAGTGAAATACAATCGCTAGAAGTATGGTATACACCAACCACTCCAATTAGGAACGAACTGCCGTTGAACTTGAATTGTCCAATTTGGAACACCTATTGGTTTCGGATAGAGCCCCAAACTTGGGCAACATCATAAGATGGTGGGAGGAGTCGTTTGGTGAGTTTTGAGTGAATTCCAATCGCTAGAAGTATGGAATACACCAACCACTCCAATTAGGAACGAACTGCCGTTGAACTTGAATTGTCCAATTTCTCACACCTATTGATTTCGGATAGAGCCCAAAACTTGGGCAACATCATAATATGGTCAGAGGAGTCATTTGGTGAGTTTTGAGTGAAATCCAATCGCTAGAAGTGTTGAATACACCAACCACTCCAATTAGGAACGAACTGCCGTTGAACTTGGATTGTCCAATTTCCCACACCTATTGATTTCAGATCGAGCCCAAAACATGGGCAACATCATAATAAGGTGGGAGAAGTTTTGAGTGAAATCCAATCGCTAGAAGTATGGAATACACCAACCACAACAACTAGGAACGAACTGCCGTTGAACTCTAATTGTCAAATTTGGAAGAGCTATTGATTTCGGATCGAGCCCAAAACTTGGGCAACATCATAATATGGTGGGAGGAGTCATTTGGTGAGTTTTGAGAGAAATCCAATCGGTTGAAGTATGGAATACACCAACCACTGCAATTAGGAACGAACTGCCGTTGAACTTGAATTGTCCAATTTGGAACACCTATTGATTTCGGATCGAGCCCAAAACGTGAGCAAGATCATAATATGGTGGGAGGAGTCAATTGGTGAGTTTTGAGTGAAATCCAATCGCTAGAAGTATGGAATACACCAACCACTCCAATTAGGAATGAACTGCCGTTGAACTTGAATTGTCCAATTTCTCACACCTATTGATTTCGGATCAAGCCCAAAACTTGGGCAACATCATAATATGGTGGGAGGAGTCATTTGGTGAGTTTTGGGTGAAATCCAATCGCTAGAAGTATGTAATACACCAACCACTCCAATAAGGAACGAACTGCCGTTGAACTTGAATTGTCCAATTTGGAACATCTATTGATTTCGGATCGAGCCCAAAACTTGGGCAACATCATAATATGGTGGGAGGAATCATTTGGTGAGTTTTGAGTGAAATCCAATCGCTAGAAGTGTGGAATACACCAACCACTCCAACTAGGAACGAAGTGCCGTTGAACTTGAATTGTCCAATTTCTCAAACCCATTGATTTCGGATCGAGCCCCAAACTTGGGCAACATCATAAGATGGTGGGAGGAGTCATTTGGTGAGTTTTGAGTGAAATCCAATCGCTAGAAGAATGGAATTCACCAACCACTCCAATTAGGAACGAACTGCCGTTGAACTTGAATTGTCCAATTTCTCACACCTATTGATTTCGGATCGAGCCCCAAACTTGGGCAACATCATAATATGGTGGGAGGAGTCAATTGGTGAGTTTTGAGTGAAATCCAATCGCTAGAACTATGGAATACATCAACCACTCCAATTAGGAACAAACTGCCGTTGAACTTGAATTGTCCAATTTGGAACACCTATTGATTTCGGATCGAGCCCAAAACTTGGGCAACACCATAATATGGTGGGAGGAGTCAATTGGTGAGTTTTGAGTGAAATCCAATCTCTAGAAGTATGGAATACACCAACCACTCCAATTAGGAACGAACTGCCGTTGAACTTGAATTGTCCAATTTATCACGCCTATTCATTTCGGATCGAGCCCAAAACTTGGGCAACATCATAATATGGTGGGAGGAGTCAATTGGTGAGTTTTGAGTGAAATCCAATCTCTAGAAGTTTGGAATACACCAACCACTCCAATTAGGAACGAACTGCCGTTGAACTTGAATTGTCCAATTTGGAACACCTATTGATTTCGGATCGAGCCCAAAACTTGGGCAACATCATAATACGGTGGGAGGAGTCATTTGGTTAGTTTTGAGTGAAGTCCAATCGCTAGAAGTATGGAATACACCAACCCCTCCAATTAGGAACGAACTGCCGTTGAACTTGAATTGTCCAATTTGGAACACCTATTGATTTCGGATCGAGCCCAAAACTTGGGCAACATCATAATATGGTGGGAGGAGTCTTTTGTTGTGTTTTGAGTGAAATCCGATCGCTAGAAGTATGGAATACACCAACCACTCCAATTAGGAACGATCTGCCGTTGAACTTGAATTGTCCAATTTCTCACACCTATTGATTTGGGATCGAGCCCCAAATTTGGGCAACATCATAATATGGTGGGAGGAGTCATTTGGTAAGTTTTGAGTGAAATCCAATCGCTAGAAGTATGGAATACACCAACCACAACAACTAGGAACGAACTGCCGTTGAACTCTAATTGTCAAATTTGGAAGACCTATTGATTTCGGATCGAGCCCAAAACTTGGGCAACATCATAATATGGTGGGAGGAGTCATTTGGTGAGTTTTGAGAGAAATCCAATCGGTTGAAGTATGGAATACACCAACCACTGCAATTAGGAACGAACTGCCGTTGAACTTGAATTGTCCAATTTGGAACACCTATTGATTTCGGATCGAGCCCAAAACTTGAGCAAGATCATAATATGGTGGGAGGAGTCAATTGGTGAGTTTTGAGTGAAATCCAATCGCTAGAAGTATGGAATACACCAACCACTCCAATTAGGAACGAACTGCCGTTGAACTTGAATTGTCCAATTTCTCACACCTATTGATTTCGGTTCAAGCCCCAAACTTGGGCAACATCATAATATGGTGGGAGGAGTGATTTGGTGAGTTTTGAGTGAAATCCAATCGCAAGAAGTATGGAATACACCAACCACTCCGATTAGGAACGAACTTCCATTGAATTTGAATTGTCCAATTTCTCAAACCCATTGATTTCGGATCGAGCCCAAAACTTGGGCAACATCATAATATGGTGGGAGGAGTCAATTGGTGAGTTTTGAGTGAAATCCAATCGCTAGAAGTACGGAATACACCAACCACTCCAATTAGGAACGAACTGCCGTTGAACATGAATTGTCGAATTTGGAACACCTATTGATTTCGGATCGGGCCCAAAACTTGGGCAACATCATAATATGGTGGGAGGAGTCATTTGGTGCGTTTTGAGTGAAATCCCATCGCTAGAAGTATAGAGTACACCAACCACTCCAATTAGGAACGAACTGCCGTTGAACTTGAATTGTCCAACTTGGAACACCTATTGATTTCGGATCGAGCCCAAAACTTGGGCAACCTCATAATATGGTGGGAGGAGTCATTTGGTGAGTTTTGAGTGAAATCAAATCGCTAGAAGTATGGAATACACCAACCACTCCAATTAGGAACGAACTGCCGTTGAACTTGAATTGTCCAATTTGGAACACCTATTGATTTCGGATTGAGCCCAAAACTTGGTCCACAACATAAAATGGTGGGAGGGGTCATTTGGTGAGTTTTGAGTGAAATCCAATCGCAAGAAGTATGGAATACACCAACCACTCCAATTAGGAACGAACTGCCGTTGAACTTGAATTGTCCAATTTCGAACACCTATTGATTTCGGATCGGGCCCAAAACTTGGGCAACATCATAATATGGTGGGAGGAGTCATTTGGTGAGTTTTCAGTGAAATCCAATCGCTAGAAGTATGGAATACACCAACCACTCCAATTAGGAACGAACTGCCGTTGAACTTGAATTGTCCAATTTCTCACACCTATTGATTTCGGATCGAGCCCAAAACTTGGGCAACATCATAATATGGTGGGAGGAGTCATTTGGTGCGTTTTGAGTGAAATCCCATCGCTAGAAGTATAGAATACACCAACCACTCCAATTAGGAACGAACTGCCGTTGAACTTGAATGTTCCAATTTGGAACACCTATTGATTTCGGATCGAGCCCAAAACTTGGGCAACATCATAATATGGTGGGAGGAGTCGTTTGGTTAGTTTTGAGTGAAATCCAATCGCTAGAAGTATGGAATACACCAACCAGTCCAATTAGGAACGAACTGCCGTTGAACTTGAATGTTCCAATTTGGAACACCTATTGATTTCGGATCGAGCCCAAATCTTGGGCAACGTCATAATATGGTGGGAGGAGTCATTTGGTGAGTTTTGAGTGAAATCCAATCGCTAGAAGTATGGAATACACCTTCCACTCCAATTAGGAACGAACTGCCGTTGAACTTGAATTGTCCAATTTCTCACACCTATTGATTTCGGATCGAGCCCAAAACTTGGGCACCATCATAATATGGTGGGAGGAGTCATTTGGTGAGTTTTGAGTGAAATCCAAGCGCTAGAAGTATGGAATACACCAACCACTCCAATTAGGAACGAACTGCGGTTCAAATTGAATTGACCAATTTCTCACACCTATTGATTTCGGATCGAGCCCAAAACTTGGGCAACATCATAATATGGTGGGAGGAGTCATTTGGTGAGTTTTGAGTGAAATCCAATAGCTAGAAGTATGGAATACACCAACCACTCCAATTAGGAACGAACTGCCGTTGAACTTGAATTGTCCAATTTGGGACACCTATTGATTTCGGATTGAGCCCAAAACTTGGTCCACATCATATTATGCTGGGAGGATTCATTTGGTGAGTTTTGAGTGAAATCCAATCGCTAGAAGTATGGAACACACCAACCACTCCAATTTGGAACGAACTGCCGTTGAACTTGAATTGTCCAATTTCTCACACCTATTGATTTCGGATCGAGCCCAAAACTTGGGCAACGTCATAATATGGTGGGAGGAGTCGTTTGGTGAGTTTTGAGTGAAATCCAATCGCTAGAAGTATGGAATACACCAACCACTCCAATTTTATGAAATGCCGTTCAAATTGAATTGACCAATTTCTCACACCTATTGATTTCGGATCGAGCCCAAAACTTGGGCAACATCATAATATGGTGGGAGGAGTCATTTGGTGAGTTTTGAGTGAAATCCAATCGTTAGAAGTATGGAATACACCAACCACTCCAATTAGGAACGAACTGCCGTTGAACTTGAATTGTCCAAATTCTCACACCTATTGATTTCGGATCGAGCCCAAAACTTGGGCAACATCATAATATGGTGGGAGGAGTCAGTTTTTTAGTTTTGAGTGAAATCCAATCGCTAGAAGTATGGAATACACCAACCACTCCAATTAGGAACGAACTGCCGTTGAACTTGAATTGTCCAATTTGGAACACCTATTGATTTCGGATTGAGCCCAAAACTTGGTCCACATCATATTATACTGGGAGGATTCATTTGGTGAGTTTTGAGTGAAATCCAATCGCTAGAAGTATGGAACACACCAACCACTCCAATTAGGAACGAACTGCCGTTGAACTTGAATTGTCCAATTTCTCACACCTATTGATTTCGGATCGAGCCCAAAACTTGGGCAACATGATAATACGGTGGGAGGAGTCATTTGGTGCGTTTTGAGTGAAATCCAATCGCTAGAAGTGTGGAATACACCAACCACTCCAATTAGGAACGAACTGCCGTTGAACATGAATTGTCGAATTTGGAACACCTATTGATTTCGGATCGGGCCCAAAACTTGGGCAACATCATAATATGGTGGGAGGAGTCATTTGGTGAGTTTTGAGTGAAATCCAATCGCTAGAAGTATGGAATACACCAACCACTCCAATTAGGAACGAACTGCCGTTGAACTTGAAGTGTCCAATTTCTCACACCTATTGATTTCGGATCGAGCCCAAAACTTGGGCAACATCATAATATGGTGGGAGGAGTCATTTGGTGAGTTTTGAGTGAAATCCAATCGCTAGAAGTATGGAATACACCAACCACTCCAATTAGGAACGAACTACAGTTCAAATTGAATTGACCAATTTATCACACCTATTGATTTCGGATCGAGCCCAAAACTTGGGCAACATCATAATATAGTGGGAGGAGTCATTTGGTGAGTTTTGAGTGAAATCCAATCGCTAGAAGTATGGAATTCACCAACCACTCCAATTAGGAACGAACTGCCGTTGAACTTGAATTGTCCAATTTGGAACACCTATTGATTTCGGATTGAGCCCAAAACTTGGGCAACATCATAATATGGTGGGAGGAGTCATTTGGTGAGTTTTGAGTGAAATCCAATCGCTAGAAATATGGAATACACCAACCACTCCAATTAGGAACGAACTGCCGTTGAACTTGAATTGTCCAATTTCTCACACCTACTGATTTCGGATCGAGCCCAAAACTTGGGCAACATCATAATATGGTGGGAGGAGTCATTTGGTGCGTTTTGAGTGAAATCCCATCGCTAGAAGTATAGAATACACCAACCACTCCAATTAGGAACGAACTGCCGTTGAACTTGAATTGTCCAACTTGGAACACCTATTGATTTCGGATCGAGCCCAAAACTTGGGCAACCTCATAATATGGTGGGAGGAGTCATTCGGTGAGTTTTGAGTGAAATCCAATCGCTAGAAGTATGGAATACACCAACCACTCCAATTAGGAACGAACTGCCGTTGAACTTGAATTGTCCAATTTGGAACACCTATTGATTTCGGATTGAGCCAAAAACTTGGTCCACATCATAAAATGGTGGGAGGGGTCATTTGGTGAGTTTTGAGTGAAATCCAATCGCAAGAAGTATGGAATACACCAACCACTCCAATTAGGAACGAACTGCCGTTGAACTTGAATTGTCCAATTTCGAACACCTATTGATTTCGGATCGGGCCCAAAACTTGGGCAACATCATAATATGGTGGGAGGAGTCATTTGGTGAGTTTTGAGTGAAATCCAATCGCTAGAAGTATGGAATACACCAACCACTCCAATTAGGAACGAACTACCGTTGAACTTGAATTGTCCAAATTCTCACACCTATTGATTTCAGATCGAGCCCAAAACTTGGGCAACATCATAATATGGTGGGAGGAGTCATTTGGTTAGTTTTGAGTGAAATCCAATCGCTAGAAGTATGGAATACACCAACCACTCCAATTAGGAACGAACTGCCGTTGAACTTGAATTGTCCAATTTGGAACACCTATTGATTTCGGATCGAGCCCAAATCTTGGGCAACGTCATAATATGGTGGGAGGAGTCATTTGGTGAGTTTTGAGTGAAATCCAATCGCTAGAAGTATGGAATACAGCTTCCACTCCAATTAGGAACGAACTGCTGTTGAACTTGAATTGTCCCATTTCTCACACCTATTGACTTCGGATCGAGCCCAAAACTTGGGCACCATCATAATATGGTGGGAGGAGTCATTTGGTGAGTTTTGAGTGAAATCCAATCGCTAGAAGTATGGAATACACCAACCACTCCAACTAGGAACGAACTGCCGTTGAACTTGAATTGTCGAATTTGGAACACCTATTGATTTCGGATCGAGCCCAAAACTTGGGTAACATCATAATATGGTGGGAGGAGTCATTTGGTGAGTTTTGAGTGAAATCGAATCGCTAGAAGTGTGGAATACACCAACCACTCCAATTAGGAACGAACTGCCGTTGAACTTGAATTGTCCAATTTCTCACACCTATTGATTTCGGATCGAGCCCCAAACTTGGGCAACATCATAATATGGTGGGACGATTCATTTGGTGAGTTTTGAGGGAAATCCAATTGCTAGAAGTATGGAATACACCAACCACTCCAATTAGGAACGAACTGCCGTTGAACTTGAATTGTCCAATTTCTCACACCTATTGATTTCGGATCGAGCCCAAAACTGGGGCAACATCATAATTTGGTGGGAGGAGTAATTTGGTGAGTTTTGAGTGAAATCCAATAGCTAGAAGTATGGAATACACCAACCACTCCAATTAGGAACGAACTGCCGTTGAACTTGAATTGTACAATTTCTCACACCTATTGATTTCGGATCGAGCCCCAAACTTGGGCAACATCATAATATGTTGGGAGGAGTCATTTGGTGAGTTTTGCGTGAAATCCAATCGCTAGAAGTACGGAATACACCAACCACTCCAATTAGGAACGAACTGCCGTTGAACTTGAATTGTCCAATTTGGAACACCTATTGGTTTCGGATAGAGCCCCAAACTTGGGCAACATCATAAGATGGTGGGAGGAGTCATTTGGTGAGTTTTGAGTGAAATCCAATCGCTAGAAGTATGGAATACACCAACCACTCCAATTAGGAACGAACTGCCGTTGAACTTGAATTGTCCAATTTCTCACACCTATTGATTTCGGATAGAGCCCAAAACTTGGGCAACATCATAATATGGTGGGAGGAGTCATTTGGTGAGTTTTGAGTGAAATCCAATCGCAAGAAGTATGGAATACACCAACCACTCCAATTAGGAACGAACTGCCGTTGAACTTGGATTGTCCAACTTCCCACACCTATTGATTTCAGATCGAGCCCAAAACATGGGCAACATCATAATAAGGTGGGAGGAGTTTTGAGTGAAATCCAATCGCTAGAAGTATGGAATACACCAACCACTCCAATTAGGAACGAACTGCCGTTGAACTTGAATTGTCCAATTTGGAACATCTATTGTTTTCGGATCGAGCCCAAAACTTGGGAAACATCATAATATGGTGGGAGGAGTCTTTTGTTGCGTTTTGAGTGAAATCCAATCGCTAGAAGTATGGAATACACCAACCACTCCAATTAGGAATGATCTGCCGTTGAACTTGAATTGTCCAATTTCTCACACCTATTGATTTGGGATCGAGCCCCAAACTTGGGCAACATCATAATATGGTGGGAGGAGTCAATTGGTGATTTTTGAGTGAAATCCAATCGCTAGAGGTGTGGAATACACCAACCACTCCAATTAGGAACGAACTGCCGTTGAACTTGAATAGTCCAATTTCTTTCACCTATTGATTTCGGATCGAGGCCCAAACTTGGGCAACATCATAATATGGTGGGATGAGTCATTTGGTGAGTTTTGAGTGAAATCCAATCGCTAGAAGTATGGAATACACCAACCACTCCAATTAGGAACGAACTGCCGTTGAACTTGAATTGTCCAATTTTGAACACCAATTGATTTCGGATCGAGCCCAAAACTTGGGCAACATCATAATATGGTGGGAGGACTCATTTGGTGAGTTTTGAGTGAAATCCAATCGCTAGAACTATGGAATACATCAACCACTCCAATTAGGAACAAATTGCCGTTGAACTTGAATTGTCCAATTTGGAACACCTATTGATTTCGGATCGAGCCCAAAACTTGGGCAACACCATAATATGGTGGGAGGAGTCAATTGGTGAGTTTTGAGTGAAATCCAATCTCTAGAAGTATGGAATACACCAACCACTCCAATTAGGAACGAACTGCCGTTGAACTTGAATTGTCCAATTTATCACGCCTATTCATTTCGGATCGAGCCCAAAACTTGGGCAACATCATAATATGGTGGGAGGAGTCAATTGGTGAGTTTTGAGTGAAATCCAATCTCTAGAAGTTTGGAATACACCAACCACTCCAATTAGGAACGAACTGCCGTTGAACTTGAATTGTCCAATTTGGAACACCTATTGATTTCGGATCGAGCCCAAAACTTGGGCAACATCATAATACGGTGGGAGGAGTCATTTGGTTAGTTTTGAGTGAAGTCCAATCGCTAGAAGTATGGAATACACCAACCCCTCCAATTAGGAACGAACTGCCGTTGAACTTGAATTGTCCAATTTGGAACACCTATTGATTTCGGATCGAGCCCAAAACTTGGGCAACATCATAATATGGTGGGAGGAGTCTTTTGTTGTGTTTTGAGTGAAATCCAATCGCTAGAAGTATGGAATACACCAACCACTCCAATTAGGAACGATCTGCCGTTGAACTTGAATTGTCCAATTTCTCACACCTATTGATTTGGGATCGAGCCCCAAATTTGGGCAACATCATAATATGGTGGGAGGAGTCATTTGGTAAGTTTTGAGTGAAATCCAATCGCTAGAAGTATGGAATACACCAACCACAACAACTAGGAACGAACTGCCGTTGAACTCTAATTGTCAAATTTGGAAGACCTATTGATTTCGGATCGAGCCCAAAACTTGGGCAACATCATAATATGGTGGGAGGAGTCATTTGGTGAGTTTTGAGAGAAATCCAATCGGTTGAAGTATGGAATACACCAACCACTGCAATTAGGAACGAACTGCCGTTGAACTTGAATTGTCCAATTTGGAACACCTATTGATTTCGGATCGAGCCCAAAACTTGAGCAACATCATAATATGGCGGGAGGAGTCAATTGGTGAGTTTTGAGTGAAATCCAATCGCTAGAAGTATGGAATACACCAACCACTCCAATTAGGAACGAACTGCCGTTGAACTTGAATTGTCCAATTTCTCACACCTATTGATTTCGGTTCAAGCCCCAAACTTGGGCAACATCATAATATGGTGGGAGGAGTGATTTGGTGAGTTTTGAGTGAAATCCAATCGCAAGAAGTATGGAATACACCAACCACTCCAATTAGGAACGAACTACCGTTGAACTTGAATTGTCCAAATTCTCACACCTATTGATTTCAGATCGAGCCCAAAACTTGGGCAACATCATAATATGGTGGGAGGAGTCATTTGGTTAGTTTTGAGTGAAATCTGATTCTAGAAGTAAGGAATACACCAACCACTCCAATTAGGAATGAACTGCCGTTGAACTTGAATTGTCCAAATTCTCACACCTATTAATTTCGGATCGAGCCCAAAACTTGGGCACCATCATAATATGGTGGGAGGAGTCATTTGGTGAGTTTTGAGTGAAATCCAATCGCTAGAAGTATGGAATACACCAACCACTCCAATTAGGAACGAACTGCAGTTCAAATTGAATTGACCAATTTCTCACACCTATTGATTTCGGATCGAGCCCAAAACTTGGGCAACATCATAATATGGTGGGAGGAGTCATTTGGTGAGTTTTGAGTGAAATCCAATACCTAGAAGTATGGAATACACCAACCACTCCAATTAGGAACGAACTGCCGTTGAACTTGAATTGTCCAATTTGGAACACGTATTGATTTCGGATTGAGCCCAAAACTTGGTCCACATCATATTATGCTGGGAGGATTCATTTGGTGAGTTTTGAGTGAAATCCAATCGCTAGAAGTATGGAACACACCAACCACTCCAATTAGGAACGAACTTCCGTTGAACTTGAATTGTCGAATTTCTCACACCTATTGATTTCGGATCGAGCCCAAAACTTGGGCAACGTCATAATATGGTGGGAGGAGTCGTTTGGTGAGTTTTGAGTGAAATCCAATCGCTAGAAGTATGGAATACACTAACCACTCCAATTTTATGAAATGCCGTTCAAATTGAATTGACCAATTTCTCACACCTATTGATTTCGGATCGAGCCCAAAACTTGGGCAACATCATAATATGGTGGGAGGAGTCATTTGGTGAGTTTTGAGTGAAATCCAATCGTTAGAAGTAAGGAATACACCAACCACTCCAATTAGGAATGAACTGCCGTTGAACTTGAATTGTCCAAATTCTCACACCTATTAATTTCGGATCGAGCCCAAAACTTGGGCAACATCATAATATGGTGTGGGGAGTCATTTGGTGAGTTTTGAGTGAAATCCAATAGCTAGAAGTATGGAATACACCAACCACTCCAATTAGGAACGAACTGCCGTTGAACTTGAATTGTCCAATTTGGAACACCTATTGATTTCGGATCGAGCCCAAAACTTGGGCAACATCATAATATGGTGGGAGGAGTCATTTGGTGAGTTTTGAGTGAAATCCAATAGCTAGAAGTATGGAATACACCAACCACTCCAATTAGGAACGAACTGCCGTGGAACATGAATTGTCGAATTTGGAACAACTATTGATTTCGGATCGGGCCCTAAACTTGGGCAACATCATAATATGGTGGGAGGAGTCATTTGGTGAGTTTTGAGTGAAATCCAATCGCTAGAAGTATGGAATACACCAACCACTCCAATTAGGAACGAACTGCCGTTGAACTTGAATTGTCCAATTTGGAACACCTATTGATTTCGGATCGTGCCCAAATCTTGGGCAACGTCATAATATGGTGGGAGGAGTCATTTGGTGAGTTTTGAGTGAAATCCAATCGCTAGAAGTATGGAATACACCTTCCACTGCAATTAGGAACGAACTGCCGTTGAACATGAATTGTCGAATTTGGAACACCTATTGATTTCGGATCGGGCCCAAAACTTGGGCAACGTCATAATATGGTGGGAGGAGTCATTTGGTGAGTTTTCAGTGAAATCCAATCGCTAGAAGTATGGAATACACCAACCACTCCAATTAGGAACGAACTGCCGTTGAACTTGAATTGTCCAAATTCTCACACCTATTGATTTTAGATCGAGCCCAAAACTTGGGCAACAACATAATATGGTGGGAGGAGTCATTTGGTTAGTTTTGAGTGAAATCCAATCGCTAGAAGTATGGAATACATGTTGTTAATATTATGTTAACTCGCAATTGTACGGGGCAATTAGTAGTATAGCAAGACAAGTACGAGGTCTTACCCACGAAGACTGAGAAGTTAAAACTAGTTATGTACTTAGATTACCAAATTCAAGAAAGTAGGAGGTTATGTCTAAAACAGAATTTAAAACAAGAGTGGTTGTGATTGTTGAACAAAAGAAGCAAAATGAAATTGCAAACAAAAACAAGTAAACAAATGTAACAAAGAGTGGTTTTAAGAGTTGGAAAACAGATTTTGAGACTAGGGCATTCGAATCACCATAACAATTCAATTCTGGGTTATAAAGATTCAAGTAATAAGTCTAATTCAGATTCAAAGATTGATTCTAGCTAAAGTATGATTAGGCCATGGTGTTTGGTCCTAACCTTGTGTTCCTAATTCCCTAATTTGATCATTTGTTGTCTAACCTAAAATTAAGCATTAGGAACCCATTAAGCATAGAAGAACATTTTAAACAACCAAGTATGTATCTAATCCCTGTTGTCGAATGTCCATACATACTCTTCCTATTCATAGTTCAATTCGAATTAAAGCATGGTGTATACTCTTAATTCAAACCAAGATAGTTAACAAACAAGTTCTAATGGTGATCAATCATTCAAACAAGCATGTTAACTTATAAGCATAATGAATAAGAACATGAATCATGAATCAAACTTGAAACTCCAAACTTATAAACCCAGAATATTCATGTTAGGTTACATCGAAGCCCTAGTTATGGATTTAGCTACTCATAATGGAAAAGAGACTTGAACAGAAATGAGAAAACATAATGAATACAATAAGAGTAGAAAAACCCTTTTTCTGAAGTTCTTGTGGTGTCCAAGGCTTCTCCAAGTGCTTCTCCACTTCTAATGCTTCTCCAAGAGCTTCCCCACTTCTAGAAAGATGTATGAAGGATATGGAGGTGATTTGGGATGAGTTTGAGTGAGTGGTGATGGCTAAGGAAGATGAAATTCGTAGGGAAATGGAAGAGAGGTTTGCTGGAGTTGTTTTGGTGATTGTTGGAGTGTTTGGGATTTTGAGAGTGTTTGAGGATGGTTGGAGTGAATTGTGGGGGTTGTGAATCTCAGGATTTGTTGTGTCTTGAATGTGGAATGGATGTGGTATTTATAGGGAGAGGGGAGTGACAAATCTGAATTCATTATGGCTAATGCATACAACACTTGCATTATAAAAGATGAATTGGTTGATGCACTTCACTAATGCATACAACACTTGCATTATAAAATCTGAATTGGTTGATGCACTTCACCAATAGATCCCACCAGCAGCCCTAGCTCATCTTCATGTCACCATGACCAAGCTTCCAACCAGAAATGATAGCTCATACCTAGCTCACCATGACCAAGCATCCAACCAGCACATGCTGAGGTCAGCATAACCAGCAACTTCAAGGGCTTACAACTTGGGCTTCTCTTAATCAAATTAGGACTTTAAGCACTCGAAATTGAAGTTCAGAATGTCTTCTTTCCAGCCATATGTCATTTGGGCCAATCCAAGGTCGGAGGAGGAAGTTAAGGCCAAAACAAATTGCTAACTCATTTTGCGCGCTGATAAAATCCATCCTGAGCATGGCTCTGTGTTTGCTAGGTAACAGACTCCATATTTATCCAATGGGGCTGAATTTTGGATATGTTATAGTACACACCCATTGGAACAACTTTCATGAAGAATGCTGCCTCATCCGAGCTGTGTAGGTTGCTGAAACAAAGCTTGCAATATGACCTACGGAACTGGACTGGCAGGGGGCTGTAGCCAAAATGAGTTTGTCTTTTAAGCTCTTCTTCCATTCATCCAAATTAGGCCTTAACATGCTTGAATTGCATGAATTATGCTCTCTTGCTCTATTGGCCTACAAAACACACAAAGGGAGGGAAATAACTTAGAATTATAGGAACTAAGCAAAAGAAGTAAGTAAATTGGGCATGTATATGTATGAAATTATGTGCTTAACACACCCCCAAACTTAGATTTTGCTAGTCCTCGAGCAAAACAAAAGAGAAACAAAGATAAAAACAAAACAAGAAGTTAACTAGACCACTTTCGTAGGTAACTCGATTGCATTGAGCGTATGCAACAAGCCTTTAAACCTCTAGGCATCCCTAGTAGGAGGAGTTGTGTCTCCTGAGGGTTTAACAGATACGATACCCACAAACGTTTTTCTAACTCTACAAAACAAAATGGTTAGAAAAACAACTTTGAAATCAACTAATGAAAATGAAAGAAAGTTTTAGTCATACCTCCAACACCATAGAGTTGCCAAGATAGGTCATCAATCAGTGTGTACAAGTGGAAGCTATAGCTCAAAGGCACACAGTTTCAAAGCAAGCACACTCAAACCTTGAATAGAGAACATGCTTCGACTCTAATTCTCACAGATAACACTCAATCACTCAGAACCTATGTTTTAATTCTCTCAAGAAAGCATAAGTGAGTGTATGAAATAGAAGCACAAATTTGGTTAGATCTCATGAAAGGAATTAAATACTAAGAATAGAGATACACACATACTTACCAGCACCCATGAATACATCCTCAAAGATCAGCTAGGTCTTTCACAATGTTGTAATGAAAGGCTAAGGTTTAGGGGAAATGGAAGAATTGGAAGGAAAAACAAATAACTTAAGAACATACCAAGGTTGCATGCTTCATTAATCTGCAAGGCATCATTGATTTAGATTGGCATGGCAGCAAACTTCATGGTATCTCCTGGCATAGACTTTATTTTTCACACTTAGATCAAATCGAAACACTTTCATCTTCGTTGATTTGATCTGCATCTTCATTAACTTCATTGCACAGATTCACATCATCTTTATTTAGGTACATGGCTGCAACTTCCTTGCTTCAAACTTTATCTTGGCACACCTTGGTATATTTCTAAGCTATAGGGTATGGCTACAATAGGTCAAGTATCTCAGATTGAGATACAAAGGTAGGGAAATGATGAGGGTGATAGAAAAAAAGGCTTTAAGTGTTTGGCTTCAAGAGGGTTGATGGAACACACATATAGGTAGGGTGAAAAGAAAGCACATAGAATGGTTATGCACACATAGCCTAGCATCACTTCAATGAGTTCATTCATGAATGAGAGCAAGCACATGATATCTGCAAAAGAGAATCATCCTTAGTATTCAATCAAAATGGAATAATGAGATCAATTAGAGTGAATTGAAGAAAATAAGTATGGATGAGAAATAGAACACTTTAAACCCTCTCAAGAAAGCAATTAGGCTCGATATAGCTCACTAGGGTAGTCTCCACTATTTTCCTTCAAGAATTTGAGCGTGGTACTTTAGCCACCAGAATTCTAAGAGTTCTGATATGAAAACCTCAAATAGCAGCTCCATAGCATTGATTGTATGACATTCTTTAAAAAAAATAAAAATAAAAAATAAAAAAAATAAAAAAAAATTAAAATAAAAA
The DNA here is from genome assembly GCF_965620075.1 of Prunus avium. Taxonomy (NCBI): domain Eukaryota; kingdom Viridiplantae; phylum Streptophyta; class Magnoliopsida; order Rosales; family Rosaceae; genus Prunus; species Prunus avium. The sequence goes on from NC_142290.1 coordinate 14,506,146, forward strand.
ATTGTGACAAGAGAACGAAAATTGAAAACACAAATGGATAAGAAAATTGAAATTGAAAACCTTCCCCCCAGACCTGAATTGAACATTGTCCTCAATGTGAAAGCATACAAAAGATGATTGAGAACAAACAAATGATAAAGGGAAAAGTTTAGAAGAAGGTTTAGGAAAAATAAAAAATAAAAAAAATGAATATATAAGCAACTCATGGATGACCAGTTAAGGGCCTCAGAAAACACAGCCAGGGGATCCGGGAAGGTTGGAGGGGTCACAATGGTCCCGCTTAAAACCCAAACTTCTTAGACACCGAAGGTGTCGCCTAAAGAACTCCTAGACACTGTATTGACGGAAGTGCTCACTGGAGTTACCATAAGTTAGCTCATATGAAAAATCTTTTTAAATTTTTTAATTTTTTAATTTTTTTTAAATTTTTATAAAAAAAAAAAAAAAAAAAAAAACAGAAATTTAAAATAATAACAAGTAAAGAGAAAGGATTGAAATGCTCCCCCTTGATGCGATTAGGTCGATTGCTACCAAGCACCTTCTTCTTGAACACATGGGTTGCCTCCCAAGAAGCGCCTTAGTTACTGTCTTGGCAAGACATTGTGCAATCAGCTAAGTTGATGGTACGAAGGGAAGTTGATCTACCACATGGCCAGTTTGGATGCCAGCTGAAACTCCCTCATAGAATGGCTTTAAACGTTGTCCATTTACTTTGAAAGTCGAGCCATCTTTAGGGTTTTGAATCTCCACAGCTCCATAGGGAGAAACATTGACCACGGTGAATGGGCCTTGCCATCTAGACTTCAATTTTCCTGGAAAGAGACGCAAACGTGAGTTAAACAAAAGAACTGACATACCTTTGGAGAACTCTTTCCGTTGAATGTTTCTGTCATGGTAACTCTTGGTTCGTTCTTTGTAAAGCTTTGCATTCTCATAAGACTCATGTCTAATTTCTTCCAATTCATTCAGCTGAAACTTTCTTGCATGGCCTGCCTTGTCTAGATCAAAATTTAACTTCTTGATGGCCCAAAAAGCATTGTGTTCAAGCTCCATTGGCAGGTGACAAGCTTTCCCAAACACAAGACGATAAGGGCTCATTCCAATGGGAGTCTTATATGCTGTCCTATAAGCCCATAATGCATCATTGAGCTTGGCTGCCCAATCTTTCCTTGTATTGTTCACCACCTTCTCCAGGATGTGCTTAATTTCTCTATTGCTTATTTCCACTTGACCAGAAGTTTGCGGATGATATGGTGTAGAGACTCGATGGGTGATGTTGTACTTCTTCATGAGTGCTTCGAATGGCTTGTTACAGAAGTGGCTGCCTCCATCACTAATGACAGCCCTTGGAGTACCAAACCTTGTGAAAATATTATCCTTCAAGAACTTCAGCACCACCTTATAATCATTGGTTTTGGTGGCTATGGCTTCCACCCATTTAGACACATAATCAACAGCAACAAGTATGTAAGTATAACCAAAGGAAGATGGGAATGGTCCCATGAAATCAATACCCCACACATCGAGCTCCACAACAAGTATGTTATTCAATGGCATTTCATTCCTGCGACTTATGTTCCCCATCCTTTGGCACCTATCACACTTAACACAAAAATTAAATGCATCTTTAAATAGAGTGGGCCAAAAGAAACCAGATTGCAGAATTTTAAGTGCTGTTTTCTTAGCTCCAAAGTGACCTCCACAGGCCAATTCGTGGCTATGCCTAAGTATGCTTTCTTGCTCTTCTTCTGGAACACATCTTCTGATGAGTTGATCCGGGCAATGCTTGAATAAGAAAGGTTCATCCCATACATAATGTTTCACCATGGAAAAGAACTTCTTCTTATCCTGAGAAGTTAGATCATTTCTAAGAACACCACAAGCAAGATAATTAACAAAATCAGCATACCATGGCTCTTTGACTTGGGCAGCATATAGTTGTTCATCAGGGAAAGTCTCATTCAAGGGTAGCACAGCTCCTCCTTTTTCTTCAACCACAATTCTGCTCAAATGATCAGCTACCACATTCTCACATCCCTTCTTATCTCGAATCTCCAAATCGAATTCTTGCAGCAAGAGAATCCATCTAATCAAGCGTGGTTTGGCATCCTTCTTAGTGAGCAAGTATCTAAGGGCTGCATGGTCAGAATAAACAATTACTTTAGAACCAACAAGGTAAGAACGAAATTTTTCTAAAGCAAAAACCACAGCAAGCAACTCCTTCTCTGTTGTGGAGTAGTTGATTTGAGCATCATTCAAGGTCCGGCTAGCATAATGAATCACATGGGGCAGCTTGTTCTTCTTTTGACCTAAAACTGCACCAATAGCAAAGTCAGAGGCATCACACATTATTTCAAATGGTAAAGACCAATCCGGAGCTATGATAATAGGGGCTGAAGTTAGCTCCCTCTTCAAGGTAGAAAAAGCTTCCATGCAAGCTTCATTAAACTCAAAAACAGCATCCTTAGCAAGGAGATTACACAATGGCCTTGTAATGCTTGAGAAATTTTTGATGAACCTTCTATAGAATCCAGCATGACCTAGAAAGCTTCTAATTCCTTTAACAGAGGTAGGGGGTGGAAGATTTGAGATGAGGTCGATCTTGGCTTTATCCACTTCGATTCCCTTGCTTGAAATCACATGGCCTAGTACAATGCCTTGTCTCACCATGAAGTGACACTTCTCCCAATTCAAAATCAGATTTGTTTCCTGGCATCTTTTAAGCACTAGAGACAAGTGGTGAAGACAATTATCAAAAGAGGAACCAAAAACTGAAAAATCATCCATAAATACCTCAATGAATCGTTCCACCATATCTGAAAAGATTGACATCATGCATCTTTGGAAAGTTGCTGGGGCATTGCATAAACCGAATGGCATCCTTCTATAAGCAAACGTACCAAATGGGCATGTGAATGTGGTTTTCTCTTGGTCTTCCGGAGCAATGGGAATTTGATTATAACCTGAAAAACCATCAAGAAAACAATAGTAAGCATGGCCAGATAAACGTTCAAGCATTTGATCAATAAAAGGTAAGGGGAAATGATCTTTTCTAGTGGATGTGTTCAACTTCCTGTAATCAATGCAAACTCTCCAACCAGTGACAGTTCGTGTAGGAACTAGCTCATTCTTCTCATTCTTCACAACGGTGATTCCGGACTTCTTTGGAACAACTTGCACAGGGTGTTGTTAATATTATGTTAACTCGCAATTGTACGGGGCAATTAGTAGTATAGCAAGACAAGTACGAGGTCGTACCCACGAAGACTGAGAAGTTAAAATTAGTTATGTACTTAGATTACCAAATTCAAGAAAGTAGGAGGTTATGTCTAAAACAGAATTTAAAACAAGAGTGGTTGTGATTGTTGAACAAAAGAAGCAAAATGAAATTGCAAACAAAAACAAGTAAACAAATGTAACAAAGAGTGGTTTTAAGAGTTGGAAAACAGATTTTGAGACTAGGGCATTCGAATCACCATAACAATTCAATTCTGGGTTATAAAGATTCAAGTAACAAGTCTAATTCAGATTCAAAGATTGATTCTAGCTAAAGTATGATTAGGCCATGGTGTTTGGTCCTAACCTTGTGTTCCTAATTCCCTAATTTGATCATTTGTTGTCTAACCTAAAATTAAGCATTAGGAACCCATTAAGCATAGAAGAACATTTTAAACAACCAAGTATGTATCTAATCCCTGTTGTCGAATGTCCATACATACTCTTCCTATTCATAGTTCAATTTGAATTAAAGCATGGTGTATACTCTTAATTCAAACCAAGATAGTTAACAAACAAGTTCTAATGGTGATCAATCATTCAAACAAGCATGTTAACTTATAAGCATAATGAATAAGAACATGAATCATGAATCAAACTTGAAACTCCAAACTTATAAACCCAGAATATTCATGTTAGGTTACATCGAAGCCCTAGTTATGGATTTAGCTACTCATAATGGAAAAGAGACTTGAACAGAAATGAGAAAACATAATGAATGCAATAAGAGTAGAAAAACCCTTTTTCTGAAGTTCTTGTGGTGTCCAAGGCTTCTCCAAGTGCTTCTCCACTTCTAATGCTTCTCCAAGAGCTTCCCCACTTCTAGAAAGATGTATGAAGGATATGGAGGTGATTTGGGATGAGTTTGAGTGAGTGGTGATGGCTAAGGAAGATGAAATTCGTAGGGAAATGGAAGAGAGGTTTGCTGGAGTTGTTTTGGTGATTGTTGGAGTGTTTGGGATTTTGAGAGTGTTTGAGGATGGTTGGAGTGAATTGTGGGGGTTGTGAATCTCAGGATTTGTTGTGTCTTGAATGTGGAATGGATGTGGTATTTATAGGGAGAGGGGAGTGACAAATCTGAATTCAATATGGCTAATGCATACAACACTTGCATTATAAAAGATGAATTGGTTGATGCACTTCACTAATGCATACAACACTTGCATTATAAAATCTGAATTGGTTGATGCACTTCACCAATAGATCCCACCAGCAGCCCTAGCTCATCTTCATGTCACCATGACCAAGCTTCCAACCAGAAATGATAGCTCATACCTAGCTCACCATGACCAAGCATCCAACCAGCACATGCTGAGGTCAGCATAACCAGCAACTTCAAGGGCTTACAACTTGGGCTTCTATTAATCAAATTAGGACTTTAAGCACTCGAAATTGAAGTTCAGAATGTCTTCTTTCCAGCCATATGTCATTTGGGCCAATCCAAGGTCTGAGGAGGAAGTTAAGGCCAAAACAAATTGCTAACTCATTTTGCGCGCTGATAAAATCCATCCTGAGCATGGCTCTGTGTTTGCTAGGTAACAGACTCCATATTTATCCAATGGGGCTGAATTTTGTATATGTTATAGTACACACCCATTGGAACAACCTTCATGAAGAATGCTGCCTCATCCGAGCTGTGTAGGTTGCTGAAACAAAGCTTGCAATATGACCTACGGAACTGGACTGGCAGGGGGCTGTAGCCAAAATGAGTTTGTCTTTTAAGCTCTTCTTCCATTCATCCAAATTAGGCCTTAACATGCTTGAATTGCATGAATTATGCTCTCTTGCTCTATTGGCCTACAAAACACACAAAGGGAGGGAAATAATTTAGAATTATAGGAACTAAGCAAAAGAAGTAAGTAAATTGGGCATGTATATGTATGAAATTATGAGCTTAACACACCCCCAAACTTAGATTTTGCTAGTCCTCGAGCAAAACAAAAGAGAAACAAAGATAAAAACAAAACAAGAAGTTAACTAGACCACTTTCGTAGGTAACTCGATTGCATTGAGCGTATGCAACAAGCCTTTAAACCTCTAGGCATCCCTAGTAGGAGGAGTTGTGTCTCCTGAGGGTTTAACAGATATGATACCCACAAACGTTTTTCTAACTCTACAAAACAAAATGGTTAGAAAAACAACTTTGAAATCAACTAATGAAAATGAAAGAAAGTTTTAGTCATACCTTCAACACCATAGAGTTGCCAAGATAGGTCATCAATCAGTGTGTACAAGTGGAAGCTATAGCTCAAAGGCACACAGTTTCAAAGCAAGCACACTCAAACCTTGAATAGAGAACATGCTTCGACTCTAATTCTCACAGATAACACTCAATCACTCAGAACCTATGTTTTAATTCTCTCAAGAAAGCATAAGTGAGTGTATGAAATAGAAGCACAAATTTGGTTAGATCTCATGAAAGGAATTAAATACTAAGAATAGAGATACACACATACTTACCAGCACCCATGAATACATCCTCAAAGATCAGCTAGGTCTTTCACAATGTTGTAATGAAAGGCTAAGGTTTAGGGGAAATGGAAGAATTGGAAGGAAAAACAAATAACTTAAGAACATACCAAGGTTGCATGCTTCATTAATCTGCAAGGCATCATTGATTTAGATTGGCATGGCAGCAAACTTCATGGTATCACCTGGCATGGACTTTATTTTTCACACTTAGATCAAATCGAAACACTTTCATCTTCGTTGATTTGATCTGCATCTTCATTAACTTCATTGCACAGATTCACACCAAATTTCATTTAGGTACACGGCAGCAACTTCCTTGCATCAAACTTTATCTTGGCACACCTTGGTATATTTCTAAGTTATAGGGTATGGCTACAAGAGGTTAAGTATCTCAGATTGAGATACAAAGGTAGGGAAAATGATGAGGGTGATAAAAGAAAAGGCTTTGAGTGTTTGGCTTCAAGAGGGCTAATGGAACACACATATGGGTAGGGTGAAAAGAAAGCATATAGAATGGTTATACACACATAGCCTAGCATCACTTCAATGAGTTCATTCATGAATGAGAGCAAGCATATGATATCTGCAAAAGAGAATCATCCTTAGTATTCGATCAAAATGAAATGATGAGATCAATTAGAGTGAATTGAAGAAAATAAGTATGGATGAGAAATAGAACACTTTAAACCCTCTCAAGAAAGCAATTAGGCTCGATATAGCTCACTAGGGTAGTCTCCACTATTTTCCTTCAAGAATTTGAGCATGGTACTTTAGCCACCAGAATTCTAAGAGCAAAAGCTTTGTGAAGTGCGAAATTCTGATATGAAAACCTCAAATAGCAGCTCCATAGCATTGATTGTATGACATTCTTTAAAAAAAATAAAAAATAAAAAAAAGTGACAAGAGAACGAAAATTGAAAACACAAATGGATAAGAAAATTGAAATTGAAAACCTTCCCCCCAGACCTGAATTGAACATTGTCCTCAATGTGAAAGCATACAAAAGATGATTGAGAACAAACAAATGATAAAGGGAAAAGTTTAGAAGAAGGTTTAGGAAAAATAAAAAAATAAAAATAAAAAAAAAGAATATATAAGCAACTCACGGATGACCAGTTAAGGGCCTCAGAAAACACAGCCAGGGGATCCGGGAAGGTTGGAGGGGTCACAATGGTCCCGCTTAAAACCCAAACTTCTTAGACACCGAAGGTGTCGCCTAAAGAACTCCTAGACACTGTATTGACGGAGGTGCTCACTGGGGTTACCAAAAGTTAGCTTATATGAAATTTTTTTTTTTTATTTTATTTAAATTTATTTATTTATAAAAAGGAACAGAAACTTAAAATGACTAAAATAAAAACAAAACAAGTAAAGAGAAAGGATTGAAATGCTTCCCCTTGATGCAATTAGGTCAATTGCTACCAAGCACCTTCTTCTTGAACACATGGGTTGCCTCCCAAGAAGCGCCTTAGTTACTGTCTTGGCAAGACATTGTGCAATCAGCTAAGTTGATGGTACGAAGGGAAGTTGATCTACCACATGGCCAGTTTGGATGCCAGTTGAAACTCCCTCATAGAATGGCTTTAAACGTTGTCCATTTACTTTGAAAGTCGAGCCATCTTTAGGGTTTTGAATCTCCACAGCTCCATAGGGAGAAACATTGACCACGGTGAATGGGCCTTGCCATCTAGACTTCAATTTTCCTGGAAAGAGACGCAAACGTGAGTTAAACAAAAGAACTGACATACCTTTGGAGAACTCTTTCCGTTGAATGTTTCTGTCATGGTAACTCTTGGTTCGTTCTTTGTAAAGCTTTGCATTCTCATAAGACTCATGTCTAATTTCTTCCAATTCATTGAGCTGAAACTTTCTTGCATGGCCTGCCTTGTCTAGATCAAAATTCAACTTCTTGATGGCCCAAAAAGCATTGTGTTCAAGCTCCATTGGCAGGTGACAAGCTTTCCCAAACACAAGACGATAAGGGCTCATTCCAATGGGAGTCTTATATGCAGTCCTATAAGCCCATAATGCATCATTGAGCTTGGCTGCCCAATCTTTCCTTGTATTGTTCACCACCTTCTCCAGGATGTGCTTAATTTCTCTATTGCTTATTTCCACTTGACCAGAAGTTTGCGGATGATATGGTGTAGAGACTCGATGGGTGATGTTGTACTTTTTCATGAGTGCTTCGAATGGCTTGTTACAGAAGTGGCTGCCTCCATCACTAATGACAGCCCTTGGAGTACCAAACCTTGTGAAAATATTATCCTTCAAGAACTTCAGCACCACCTTATAATCATTGGTTTTGGTGGCTATGGCTTCCACCCATTTAGACACATAATCAACAGCAACAAGTATGTAAGTATAACCAAAGGAAGATGGGAATGGTCCCATGAAATCAATACCCCACACATCGAAGAGCTCCACAACAAGTATGTTATTCAATGGCATTTCATTCCTGCGACTTAAGTTCCCCATCCTTTGGCACCTATCACACTTAACACAAAAATTAAACGCATCTTTGAATAGAGTGGGCCAAAAGAAACCAGATTGCAGAATTTTAAGTGCTGTTTTCTTAGCTCCAAAGTGACCTCCACAAGCCAATTCGTGGCTATGCCTAAGTATGCTTTCTTGCTCTTCTTCTGGAACACATCTTCTGATGAGTTGATCTGGGCAATGCTTGAATAAGAAAGGTTCATCCCAGACATAATGTTTCACCATGGAAAAGAACTTCTTCTTATCCTGAGAAGTTAGATCATTTCTAAGAACACCACAAGCAAGATAATTAACAAAATCAGCATACCATGGCTCTTTGACTTGGGCAGCATATAGTTGTTCATCAGGGAAAGTCTCATTCAAGGGTAGCATAGCTGCTCCTTTTTCTTCAACCACAATTCTGCTCAAATGATCAGCTACCACATTCTCACATCCCTTCTTATCTCGAATCTCCAAATCGAATTCTTGCAGCAAGAGAATCCATCTAATCAAGCGTGGTTTGGCATCCTTCTTAGTGAGCAAGTATCTAAGAGCTGCATGGTCAGAATAAACAATTACTTTAGAACCAACAAGGTAAGAACGAAATTTTTCTAAAGCAAAAACCACAGCAAGCAACTCCTTCTCTGTTGTGGAGTAGTTGATTTGAGCATCATTCAAGGTCCGGCTAGCATAATGAATCACATGGGGCAGCTTGTTCTTCTTTTGACCTAAAACTGCACCAATAGCAAAGTCAGAGGCATCACACATTATTTCAAATGGTAAAGACCAATCCGGAGCTATGATAATAGGGGCTGAAGTTAGCTCCCTCTTCAAGGTAGTAAAAGCTTCCATGCAAGCTTCATTAAACTTAAAAACAGCATCCTTAGCAAGGAGATTACACAATGGCCTTGTAATGCTTGAGAAATTTTTGATGAACCTTCTATAGAATCCAGCATGACCTAGAAAGCTTCTAATTCCTTTAACAGAGGTAGGGGGTGGAAGATTTGAGATGAGGTCGATCTTGGCTTTATCCACTTCGATTCCCTTGCTTGAAATCACATGGCCTAGTACAATGCCTTGTCTCACCATGAAGTGACACTTCTCCCAATTCAAAATCAGATTTGTTTCTTGGCATCTTTTAAGCACTAGAGACAAGTGGTGAAGACAATTATCAAAAGAGGAACCAAAAACTGAAAAATCATCCATAAATACCTCAATGAATCGTTCCACCATATCTGAAAAGATTGACATCATGCATCTTTGGAAAGTTGCTGGGGCATTGCACAAACCGAATGGCATCCTTCTATAAGCAAACGTACCAAATGGGCATGTGAATGTGGTTTTCTCTTGGTCTTCCGGAGCAATGGGAATTTGATTATAACCTGAAAAACCATCAAGAAAACAATAGTAAGCATGGCCAGATAAACGTTCAAGCATTTGATCAATAAAAGGCAAGGGGAAATGATCTTTTCTAGTGGATGTGTTCAACTTCCTGTAATCAATGCAAACTCTCCAACCAGTGACAGTTCGTGTAGGAACTAGCTCATTCTTCTCATTCTTCACAACGGTGATTCCGGACTTCTTTGGAACAACTTGCACAGGGCTCACCCACTTAGAATCTGAAATTGGGTAGATGATTCCTACATCGAGTAGCTTTAAAACTTCAGCTCTAACCACCTCTTTCATGTTGGGATTTAGCCTCCTTTGGGCATCACGGGAGGGTTTGCTGTCTTCTTCCATTAAAATCCGGTGCATGCACATGCTTGGACTAATTCCTTTGATGTCTGCTATGGTCCACCCAATGGCTGTTTTATGCTCTTTTAGAACTTTAATTAAGCTCTCTTCTTCATGTGAGGAGAGACCTGCAGCAATTATAACAGGGAGAGTTTCGTTAGCACCCAAATATGTATATTTAAGATTATTGGGAAGAGGTTTAAGTTCTAGCTTTGGTGGGATGACAATGGATGGCTCCAATTTCGTGGATGATGGTCCAAGAGGCTCAATTGGTGGCCTAAAGGATGGTGGGTATGGCGGAAACACTTCTAAGGCAGCCACCACTTCTTGGAACTCCGGTTCACAAAGATCTTCCTCTTCTTGTGTTAAGACAGCTTCTAGAGCATCATTAGACTTTCTCTGCAAAATTTTGGAAGAAACCTCATGATCCACAACATCAATTGAAAAGCAAGAATCAAGAGAGATAGAAGGTTGAGATAGAGCATTAAGCATTTTAAATTCAACAGTTTCACCCAAAACAGTCATGGAGAGGGTGCTATCTTTCACTTTGATGATTGTGTCTGCAGTGGCCATGAATGGTCTGCCTAGGAGAATGGGATCAACACGATCTCCATTTGGATTGTCTTCCATGTCCATCACTACAAAATCAGCAGGGAGAATTAGTGTATTAACTTGAACTAGAATATCTTCTACAATACCTTTTGGATATTTTATAGAATGATCAGCTAGTTCAAGTCGCATTGAAGTCTTCTTCATCCCTTCTAAGCCAAGCTCTTGATAAACTGAATATGGCAAAACATTGATGCTTGCTCCCAAGTCCAACATGGCTCTTCCAACCTTCTTGCCTCCAATGTTAATGGGAATGTCAAAGCTGCCAGGATCATCTAGTTTTGGTGGAAGCTTCCTTTGCAATACAGCACTTACATTCTGGTCGAGCTTTACTCCTTCATTTGGAGCGAAATTGAGCTTGTGAGTTTTCAAGTCCTTGATGAATTTTCCATATGCAGGAATCTGTTCAATAAGATCAAGCAAAGGCAAATTGATATTAACTTTACTCAAAATATCATAAATCTCTTTAAAAGCCTTATCTTGCTTTGCTTTCTTAAGACGGCCTGGAAATGGAATCTGTGGAACATATGGAGCGGGTGGCACGTATCTATCTTCTTGAAGATGTGGTGGCACAAATTTGTCATCCCTTTTATGCAATTGGAATTGATCGGATTTCTGAGAATCTGATTTGGCCTTAGGAGCAGATTGAGAAGTTTTGAGTTGTTCTCCTTCCGTAGCCATGGTCTCCTCGTCTTTATCTTCTACAATCACAACATCATTTGAAAGATTAGAATCATCTTTATTATCAATGATCTTACCTGATCTGAGCACATGAATGGCCTTGGCTTCTGGGTTCTTTGGATTGATCTCAGTTTGGCTTGGCCATTTCCCAGGCACTCTTTGAGTTATTTCAGCAGCTATTTGGCCTAATTGGACTTCCAATTTGGAGATGGCAGCTTGTGTAGTTTGCTGAAAATTGGATTGGTTGATTGCCATCTGCTTCACTATATCTTCCAATGATGATGATGATTGTTGTGGCCTTTGGAATGAAGGGGGATTTGCTTGATTCTGGGTATTTCTCCATGAAAAGTTTGGATGATTCCTCCAACCTGGATTATAACTTTGAGAGTATGGATCATTTCTTGGACCTTGGTTGTAGGAATTTACCAACTTAGCTTGCTCTTGCACAAATTCTGGATATCCAGCCCCAAGTGGACAAGCTGTGGTAGCATGGTCATGAGATTCACAAATGCTACACACTTCCTTCGGAGGGCTTCTTGAGTTTAATGCAAGAAGAGCATCTAGCTTTTGTTCCAGTTTTGAAATCTGCACACTAGAAGCATCATTAGAACCACTAATAACACGTTTACCTCTTGTATCCGTATGTTGGGTCTCCATTGCTATCTCCTCAAAGAGTTCGTACGTTTCTTCTGGAGTTTTGGTTTTAAAAGAACCACCTGCAAAATTGGTGACTATATTATGACTTGAAGGGGTTAGTCCTTTATAAAACATACGCATTTGAAGCTTCAATGGAATCCCATGATGAGGACATTGGTTGAGCAACCCATTGAATTTCTCCCATGCTTCACAAAACGATTCATCATCTTGCTGTGCAAATAACAAGATCTTGTCCCTAAGCATGTCGGTCTTTTGCGTGGAGAAGTATTTTTCCAGGAACTTCTTTTGAATGGCAGACCATGTAGTGAGTGAACCAGGCTTCAAAGAATTCAACCAATACTTCGCCTTATCCTTTAAAGTGTATGGAAACACTCTCATTCGAAGTTGATCTTCTGTCACACCTGTCAAGGGAAAAGAACTCACAACATTAAAAATATCCTTTATATGAGTTAATGGATCTTCATTAGGTAAACCATAAAAGGAAGGCAACATATTAAGATGAGAAGATTTAAGCTCATAGTTTCGAGCTACAGTGGGCAGCGAAATGCTTGAAGGAGATGCTGGAATTGTTGGGATATCAAGTTCTCCCATGAACTCAATGGCAGCCATCATTTCTTCTTCTTCTTGGTCTGAACTTGCTTCCGAATTTGAAGGTGAAGAACCAGGAAGTTCAGTGTGGAGAGCAAGACTTGTAAATGTAGCAAGAGCTTGCTCTTTTGCAGTTGACAACTCCCTTTCTAGACGATTCTGAATTTCAGAGGTCACTCGTCTGGGTTGCAATGATGGTCCTGCGTTCAAAGATCTAGAACGTTGGAACGAAGACCTCACTTGTTCAAGTAATGGCTTTTTAGACATAAACTACCTGAAACAGAAAATTAGATTAATTAGAAACACTAAAAAGAATAGGGTAACCTTGGGCACATAACCAGGGAAGAACTTTCGTTCAGTCCCCGGCAACGGCGCCAAAATTTGTTGTTAATATTATGTTAACTCGCAATTGTACGGGGCAATTAGTAGTATAGCAAGACAAGTACGAGGTCGTACCCACGAAGACTGAGAAGTTAAAATTAGTTATGTACTTAGATTACCAAATTCAAGAAAGTAGGAGGTTATGTCTAAAACAGAATTTAAAACAAGAGTGGTTGTGATTGTTGAACAAAAGAAGCAAAATGAAATTGCAAACAAAAACAAGTAAACAAATGTAACAAAGAGTGGTTTTAAGAGTTGGAAAACAGATTTTGAGACTAGGGCATTCGAATCACCATAACAATTCAATTCTGGGTTATAAAGATTCAAGTAACAAGTCTAATTCAGATTCAAAGATTGATTCTAGCTAAAGTATGATTAGGCCATGGTGTTTGGTCCTAACCTTGTGTTCCTAATTCCCTAATTTGATCATTTGTTGTCTAACCTAAAATTAAGCATTAGGAACCCATTAAGCATAGAAGAACATTTTAAACAACCAAGTATGTATCTAATCCCTGTTGTCGAATGTCCATACATACTCTTCCTATTCATAGTTCAATTTGAATTAAAGCATGGTGTATACTCTTAATTCAAACCAAGATAGTTAACAAACAAGTTCTAATGGTGATCAATCATTCAAACAAGCATGTTAACTTATAAGCATAATGAATAAGAACATGAATCATGAATCAAACTTGAAACTCCAAACTTATAAACCCAGAATATTCATGTTAGGTTACATCGAAGCCCTAGTTATGGATTTAGCTACTCATAATGGAAAAGAGACTTGAACAGAAATGAGAAAACATAATGAATGCAATAAGAGTAGAAAAACCCTTTTTCTGAAGTTCTTGTGGTGTCCAAGGCTTCTCCAAGTGCTTCTCCACTTCTAATGCTTCTCCAAGAGCTTCCCCACTTCTAGAAAGATGTATGAAGGATATGGAGGTGATTTGGGATGAGTTTGAGTGAGTGGTGATGGCTAAGGAAGATGAAATTCGTAGGGAAATGGAAGAGAGGTTTGCTGGAGTTGTTTTGGTGATTGTTGGAGTGTTTGGGATTTTGAGAGTGTTTGAGGATGGTTGGAGTGAATTGTGGGGGTTGTGAATCTCAGGATTTGTTGTGTCTTGAATGTGGAATGGATGTGGTATTTATAGGGAGAGGGGAGTGACAAATCTGAATTCAATATGGCTAATGCATACAACACTTGCATTATAAAAGATGAATTGGTTGATGCACTTCACTAATGCATACAACACTTGCATTATAAAATCTGAATTGGTTGATGCACTTCACCAATAGATCCCACCAGCAGCCCTAGCTCATCTTCATGTCACCATGACCAAGCTTCCAACCAGAAATGATAGCTCATACCTAGCTCACCATGACCAAGCATCCAACCAGCACATGCTGAGGTCAGCATAACCAGCAACTTCAAGGGCTTACAACTTGGGCTTCTATTAATCAAATTAGGACTTTAAGCACTCGAAATTGAAGTTCAGAATGTCTTCTTTCCAGCCATATGTCATTTGGGCCAATCCAAGGTCTGAGGAGGAAGTTAAGGCCAAAACAAATTGCTAACTCATTTTGCGCGCTGATAAAATCCATCCTGAGCATGGCTCTGTGTTTGCTAGGTAACAGACTCCATATTTATCCAATGGGGCTGAATTTTGTATATGTTATAGTACACACCCATTGGAACAACCTTCATGAAGAATGCTGCCTCATCCGAGCTGTGTAGGTTGCTGAAACAAAGCTTGCAATATGACCTACGGAACTGGACTGGCAGGGGGCTGTAGCCAAAATGAGTTTGTCTTTTAAGCTCTTCTTCCATTCATCCAAATTAGGCCTTAACATGCTTGAATTGCATGAATTATGCTCTCTTGCTCTATTGGCCTACAAAACACACAAAGGGAGGGAAATAATTTAGAATTATAGGAACTAAGCAAAAGAAGTAAGTAAATTGGGCATGTATATGTATGAAATTATGAGCTTAACACAGGGCTCACCCACTTAGAATCTGAAATTGGGTAGATGATTCCTACATCGAGTAGCTTTAAAACTTCAGCTCTAACCACCTCTTTCATGTTGGGATTTAGCCTCCTTTGGGCATCACGAGATGGTTTGCTGTCTTCTTCCATTAAAATCCGGTGCATGCACATGCTTGGACTAATTCCTTTGATGTCTGCTATGGTCCACCCAATGGCTGTTTTATGCTCTTTTAGAACTTTAATTAAGCTCTCTTCTTCATGTGAGGAGAGACCTGCAGCAATTATAACAGGGAGAGTTTCGTTAGCACCCAAATATGTATATTTAAGATTATTGGGAAGAGGTTTAAGTTCTAGCTTTGGTGGGATGACAATGGATGGCTCCAATTTCGTGGATGATGGTCCAAGAGGCTCGATTGGTGGCCTAAAGGATGGTGGGTATGGCGGAAACACTTCTAAGGCAGCCACCACTTCTTGGAACTCCGGTTCACAAAGATCTTCCTCTTCTTGTGTTAAGACAGCTTCTAGAGCATCATTAGACTTTCTCTGCAAAATTTTGGAAGAAACCTCATGATCCACAACATCAATTGAAAAGCAAGAATCAAGAGAGATAGAAGGTTGAGATAGAGCATTAAGCATTTTAAATTCAACAGTTTCACCCAAAACAGTCATGGAGAGAGTGCTATCTTTCACTTTGATGATTGTGTCTGCAGTGGCCATGAATGGCCTGCCTAGGAGAATGGGATCAACACGATCTCCATTTGGATTGTCTTCCATGTCCATCACTACAAAATCAGCAGGGAGAATTAGTGTATTAACTTGAACTAGAATATCTTCTACAATACCTTTTGGATATTTTATAGAATGATCAGCTAGTTCAAGTCGCATTGAAGTCTTCTTCATCCCTTCTAAGCCAAGCTCTTGATAAACTGAATATGGCAAAACATTGATGCTTGCTCCCAAGTCCAACATGGCTCTTCCAACCTTCTTGCCTCCAATGTTAATGGGAATGTCAAAGCTGCCAGGATCATCTAGTTTTGGTGGAAGCTTCCTTTGCAATACAGCACTTACATTCTGGTCGAGCTTTACTCCTTCATTTGGAGCGAAATTGAGCTTGTGAGTTTTCAAGTCCTTGATGAATTTTCCATATGCAGGAATCTGTTCAATAAGATCAAGCAAAGGCAAATTGATATTAACTTTACTCAAAATATCATAAATCTCTTTAAAAGCCTTATCTTGCTTTGCTTTCTTAAGACGGCCTGGAAATGGAATCTGTGGAACATATGGAGCGGGTGGCACGTATCTATCTTCTTGAAGATGTGGTGGCACAAATTTGTCATCCCTTTTATGCAATTGGAATTGATCGGATTTCTGAGAATCTGATTTGGCCTTAGGAGCAGATTGAGAAGTTTTGAGTTGTTCTCCTTCCGTGGCCATGGTCTCCTCCTCTTCATTTTCTACAATCACAACATCATTTGAAAGATTAGAATCATCTTTATTATCAATGATCTTACCTGATCTGAGCACATGAATTGCCTTGGCTTCTGGGTTCTTTGGATTGATCTCAGTTTGGCTTGGCCATTTCCCAAGCACTCTTTGAGTTATTTCAGCAGCTATTTGGCCTAATTGGACTTCCAATTTGGAGATGGCAGCTTGTGTAGTTTGCTGAAAATTGGATTGGTTGATTGCCATCTGCTTCACTATATCTTCCAATGATGATGATGATTGTTGTGGCCTTTGGAATGAAGGGGGATTTGCTTGATTCTGGGTATTTCTCCATGAAAAGTTTGGATGATTCCTCCAACCTGGATTATAACTTTGAGAGTATGGATCATTTCTTGGACCTTGGTTGTAGGAATTTACCAACTTAGCTTGCTCTTGCACAAATTCTGGATATCCAGCCCCAAGTGGACAAGCTGTGGTAGCATGGTCATGAGATTCACAAATGCTACACACTTCCTTCGGAGGGCTTCTTGAGTTTAATGCAAGAAGAGCATCTAGCTTTTGTTCCAGTTTTGAAATCTGCACACTAGAAGCATCATTAGAACCACTAATAACACGTTTACCTCTTGTATCCGTATGTTGGGTCTCCATTGCTATCTCCTCAAAGAGTTCGTACGTTTCTTCTGGAGTTTTGGTTTTAAAAGAACCACCTGCAAAATTGGTGACTATATTATGACTAGAAGGGGTTAGTCCTTTATAAAACATACGCATTTGAAGCTTCAATGGAATCCCATGATGAGGACATTGGTTGAGCAACCCATTGAATTTCTCCCATGCTTCACAAAACGATTCATCATCTTGCTGTGCAAATAACAAGATCTTGTCCCTAAGCATGTCGGTCTTTTGCGTGGAGAAGTATTTTTCCAGGAACTTCTTTTGAATGGCAGACCATGTAGTGAGTGAACCAGGCTTCAAAGAATTCAACCAATACTTCGCCTTATCCTTTAAAGTGTATGGAAACACTCTCATTCGAAGTTGATCTTCTGTCACACCTGTCAAGGGAAAAGAACTCACAACATTAAAAATATCCTTTATATGAGTCAATGGATCTTCATTAGGTAAACCATAAAAGGAAGGCAGCATATTAAGATGAGAAGATTTAAGCTCATAATTTCGAGCTACAGTGGGCAGCAAAATGCTTGAAGGAGATGCTGGAATTGTTGGGATATCAAGTTCTCCCATGAACTCAATGGCAGCCATCATTTCTTCTTCTTCTTGGTCTGAACTTGCTTCCGAATTTGAAAGTGAAGAACCGGGAAGTTCAGTGTGGAGAGCAAGACTTGTAAATGTAGCAAGAGCTTGCTCTTTTGCAGTTGACAACTCCCTTTCTAGACGATTCTGAATTTCAGAGGTCACTCGTCTGGGTTGCAATGATGGTCCTGCGTTCAAAGATCTAGAACGTTGGAACGAAGACCTCACTTGTTCAAGTAATGGATTTTTAGACATAAACTACCTGAAACAGAAAATTAGATTAATTAGAAACACTAAAAAGAATAGGGTAACCTTGGGCACATAACCAGGGAAGAACTTTCGTTCAGTCCCCGGCAACGGCGCCAAAGTTTGTTGTTAATATTATGTTAACTCGCAATTGTACGGGGCAATTAGTAGTATAGCAAGACAAGTACGAGGTCGTACCCACGAAGACTGAGAAGTTAAAACTAGTTATGTACTTAGATTACCAAATTCAAGAAAGTAGGAGGTTATGTCTAAAACAGAATTTAAAACAAGAGTGGTTGTGATTGTTGAACAAAAGAAGCAAAATGAAATTGCAAACAAAAACAAGTAAACAAATGTAACAAAGAGTGGTTTTAAGAGTTGGAAAACAGATTTTGAGACTAGGGCATTCGAATCACCATAACAATTCAATTCTGGGTTATAAAGATTCAAGTAACAAGTCTAATTCAGATTCAAAGATTGATTCTAGCTAAAGTATGATTAGGCCATGGTGTTTGGTCCTAACCTTGTGTTCCTAATTCCCTAATTTGATCATTTGTTGTCTAACCTAAAATTAAGCATTAGGAACCCATTAAGCATAGAAGAACATTTTAAACAACCAAGTATGTATCTAATCCCTGTTGTCGAATGTCCATACATACTCTTCCTATTCATAGTTCAATTCGAATTAAAGCATGGTGTATACTCTTAATTCAAACCAAGATAGTTAACAAACAAGTTCTAATGGTGATCAATCATTCAAACAAGCATGTTAACTTATAAGCATAATGAATAAGAACATGAATCATGAATCAAACTTGAAACTCCAAACTTATAAACCCAGAATATTCATGTTAGGTTACATCGAAGCCCTAGTTATGGATTTAGCTACTCATAATGGAAAAGAGACTTGAACAGAAATGAGAAAACATAATGAATACAATAAGAGTAGAAAAACCCTTTTTCTGAAGTTCTTGTGGTGTCCAAGGCTTCTCCAAGTGCTTCTCCACTTCTAATGCTTCTCCAAGAGCTTCCCCACTTCTAGAAAGATGTATGAAGGATATGGAGGTGATTTGGGATGAGTTTGAGTGAGTGGTGATGGCTAAGGAAGATGAAATTCGTAGGGAAATGGAAGAGAGGTTTGCTGGAGTTGTTTTGGTGATTGTTGGAGTGTTTGGGATTTTGAGAGTGTTTGAGGATGGTTGGAGTGAATTGTGGGGGTTGTGAATCTCAGGATTTGTTGTGTCTTGAATGTGGAATGGATGTGGTATTTATAGGGAGAGGGGAGTGACAAATCTGAATTCATTATGGCTAATGCATACAACACTTGCATTATAAAAGATGAATTGGTTGATGCACTTCACTAATGCATACAACACTTGCATTATAAAATCTGAATTGGTTGATGCACTTCACCAATAGATCCCACCAGCAGCCCTAGCTCATCTTCATGTCACCATGACCAAGCTTCCAACCAGAAATGATAGCTCATACCTAGCTCACCATGACCAAGCATCCAACCAGCACATGCTGAGGTCAGCATAACCAGCAACTTCAAGGGCTTACAACTTGGGCTTCTCTTAATCAAATTAAAACTTTAAGCACTCGAAATTGAAGTTCAGAATGTCTTCTTTCCAGCCATATGTCATTTGGGCCAATCCAAGGTCGGAGGAGGAAGTTAAGGCCAAAACAAATTGCTAACTCATTTTGCGCGCTGATAAAATCCATCCTGAGCATGGCTCTGTGTTTGCTAGGTAACAGACTCCATATTTATCCAATGGGGCTGAATTTTGGATATGTTATAGTACACACCCATTGGAACAACTTTCATGAAGAATGCTGCCTCATCCGAGCTGTGTAGGTTGCTGAAACAAAGCTTGCAATATGACCTACGGAACTGGACTGGCAGGGGGCTGTAGCCAAAATGAGTTTGTCTTTTAAGCTCTTCTTCCATTCATCCAAATTAGGCCTTAACATGCTTGAATTGCATGAATTATGCTCTCTTGCTCTATTGGCCTACAAAACACACAAAGGGAGGGAAATAACTTAGAATTATAGGAACTAAGCAAAAGAAGTAAGTAAATTGGGCATGTATATGTATGAAATTATGTGCTTAACAATACACCAACCACTCCAATTAGGAACGAACTGCCGTTGAACTTGAATTGTCCAATTTGGAACACCTATTGATTTCGGATCGAGCTCAAATCTTAGGAAACGTCATAATATGGTGGGAGGAGTCATTTGGTGAGTTTTGAGTGAAATCCAATCGCTAGAAGTATGGAATACACCTTCCACTCCAATTAGGAACGAACTGCCGTTGAACTTGAATTGTCCCATTTCTCACACCTATTGATTTCGGATCGAGCCCAAACCTTGGGCACCATCATAATATGGTGGGAGGAGTCATTTGGTGAGTTTTGAGTGAAATCCAATCGCTAGAAGTATGGAATACACCAACCACTCCAATTAGGAACGAACTGCAGTTCAAATTGAATTGACCAATTACTCACACCTATTGATTTCGGATCGAGCCCAAAACTTGGGCAACATCATAATATGGTGGGAGGAGTCATTTGGTGAGTTTTAAGTGAAATCCAATCGCTAGAAGTATGGAATACACCAACCACTCCAATTAGGAACGAACTGCAGTTGAACTTGAATTGTCCAATTTCTCACACCTATTGATTTCGGATCGGGCCCAAAACTTGGGCAACACCATAATATGGTGGGAGGAGTCATTTGGTGAGTTTTCAGTGAAATCCAATCGCGGGAAGTATGGAATACACCAACCACTCCAATTAGGAACGAACTGCCGTTGAACTTGAATTGTCCAAATTCACACACCTATCGATTTTAGATCGAGCCCAAAACTTGGGCAACATCATAATATGGTGGGAGGAGTCATTTGGTTAGTTTTGAGTGAAATCCAATCGCTAGAAGTATGGAATACACCAACCACTCCAATTAGGAACGAACTGCCGTTGAACTTGAATTGTCCAATTTGGAACACCTATTGATTTCGGATCGAGCTCAAATCTTAGGCAACGTCATAATATGGTGGGAGGAGTCATTTGGTGAGTTTTGAGTGAAATCCAATCGCTAGAAGTATGGAATACACCTTCCACTCCAATTAGGAACGAACTGCCGTTGAACTTGAATTGTCCAATTTCTCACACCTATTGATTTCGGATCGAGGCCAAAACTTGGGCAACATCATAATATGGTGGGAGGAGTCATTTGGTGAGTTTTGAGTGAAATCGAATCTCTAGCAGTATGGAATACACCAACCACTCCAATTTGGAACGAACTGCCGTTGAACTTGAGTTGTCCAATTTCTCACACCTATTGATTTCGGATCGAGCCCCAAACTTGGGCAACATCATAATGTGGTCGGAGGAGTCATTTGGTGAGTTTTGAGTGAAATCCAATCGCAAGAAGTCTGGAATACACCAGCCACTCCAATTAGGAACGAACTGCCGTTGAACTTGAATTGTCCAATTTCTCACACCTATTGATTTCGGATCGAGCCCAAAACTTGGGCACCATCATAATATGGTGGGAGGAGTCATTTGGTGAGTTTTGAGTGAAATCGAATCGCTAGAAGTATGGAAAACACCAACCACTCCAATTAGGAAAGAAATGCTGTTGAAATTGAATTGACCAATTTCTCACAACTATTGATTTCGGATCGAGCCCAAAACTTGGGCAACATCGTAATATGGTGGGAGGAGTCATTTGGTGAGTTTTGAGTGAAATCCAATTGCTAGAAGTATGGAATACACCAACCACTCCAATAAGGAACGAACTGCCGTTGAACTTGAATTGTCCAATTTGGAACACCTATTGATTTCGGATCGAGCCCAAAACTTTGGCAATATCATAATATGGTGGGAGGAGACATTTGGTGAGTTTTGAGTGAAATCCAATCGCTAGAAGTGTGGAATACACCAACCACTCCAATTAGGAACGAACTGCCGTTGAACTTGAATTTCCCAATTTGGAACACCTGTTGATTTCGGATCGAGCACAAAACTTGGGCAACATCATAATATGGTGGGCGGAGTCATTTGGTGAGTTTTCAGTGAAATCCAATCGCTAGAAGTATGGAATACACCAACCACTCCAATTAGGAACGAACTGCCGTTGAACTTGAATTGTCCAATTTCTCACACCTATTGATTTCGGATCGAGCCCAAAACTTGGGCAACATCATAATATGGTGGGAGGAGTCATTTGGTGAGTTTTGAGTGAAATCCAATCGCTAGAAGTGTGGAATACACCAACCACTCCAATTAGGTACGAACTGTCGTTGAACTTGAATTGTCCAATTTGGAACACCTATTGATTTCGGATCGAGCCCAAAACTTGGGCAACATCATAATATGGCTGGAGGAGTCATTTGGTTAGTTTTGAGTGAAATCCAATCGCTAGAAGTATGGAATACACCAACCACCCCAATTAGGAACGAACTGCCGTTGAACTTGAATTGTCCAATTTGGAACAACAATTGAATTCGGATCGAGCCCAAAACTTGGGCAACAACATAATATTGTCGGAGGAGTCATTTGGTGAGTTTTGAGTGAAATCCAATCGCTAGAAGTATGGAATACACCAATCACTCCAATTAGGAACGATCTGCCGTTGAACTTGAATTGTCCAATTTCTCACACCTATTGATTTCGGATCGAGCCCCAAACTTGGGCAACAGCATAATATGGTGGGAGGAGTGATTTGGTGAGTTTTGAGTGAAATCTAATCGCTAGAAGTCTGGAATACAGCAACCACTCCAATTAGGAACGAACTGCCGTTGAACTTGAATTGTCCAATTTCTCACACTTATTGATTTCGGATCAAGACCAAAACTTGGGCAACATCATAATATGGTGGGAGGAGTCATTTGGTGAGTTTTGAGGGAAATCCAATCGCTAGAAGTATGGAATACACCAACCACTCCAATTTGGAACGAACTGCCATTGAACTTGAATTGTCCAATTTCTCACACCTATTGATTTCGGATCGAGCCCCAAACTTGGGCAACATCATAATATGGTGGAAGGAGTCATTTGGTGAGTTTTGAGTGAAATCCAATCGCTAGATTATGGAATACACCAACCCCTCCAATTAGTAACGAACTTCCGTTGAACTTGAATATTCTAATTTCTCACACCTATTGATTTCGGATCGAGCCCAAAACTTGGGCAACATCATAATATGGTGGAAGGAGTCATTTGGAGAGTTTTGAGTGAAATCGAATCGCTAGAAGTATGGAATACACCAACCACTCCAATTAGGAACGAACTGCCGTTGAACTTGAATTGTCCAATTTCTCACACCTATTGATTTCGGATCGATCCCAAAACTTGGGCAACATCATAAAATGGTGGGAGGAGTCATTTGGTGAGTTTTGAGTGAAATCCAATTGCTAGAAGTATGGAATACACCAACCACTCCCATTAGGAACGAACTGCCATTGAACTTGAATTGTCCAATTTCTCACTGCTATTGATTTCGGATCGTACCCCAAACTTGTGCAACATAATAATATGGTGGGAGGAGTCATTGGTGAGTTTTGAGTGAAATCCAATCGCTAGAAGTATGGAATACACCAACCACTCCAATTAGGAACGAACTGCCGTAGAACTTGAATTGTCCAATTTCTCACACCTATTGATTTCGGATCGAGCCCCAAACTTGGGCAACACCATAATGGTGGGAGTTGTCATTTGGTGAGTTTTGAGTGAAATCCAGTCGCTAGAAGTGTGGAATACACCAACTACTCCAATTAGGAACGAACTGCCGTTGAACTTGAATTTCCCAATTTGGAACACCTGTTGATTTCGGATCGAGCCCAAAACTTGGGCAACATCATAATATGGTGGGAGGAGTCATTTGGTGAGTTTTGAGTGAAATCCAATCGCTAGAAGTATGGAATACACCAACCACTCCAATTAGGAACGAACTGCCGTTGAACTTGAATTGTCCAATTTGAAACACCTATTGATTTCGGATCTAGCCCAAAACTTGGGCAACATCATAATATGGTGGGAGAAGTCATGTGGTGAGTTTTGAGTGAAATCCAATCGCTAGAAGTACGGAATACACCAACCACTCCAATTAGGAACGAACTGCCGTTGAACTTGAATTGCCCAATTTCTCACACCTATTGACTTCGGATCGAGCCCAAAACTTGGGCAACATCATAAAATGGTGGGAGGAATCATTTGGTTAGTTTTGAGTGAAATCCAATCGCTAGAAGTATGGAATACACCGACCACTCCAATTAGGAACGAACTGCCGTTGAACTTGAATTGTCCAATTTGAAACACCTATTGATTTCGGATCTAGCCCAAAACTTGGGCAACATCATAATATGGTGGGAGGAGTCATGTGGTGAGTTTTGAGTGAAATCCAATCGCTAGAAGTACGGAATACACCAACCACTCCAATTAGGAACGAACTGCCGTTCAACTTGAATTGTCCAATTTCTCACACCTATTGACTTCGGATCGAGCCCAAAACTTGGGCAACATCATAATATGGTGGGAGGAGTCATTTGGTTAGTTTTGAGTGAAATCCAATCACTAGAAGTACGGAATACACCAACCACTTCGATTAGGAACGAACTGCCGTTGAACTTGAATTGTCCAATTTCTCACACTTATTGATTTCGGATCAAGACCAAAACTTGGGCAACATCATAATATGGTGGGAGGAGTCATTTGGTGAGTTTTGAGTGAAATCCAATCGCTAGAAGTATGGAATACACCAATCACTCCAATTAGGAACGAACTGCCGTTGAACTTGAATTGTCCAATTTGAAACACCTATTGATTTCGGATCTTGCCCAAAACTTGGGCAACATCATAATATGGTGGGAGGAGTCATGTGGTGAGTTTTGAGTGAAATCCAATCGCTAGAAGTACGGAATACACCAACCACTCCAATTAGGAACGAACTGCCGTTGAACTTGAATTGTCCAATTTCTCACACCTATTGACTTCGGATCGAGCCCAACACTTGGGCAACATCATAAAATGGTGGGAGGAGTCATTTGGTTAGTTTTGAGTGAAATCCAATCGCTAGAAGTATGGAATACACCGACCACTCCAATTAGGAACGAACTGCCGTTGAACTTGAATTGTCCAATTTGGAACACCTATTGATTTCGGATCGAGCCCAAAACTTGGGTAACATCATAATATGGTGGGAGGAGTCATTTGGTGTGTTTTGAGTGAAATCCAATCGCTAGAAGTATGGAATACACCAACCAGTCCAACTAGGAACGAACTGCCGTTGAACTTGAATTGTCCAATTTGGAACACCTATTGATTTCGGATCGTGACCAAAACTTGGGCAACAACAAAATATGGTGGGAGGAGTCATTTGGTGAGTTTTGAGTGAAATCCAATCGCTAGAAGTATGGAATACACCAACCACTCCAATTAGGAACGAACTGCCGTTGAACTTGAATTGTCCAATTTCTCGCTCCTATTGATTTCAGATCGAGCCCAAAACTTGGGTAACATCATAATATGGTGGGAGGAGTCATTTGGTGAGTTTTGAGTGAAATCCAATCGCTAGAAGTATGGAATACACCAACCACTCCAACTAGGAACGAACTGCCGTTGAACTTGAATTGTCCAATTTGGAACACCTATTGATTTCAGATCGAGCCCAAAACTTGGGCAACATCAAAATATGGTGGGAGGAGTCATTTGGTGAGTTTTGAGTGAAATCCAATCGCTAGAAGTATGGAATACACCAACCACTCCAATTAGGAACGAACTGCCGTTGAACTTGAATTCTCCAATTTCTCACACCTATTGATTTCGGATCGAGCCCAAAACTTGGGCAACATCATAATATGGTGGGAGGAGTCATTTGGTTAGTTTTGAGTGAAATCCAATCGCTAGAAGTCTGGAATACACCGACCACTCCAATTAGGAACGAACTGCCGTTGAACTTGAATTGTCCAATTTGGAACACCTATTGATATCGGATCGAGCCCAAAACTTGGGCAACATCAAAATATGGTGGGAGGAGTCATTTGGTGAGTTTTGAGTGAAATCCAATCGCTAGAAGTATGGAATACACCAACCGCTCCAATTAGGAACGAACTGCCGTTGAACTTGAATAGTTCAATTTCTCAGAACCATTGATTTCGGATCGAGCCCAAAACTTGGGCAACATCATAATATGGTGGGAGGAGTCATTTGGATAGTTTTGAGTGAAATCGAATCGCTACAAGTATGGAATACACCAACCACTCCAATTAGGAACGAACTGCCGTTGAACTTGAATTGTCCAATTTGGAACACCTATTGATTTCGGATCTAGCCCAAAACTTGGGCAACATCATAATATGGTGGGAGGAGTCATGTGGTGAGTTTTGAGTGAAATCCAATCGCTAGAAGTATGGAATACACCAACCACTCCAGATAGGAACGAACTGCCGTTGAACTTGAATTGTCCAATTTCTCACACCTATTGACTTCGGATCGAGCCCAAAACTTGGGCAACATCATAATATGGTGGGAGGAGTCATTTGGTTAGTTTTGAGTGAAATCCAATCGCTAGAAGTATGGAATACACCGACCACTCCAATTAGGAACGAACTGCCGTTGAACTTGAATTGTCCAATTTGGAACACCTATTGATATCGGATCGAGCCCAAAACTTGGACAACATCATTATATGGTGGGAGGACTCATTTGGTTAGTTTTGAGTGAAATCCAATCGCTAGAAGTATGGAATACACCAACCACTCCAATTAGGAACGAACTGCCGTTGAACTTGAATTGTCCAATTTCTCACACCTATTGATTTCAGATCGAGCCCAAAACTTGGGCAACTTCATAATATGGTGGGAGGAGTCATTTGGTGAGGTTTGAGTGAAACCCAATCGCTAGACGTATGGAATACACCAACCACTCCAACTAGGAACGAACTGCCGTTGAACTTGAATTGTCCAATTTGCAACACCTATTGATTTCGGATCGAGCCCCAAACTTGGGCAACATCATAATATGGTGGAAGGAGTCATTTGGTGAGTTTTGAGTGAAATCCAATCGCTAGAAGTATGGAATACACCAACCACTCCAATTAGGAACGAACTGCCGTTGAACTTGAATTGTCCAATTTCTCACACCTATTGACTTCGGATCGAGCCCAAAACTTGGGCAACTTCATAATATGGTGGGAGGAGTCATTTGGTGAGTTTTGAGTGAAACCCAATCTTTAGCAGTACGGAATACACCAACCACTCCAGTTGGTAACGAACTGCCGTTGAACTTGAATTGTCCAATTTGGAACCCCTATTGATTTAGGATCGAGCCCAAAACTTGGGCAGCATCATAATATGGTGGGAGGAGTCATTTGGTGAGTTTTGAGTGAAATCCAATCGCTAGAAGTATGGAATACACCAACCACTCCAATTAGGAACGAATTGCCGTTGAACTTGAATAGTTCAATTTCTCAGACCTATTGATTTCAGATCGAGCCCAAAACTTGGGCAACAACATAATATGGTGGGAGGAGTCATTTGGTGAGTTTTGAGTGAAATCCAATCGCTAGACGTATGGAATACACCAACCACTCCAATTAGGAACGAACTGCCGTTGAACTTCAATTATCCAATTTCTCACACCTATTGATTTCGGATCGAGCCCAAAACTTGGGCAACTTCATAATATGGTGGGAGGAGTCATTTGGTGAGTTTTGAGTGAAACCCAATCTTTAGCAGTACGGAATACACCAACCACTACAGTTGGTAACGAACTGCCGTTGAACTTGAATTGTCCAATTTGGAACACCTATTGATTTAGGATCGAGCCCAAAACTTGGGCAACATCATAATATGGTGGGAGGAGTCATTTGGTGAGTTTTGAGTGAAATCCAATCGCTAGAAGTATGGAATACACCAACCACTCCAATTAGGAACGAACTGCCGTTGAACTTGAATTCTCCAATTTCTCACACCTATTGATTTCGGATCGAGCCCCAAACTTGGGCAACAACATAATACGGTGGGAGGAGTCATTTGGTGAGTTTTGAGTGAAATCCAATCGCTAGAAGTATGGAATACACCAACCACTCCAATTAGGAACGAACTGCCGTTGAACTTGAATTGTCCAATTTGGAACACTTATTGATTTCGGACCGAGCCCCAAACTTGGGCAACATCATATTATGGTGGGAGGAGTCATTTGGTTAGTTTTGAGTGGAATCCAATCGCTAGAAGTATGGAATACACCAACCACTCCAATTAGGAACGAACTGCCGTTGAACTTGAATAGTCCAATTTCTCAGATCTATTGATTTCAGATCGAGCCCAAACTTGGGCAACAACATAATATGGTGGGAGGAGTCATTTGGTGAGTTTTGATTGAAATCCAATCGCTAGACGTATGGAATACACCAACCACTCCAATTAGGAACGAACTGCCGTTGAACTTGAATTGTCCAATTTGCAACACCTATTGATTTCGGATCTAGCCCCAAACTTGGGCAACATCATAATATGGTGGAAGGAGTCATTTGGTGAGTTTTGAGTGAAATCCAATCGCTAGAAGTATGGAATACACCAACCACTCCAATTAGGAACGAACTGCCGTTGAACTTCAATTGTTCAATTTCTCAGACCTATTGATTTAAGATCGAGCCCAAAACTTGGGCAACATCAAAATATGGTGGGAGGAGTCATTTGGTGAGTTTTGAGTGAAATCCAATCGCTAGAAGTATGGAATACACCAACCACTCCAATTAGGAACGAACTGCCGTTGAACTTGAATTCTCCAATTTCTCACACCTATTGATTTCGGATCGAGCCCAAAACTTGGGCAACATCATAATATGGTGGGAGGAGTCATTTGGTTAGTTTTGAGTGAAATCCAATCGCTAGAAGTCTGGAATACACCGACCACTCCAATTAGGAACGAACTGCCGTTGAACTTGAATTGTCCAATTTG
Organism: Prunus avium; assembly: GCF_965620075.1. Classification (NCBI taxonomy): domain Eukaryota; kingdom Viridiplantae; phylum Streptophyta; class Magnoliopsida; order Rosales; family Rosaceae; genus Prunus; species Prunus avium. Next base: position 14,534,908 of record NC_142290.1, read on the forward strand.
GAACACCTATTGATATCGGATCGAGCCCAAAACTTGGGCAACATCAAAATATGGTGGGAGGAGTCATTTGGTGAGTTTTGAGTGAAATCCAATCGCTAGAAGTATGGAATACACCAACCGCTCCAATTAGGAACGAACTGCCGTTGAACTTGAATAGTTCAATTTCTCAGACCCATTGATTTCGGATCGAGCCCAAAACTTGGGCAACATCATAATATGGTGGGAGGAGTCATTTGGATAGTTTTGAGTGAAATCGAATCGCTACGAGTATGGAATACACCAACCACTCCAATTAGGAACGAACTGCCGTTGAACTTGAATTGTCCAATTTGGAACACCTATTGATTTCGGATCTAGCCCAAAACTTGGGCAACATCATAATATGGTGGGAGGAGTCATGTGGTGAGTTTTGAGTGAAATCCAATCGCTAGAAGTATGGAATACACCAACCACTCCAGATAGGAACGAACTGCCGTTGAACTTGAATTGTCCAATTTCTCACACCTATTGACTTCGGATCGAGCCCAAAACTTGGGCAACATCATAATATGGTGGGAGGAGTCATTTGGTTAGTTTTGAGTGAAATCCAATCGCTAGAAGTATGGAATACAACGACCACTCCAATTAGGAACGAACTGCCGTTGAACTTGAATTGTCCAATTTGGAACACCTATTGATATCGGATCGAGCCCAAAACTTGGACAACATCATTATATGGTGGGAGGACTCATTTGGTTAGTTTTGAGTGAAATCCAATCGCTAGAAGTATGGAATACACCAACCACTCCAATTAGGAACGAACTGCCGTTGAACTTGAATTGTCCAATTTCTCACACCTATTGATTTCGGATCGAGCCCAAAACTTGGGCAACTTCATAATATGGTGGGAGGAGTCATTTGGTGAGTTTTGAGTGAAACCCAATCGCTAGACGTATGGAATACACCAACCACTCCAATTAGGAACGAACTGCCGTTGAACTTGAATTGTCCAATTTGCAACACCTATTGATTTCGGATCGAGCCCCAAACTTGGGCAACATCATAATATGGTGGAAGGAGTCATTTGGTGAGTTTTGAGTGAAATCCAATCGCTAGAAGTATGGAATACACCAACCACTCCAATTAGGAACGAACTGCCGTTGAACTTGAATTGTCCAATTTCTCACACCTATTGATTTCGGATCGAGCCCAAAACTTGGGCAACTTCATAATATGGTGGGAGGAGTCATTTGGTGAGTTTTGAGTGAAACCCAATCTTTAGCAGTACGGAATACACCAACCACCCCAGTTGGTAACGAACTGCCGTTGAACTTGAATTGTCCAATTTGGAACCCCTATTGATTTAGGATCGAGCCCAAAACTTGGGCAGCATCATAATATGGTGGGAGGAGTCATTTGGTGAGTTTTGAGTGAAATCCAATCGCTAGAAGTATGGAATACACCAACCACTCCAATTAGGAACGAATTGCCGTTGAACTTGAATAGTTCAATTTCTCAGACCTATTGATTTCAGATCGAGCCCAAAACTTGGGCAACAACATAATATGGTGGGAGGAGTCATTTGGTGAGTTTTGAGTGAAATCCAATCGCTAGACGTATGGAATACACCAACCACTCCAATTAGGAACGAACTGCCGTTGAACTTCAATTGTCCAATTTCTCACACCTATTGATTTCGGATCGAGCCCAAAACTTGGGCAACTTCATAATATGGTGGGAGGAGTCATTTGGTGAGTTTTGAGTGAAACCCAATCTTTAGCAGTACGGAATACACCAACCACTACAGTTGGTAACGAACTGCCGTTGAACTTGAATTGTCCAATTTGGAACACCTATTGATTTAGGATCGAGCCCAAAACTTGGGCAACATCATAATATGGTGGGAGGAGTCATTTGGTGAGTTTTGAGTGAAATCCAATCGCTAGAAGTATGGAATACACCAACCACTCCAATTAGGAACGAACTGCCGTTGAACTTGAATTCTCCAATTTCTCACACCTATTGATTTCGGATCGAGCCCCAAACTTGGGCAACAACATAATACGGTGGGAGGAGTCATTTGGTGAGTTTTGAGTGAAATCCAATCGCTAGAAGTATGGAATACACCAACCACTCCAATTAGGAACGAACTGCCGTTGAACTTGAATTGTCCAATTTGGAACACTTATTGATTTCGGACCGAGCCCCAAACTTGGGCAACATCATATTATGGTGGGAGGAGTCATTTGGTTAGTTTTGAGTGGAATCCAATCGCTAGAAGTATGGAATACAACGACCACTCCAATTAGGAACGAACTGCCGTTGAACTTGAATTGTCCAATTTGGAACACCTATTGATATCGGATCGAGCCCAAAACTTGGGCAACATCAAAATATGGTGGGAGGAGTCATTTGGTGAGTTTTGAGTGAAATCCAATCGCTAGAAGTATGGAATACACCAACCGCTCCAATTAGGAACGAACTGCCGTTGAACTTGAATAGTTCAATTTCTCAGACCCATTGATTTCGGATCGAGCCCAAAACTTGGGCAACATCATAATATGGTGGGAGGAGTCATTTGGATAGTTTTGAGTGAAATCGAATCGCTACGAGTATGGAATACACCAACCACTCCAATTAGGAACGAACTGCCGTTGAACTTGAATTGTCCAATTTGGAACACCTATTGATTTCGGATCTAGCCCAAAACTTGGGCAACATCATAATATGGTGGGAGGAGTCATGTGGTGAGTTTTGAGTGAAATCCAATCGCTAGAAGTATGGAATACACCAACCACTCCAGATAGGAACGAACTGCCGTTGAACTTGAATTGTCCAATTTCTCACACCTATTGACTTCGGATCGAGCCCAAAACTTGGGCAACATCATAATATGGTGGGAGGAGTCATTTGGTTAGTTTTGAGTGAAATCCAATCGCTAGAAGTATGGAATACAACGACCACTCCAATTAGGAACGAACTGCCGTTGAACTTGAATTGTCCAATTTGGAACACCTATTGATATCGGATCGAGCCCAAAACTTGGACAACATCATTATATGGTGGGAGGACTCATTTGGTTAGTTTTGAGTGAAATCCAATCGCTAGAAGTATGGAATACACCAACCACTCCAATTAGGAACGAACTGCCGTTGAACTTGAATTGTCCAATTTCTCACACCTATTGATTTCGGATCGAGCCCAAAACTTGGGCAACTTCATAATATGGTGGGAGGAGTCATTTGGTGAGTTTTGAGTGAAACCCAATCGCTAGACGTATGGAATACACCAACCACTCCAATTAGGAACGAACTGCCGTTGAACTTGAATTGTCCAATTTGCAACACCTATTGATTTCGGATCGAGCCCCAAACTTGGGCAACATCATAATATGGTGGAAGGAGTCATTTGGTGAGTTTTGAGTGAAATCCAATCGCTAGAAGTATGGAATACACCAACCACTCCAATTAGGAACGAACTGCCGTTGAACTTGAATTGTCCAATTTCTCACACCTATTGATTTCGGATCGAGCCCAAAACTTGGGCAACTTCATAATATGGTGGGAGGAGTCATTTGGTGAGTTTTGAGTGAAACCCAATCTTTAGCAGTACGGAATACACCAACCACCCCAGTTGGTAACGAACTGCCGTTGAACTTGAATTGTCCAATTTGGAACCCCTATTGATTTAGGATCGAGCCCAAAACTTGGGCAGCATCATAATATGGTGGGAGGAGTCATTTGGTGAGTTTTGAGTGAAATCCAATCGCTAGAAGTATGGAATACACCAACCACTCCAATTAGGAACGAATTGCCGTTGAACTTGAATAGTTCAATTTCTCAGACCTATTGATTTCAGATCGAGCCCAAAACTTGGGCAACAACATAATATGGTGGGAGGAGTCATTTGGTGAGTTTTGAGTGAAATCCAATCGCTAGACGTATGGAATACACCAACCACTCCAATTAGGAACGAACTGCCGTTGAACTTCAATTGTCCAATTTCTCACACCTATTGATTTCGGATCGAGCCCAAAACTTGGGCAACTTCATAATATGGTGGGAGGAGTCATTTGGTGAGTTTTGAGTGAAACCCAATCTTTAGCAGTACGGAATACACCAACCACTACAGTTGGTAACGAACTGCCGTTGAACTTGAATTGTCCAATTTGGAACACCTATTGATTTAGGATCGAGCCCAAAACTTGGGCAACATCATAATATGGTGGGAGGAGTCATTTGGTGAGTTTTGAGTGAAATCCAATCGCTAGAAGTATGGAATACACCAACCACTCCAATTAGGAACGAACTGCCGTTGAACTTGAATTCTCCAATTTCTCACACCTATTGATTTCGGATCGAGCCCCAAACTTGGGCAACAACATAATACGGTGGGAGGAGTCATTTGGTGAGTTTTGAGTGAAATCCAATCGCTAGAAGTATGGAATACACCAACCACTCCAATTAGGAACGAACTGCCGTTGAACTTGAATTGTCCAATTTGGAACACTTATTGATTTCGGACCGAGCCCCAAACTTGGGCAACATCATATTATGGTGGGAGGAGTCATTTGGTTAGTTTTGAGTGGAATCCAATCGCTAGAAGTATGGAATACAACGACCACTCCAATTAGGAACGAACTGCCGTTGAACTTGAATTGTCCAATTTGGAACACCTATTGATATCGGATCGAGCCCAAAACTTGGACAACATCATTATATGGTGGGAGGACTCATTTGGTTAGTTTTGAGTTAAATCCAATCGCTAGAAGTATGGAATACACCAACCACTCCAATTAGGAACGAACTGCCGTTGAACTTGAATTGTCCAATTTCTCACACCTATTGATTTCGGATCGAGCCCAAAACTTGGGCAACTTCATAATATGGTGGGAGGAGTCATTTGGTGAGTTTTGAGTGAAACCCAATCGCTAGACGTATGGAATACACCAACCACTCCAATTAGGAACGAACTGCCGTTGAACTTGAATTGTCCAATTTGCAACACCTATTGATTTCGGATCGAGCCCCAAACTTGGGCAACATCATAATATGGTGGAAGGAGTCATTTGGTGAGTTTTGAGTGAAATCCAATCGCTAGAAGTATGGAATACACCAACCACTCCAATTAGGAACGAACTGCCGTTGAACTTGAATTGTCCAATTTCTCACACCTATTGATTTCGGATCGAGCCCAAAACTTGGGCAACTTCATAATATGGTGGGAGGAGTCATTTGGTGAGTTTTGAGTGAAACCCAATCTTTAGCAGTACGGAATACACCAACCACTCCAGTTGGTAACGAACTGCCGTTGAACTTGAATTGTCCAATTTGGAACCCCTATTGATTTAGGATCGAGCCCAAAACTTGGGCAGCATCATAATATGGTGGGAGGAGTCATTTGGTGAGTTTTGAGTGAAATCCAATCGCTAGAAGTATGGAATACACCAACCACTCCAATTAGGAACGAATTGCCGTTGAACTTGAATAGTTCAATTTCTCAGACCTATTGATTTCAGATCGAGCCCAAAACTTGGGCAACAACATAATATGGTGGGAGGAGTCATTTGGTGAGTTTTGAGTGAAATCCAATCGCTAGACGTATGGAATACACCAACCACTCCAATTAGGAACGAACTGCCGTTGAACTTCAATTGTCCAATTTCTCACACCTATTGATTTCGGATCGAGCCCAAAACTTGGGCAACTTCATAATATGGTGGGAGGAGTCATTTGGTGAGTTTTGAGTGAAACCCAATCTTTAGCAGTACGGAATACACCAACCACTACAGTTGGTAACGAACTGCCGTTGAACTTGAATTGTCCAATTTGGAACACCTATTGATTTAGGATCGAGCCCAAAACTTGGGCAACATCATAATATGGTGGGAGGAGTCATTTGGTGAGTTTTGAGTGAAATCCAATCGCTAGAAGTATGGAATACACCAACCACTCCAATTAGGAACGAACTGCCGTTAAACTTGAATTCTCCAATTTCTCACACCTATTGATTTCGGATCGAGCCCCAAACTTGGGCAACAACATAATACGGTGGGAGGAGTCATTTGGTGAGTTTTGAGTGAAATCCAATCGCTAGAAGTATGGAATACACCAACCACTCCAATTAGGAACGAACTGCCGTTGAACTTGAATTGTCCAATTTGGAACACTTATTGATTTCGGACCGAGCCCCAAACTTGGGCAACATCATATTATGGTGGGAGTAGTCATTTGGTTAGTTTTGAGTGGAATCCAATCGCTAGAAGTATGGAATACACCAACCACTCCAATTAGGAACGAACTGCCGTTGAACTTGAATAGTCCAATTTCTCAGATCTATTGATTTCAGATCGAGCCCAAACTTGGGCAACAACATAATATGGTGGGAGGAGTCATTTGGTGAGTTTTGATTGAAATCCAATCGCTAGACGTATGGAATACACCAACCACTCCAATTAGGAACGAACTGCCGTTGAACTTGAATTGTCCAATTTGCAACACCTATTGGTTTCGGATCGAGCCCCAAACTTGGGCAACATCATAATATGGTGGAAGGAGTCATTTGGTGAGTTTTGAGTGAAATCCAATCGCTAGAAGTATGGAATACACCAACCACTCCAATTAGGAACGAACTGCCGTTGAACTTCAATTGTCCAATTTCTCAGACCTATTGATTTAAGATCGAGCCCAAAACTTGGGCAACATCATAATATGGTGGGAGGAGTCATTTGGTGAGTTTTGAGTGAAATCCAATCGCTAGACGTATGGAATACACCAACCACTCCAATTAGGAACGAACTGTCGTTGAACTTGAATTCTCCAATTTCGCACACCTATTAATTTCGGATCGAGCCCCAAACTTGGGCAACAACATAATATGGTGGGAGGAGTCATTTGGTGAGTTTTGAGTGAAATCCAATCGCTAGAAGTATGGAATACACCAACCACTCCAATTAGGAACGAACTGCCGTTGAACTTGAATAGTCCAATTTCTCAGACCTATTGATTTCAGATCGAGCCCAAACTTGGGCAACAACATAATATGGTGGGAGGAGTCATTTGGTGAGTTTTGATTGAAATCCAATCGCTAGACGTATGGAATATGTTAAGCTCATAATTTCATACATATACATGCCCTATTTACTTACTTCTTTTGCTTAGTTTCCTAGATTTCTAAGTGATTTGCCTCCCTTTGTGTGTTTTGTAGGCCAATGGAGCAAGAGAGCATAATTCATGCAATTCAAGCATGTTAAGGCCTAATTTGGATGAAGGAAAGAAGAGCTTAATGACAAACTCATTTTGGCTACAGCCCCCTGCCAGTCCAGTTCCGTAGGTCACATTACAAGCTTTGTTTCAGCAACCTACACAGCTCGGATGAGGCAGCATTCTTCATGAACATTGTTCCAATGGGTGTGTACTATAACATATCCAAATTTCAGCCCCATTGGATAAATATGGAGTCTGTTACCTAGCAAACACAGAGCCATGCTCAGGATGGATTTTATCAGCGCGCAAAATGAGTTAGCAATTTGTTTTGGCCTTAACTTCCTCCTCCGACCTTGGATTGGCCCAAATGATATATGGCTGGAAAGAAGACATTCCGAACTTCAATTTCAAGTGCTTAAAGTCCTAATTTGATTAAGAGAAGCCCAAGTTGTAAGCCCTTGAAGTTGCTGGTCATGCTGACCTCAGCATGTGCTGGTTGGATGCTTGGTCATGGTGAGCTAGGTATGAGCTATCATTTCTGGTTGGAAGCTTGGTCATGGTGACATGAAGATGAGCTAGGGCTGCTGGTGGGATCTATTGGTGAAGTGCATCAACCAATTCAAGAATTTCTAATACAAGTGCATCAACCAATTCAAATTTTCTAATACAAGTGCATCAACCATTTCAAATTTTATAAAACAAGTGTTGTATGCATTAGCCATATTGAATTCAGATTTTTCACTTCCTTAGGCCTATAAATAGGGAGGTTCTCTAAGCTTGTAAACACACCCCAAGGGGGGGAGCTCTCAAACACTTCTCTAGAGCTCCCTTCCCTTCTCTCCCTCAAATTCTCTTAATTTTGCTTTCTAGTTCTCAATTCTAGCTTTCCTTTTGCTTCTTAGTTGTAATTTATTTTTCTTTGTAATGTAAATTCTTTTCTTAAGTTTTCAAGTTGAATTAGTTTCCAAGTTTCAATTATGGTTTTTGTTCTTATTCATTATGCTTATAAGTTAATATGCTAGTTTGAATGATTGATCACCATTTAGGCTTGCATGTTAGCTATCTTGGTTTGAATTAAGAGTAGACACCATGCTTTAATTCGAATTGAACTATGAATAGGAAGAGTATGTATGGACATTCGACAACAGGGATTAGATACATGCTTGGTTGTTTAAATTGTTCTTCTATGCTTAATGGGTTCCTAATGCTTAATTTTAGGTTAGACAACAAATGATCAAATTAGGGAATTAGGAACACAAGGTTATGACCACACACCATGGCTTAATCATACTTTAGCTAGAATCAATCCATTAATCTAATTGAACTTGGGAACTTATTTGCTTGAGTTATTTCTTTTTTTTTCTTGTTGTATTTATTTCCTTTCTTTTTCATTTCTGTTTTGTGTAGGGAAAATGAATTGGATCATTCAATCACCAATCCTCGTGGGATCGACCTCGCACTTACATACGCTATACTACCGAACGGCTCGTGCACTTGCGAGTATCACAAGTTGAGGATGCAACTGAATCCATTTTGGTGCAGCTGTATCGACACAACAAGTTTTTGGCGCCGTTGCCGGGGATTGGCAACATAGTTTGGTTCTATTTCTTTTCCCTACTTGTTTTATTTTTATTTTTCATTTTCATGTTCTTCTAAACAATTTCAAGTTTTAAAGTTAATGATGTTAATGGACCAGTTGTGTTTGTAGTCCAACAGAAAAGGACAATTGTCCAACAAGCAAGAGAACTGGGTTTAAGTCCCAGCTTACACAACCCATTGATGCTTGTTGCTTTGAAGCATGGAATTGGATGTGTGTTGATATTCCTTTTCAATTTAGTTTTTATTTCCTAATCCTTTTAATTCCATTTCAAGTTTGTGTGTTTGTTTTAGAAATTTATGACAGGTTAATAAAGAGGGAGAAAGAAGGCAATTTCAAAGATAGGAAGTGTGGAGTAGTGGGAGAAGTCGCGACCTCCAAATGCATCACGCTCGACCTAATCGCTTCAAGGGGAAGTATTTCGATCCTTTCTCTTTACTTGTTTTGTTTTTATTTTAGTAATTTTAAGTTTATGTTTCTTTTATATAAAAAAAAAATTTAAAAATTTAAAAAGATTTTTCATATGAGCTGACTTATGGTAACTCCAGTGAGCACTTCCGTCAATACAGTGTCTAGGAGTTCTTTAGGCGACACCTTCGGTGTCTAAGAAGTTTGGGTTTTAAGCGGGACCATTGTGACCCCTCCAACCTTCCCGGATCCCCTGGCTGTGTTTTCTGAGGCCCTTAACTGGTCATCCGTGAGTTGCTTATATATTCATTTTTATTTTATTTTTCTTTCTAAACCTTCTTCTTAACTTTTCCCCTTATCATTTACATGTTCTCAATCATCTTTACTTTGCTTTAACATTGAGGACAATGTTTCATTTAAGTTTGGGGGTGCTGGAAAGTTTTTAGCTTTTGTGTTTGTGTCTGAAAACGTAGGCTTCTTCATTGCTACAATTTTTTTTTTCTGCTACTGTTTTGAATGTTTGGTCCGCGTTGTGTTCTTCATTTGTTCATGCTGAATCCAACGACATAAAGAACGTTAAATTTGACCAAGTGGTTTGAAAGTTACATGTCAAAACAGATTATATGTTGAAATTGTGCAAAACAGCAATTTGAAACCTCTCGTTTTTCTTTTCTGTTTCTTTTCTTTGAGTCATTTTCAGTTTTCCTTCCCACACCAATGATAAATCTTGAGTCTAACTTCTAATATGGCTCTTAGGAATTTGATAAGCATTGTGTTAGGTCTGAATCTTATTCTTTTGCTAGCTAAGTCTCACATAATTATGCTTGAGCTTTCTATGCACTTTAGCCATGATTATACAACTCTTGCATGTCGTACCCAATTGTATGCATTTTTGCTTGTGTGATTCACTGGAATGTCAAGTTTATAACTAAGATATGATTTAGGCCATCTTTGTTAAGCCTCTTTCTTTTTCCTCCATCAACCCATACAATACATATTCCATTGTAAACCCTTTTGTGCCCAAACACTTAGCCATTTTTTTTCTATCACCTTATCATCCATTAAACATCCTACCATCTAGGGGACATGTAGAGTATGATTGTATTTGAGATTGTAATGTATTCAAGGCAATAAATGAGCTATAAAAAAAAAATCAAAAGAAAAAGAGAAAAGAAGTGTGGCCAATGTAGTCACGACCCTAGGGTGATATAAGGAGAAATCAAGGTGATCTAGGGTAAAGAGCCGCAAAATTGGGCCAAATATTATACAAAGTGTGTAAATGTCAAAATCAAATTGTGAAGTGATTCAATTGCAAAATCTGGTGTTGTGAGCTTTTCAATATTTGTGTCTTACATTTCAAATGTCAATGATCTTGTTTACATGATATGCTCTACTTTGTTCCTTAGACTTTGTGTTCCAATATCCATTCATTTTCTAACCATTACATTACATCCATGAGTAAAGTCCTATTGATTTTGGTTTAGCTTGGTAAACTTGTGTTCATTCTTGCAAGAATTTATATCATTCTTTGAAAAGCATGAGTTGTATCTTCATGGCTATTTCACACACACACCTTAAGCATGATTTTTGTGAGATTGTGGTGGCACTTGAATAATGTTTAGAACTTCCTTAGTGCTTGTTTTGTTCCTTGTTGAGCCATGTCTATGAAATTTAACATTTTTGTCCGGTTGGAAGGTTAACGTTTTTTTTTTTTTTTTTGTTTTTTGTTTTTTTGTTTTTTTTGTTTTTTTTGTTTTGTTTTGTTTTGCTTAAGGACTAACAAATCTATTAAGTGAAATCCAACCACAACAATTAGGAACGAACAATTAGGAACGAACTGCCGTTGAACTCGAATTGTCCAATTTGGAACACCTATCGATTTCGGATCGAGCCCAAAACTTGGGCAACATCATAATATGGTGGGAGGAGTCATTTGGTGAGTTTTGAGTGAAATCCAATCACTAGAAGTATGGAATACACCAACCACTCCTATTAGGAACGAACTGCCGTTGAACTTGAATTGTCCAATTTCTCACACCTATTGATTTCGGACCGAGCCCCAAACTTGGGCAACATCATAATATGGTGGGAGGAGTCATTTGGTGTGTTTTGAGTGAAATCCAATCGCTAGAAGGATGGAATACACCAACCACTCCCATATGGAACGAACTGCCGTTGAACTTGAATTGTCCAATTTCTCACACCTATTTATTTCGGATCAAACCCAAAACTTGGGAAACATCATAATATGGTGGGAGGAGTCATTTGGTGAGTTTTGAGTGAAATCCAATCGCTAGAAGTATGGAATACCCCAACCACTCCAATTAGGAACGAACTGTCGTTGAACTTGAATTGCCCAATTTCTCACTCCTATTGATTTCGGATCGTGCACCAAACTTGGGCAACATCATAATATGGTGGGAGGAGTCATTTGGTGAGTTTTGAGTGAAATCCAATCGCTAGAAGTATGGAATACCCCAACCACTCCCATTAGGAACGAACTGTCGTTGAACTTGAATTGCCCAATTTCTCACTCCTATTGATTTCGGATCGTGCACCAAACTTGGGCAACATCATAATATGGTGGGAGGAGTCATTTGGTGAGTTTTCAGTGAAATCCAATCGCTAGAAGTATGGAATACACCAACCACTCCAATTAGGAACGAACTTCCGTTGAACTTGAATTGTCCAATTTGGAACACCTATTGATTTCGGATCGAGCCCAAAACTTGGGCAACATCATAATATGGTGGGAGGAGTCATTTGGTGAGTTTTGAGTGAAATCCAATCGCTAGAAGTATGGAATACACCAACCACCCCAATTAGGAACGAACTGCCGTTGAACTTGAATTGTCCAATTTCTCACACCTATTGATTTAGGACCGGGCCCCAAACTTGGGGCAACATCATAATATGGTGGCAGGAGTCATTTGGTGAGTTTTGAGTGAAATCCAATCGCTAGAAGTATGGAATACACCAACCACTCCAATTAGGAACGAACTGCCGTTGAACTCGAATTGTCCAATTTGGAACACCTATCGATTTCGGATCGAGCCCAAAACTTGGGCAACATCATAATATGGTGGGAGGAGTCATTTGGTGAGTTTTGAATGAAATCCAATCACTAGAAGTATGGAATACACCAACCACTCCTATTAGGAACGAACTGCCGTTGAACTTGAATTGTCCAATTTCTCACACCTATTGATTTCGGACCGAGCCCCAAACTTGGGCAACATCATAATATGGTGGGAGGAGTCATTTGGTGAGTTTTGAGTGAAATCCAATCGCTAGAAGGATGGAATACAACAACCACTCCCATATGGAACGAACTGCCGTTGAACTTGAATTGTCCAATTTCTCACACCTATTTATTTCGGATCAAACCCAAAACTTGGGAAACATCATAATATGGTGGGAGGAGTCATTTGGTGAGTTTTGAGTGAAATCCAATCGCTAGAAGTATGGAATACCCCAACCACTCCCATTAGGAACGAACTGTCGTTGAACTTGAATTGCCCAATTTCTCACTCCTATTGATTTCGGATCGTGCACCAAACTTGGGCAACATCATAATATGGTGGGAGGAGTCATTTGGTGAGTTTTGAGTGAAATCCAATCGCTAGAAGTATGGAATACCCCAACCACTCCCATTAGGAACGAACTGTCGTTGAACTTGAATTGCCCAATTTCTCACTCCTATTGATTTCGGATCGTGCACCAAACTTGGGCAACATCATATTATGGTGGGAGGAGTCATTTGGTTAGTTTTGAGTGGAATCCAATCGCTAGAAGTGTGGAATACACCAACCACTCCCATTAGGAATGAACTGTCGTTGAACTTGATTTGTCCAATTTGGAACACGTATTGATTTCGGATCGAGCCCAAAACTTGGGCAACATCATAATATAGTGGGAGGACTCATTTTTTGTGTTTTGAGTGAAATCCAATCGCTAGACGTATGGAATACACCAACCACTCCAATTAGGAACGAACTGTCGTTGAAATTGAATTGACCAATTTCTCACACCTATTGATTTCGGATCGAGCCCAAAACTTGGGCAACATCATAATATGGTGGGAGGAGTCATTTGGTGAGTTTTGAGTGAAATCCAATCGCTAGAAGGATGGAATACACCAACCACTCCCATATGGAACGAACTGCCGTTGAACTTGAATTGTCCAATTTCTCACACCTATTTATTTCGGATCAAACCCAAAACTTGGGAAACATCATAATATGGTGGGAGGAGTCATTTGGCGAGTTTTGAGTGAAATCCAATCGCTAGAAGTATGGAATACACCAACTACTCCAATTAGGAACGAACTTCCGTTGAACTTGAATTGTCCAATTTGGAACACCTATTGATTTCGGATCGAGCCCAAAACTTGGGCAACATCATAATATGGTGGGAGGAGTCATTTGGTGAGTTTTGAGTGAAATCCAATCGCTAGAAGTATGGAATACACCAACCACTCCAATTAGGAACGAACTGCCGTTGAACTTGAATTGTCCAATTTCTCACACCTATTGATTTAGGACCGGGCCCCAAACTTGGGGCAACATCATAATATGGTGGCAGGAGTTATTTGGTGAGTTTTGAGTGAAATCCAATCGCTAGAAGTATGGAATACACCAACCACTCCAATTAGGAACAAACTGCCGTTGAACTTGAATTGTCCAATTTGGAACACCTATTGATTTCGGATCAAACCCAAAACTTGGGCAAAATCATAATATGGTGGGAGGAGTCATTTGGTGAGTTTTGACTGAGATCCAATCGCTAGAAGTTTGGAATACACCAACCACTCCCATTAGGAACGAACTGCCGTTGAACTTGAATTGTCCAATTTCTCACACCTATTGATTTCGGATCGAACCCCAAACTTGTGCAACATCATAATATGGTGGGAGGAGTCATTTGGTGAGTTTTGAGTGAAATCCAATCGCTAGAAGTATGGAATACACCAACCACTCCAATTAGGAACGAACTGCCATTGAACTTGAATTGTCCAATTTCTCACACCTATTGATTTCGGATCGAGCCCCAAACTTGGGCAACATTATTATATGGTGGGAGGAGTCATTTGGTGAGTTTTGAGTGAAATCCAATCGCTAGAAGTATGGAATACACCAACCACTCCCATTAGGAACGAACTGCCGTTGAACTTGAATTGTCCAATTTCTCACACCTATTGATTTCAGACCGAGCCCCAAACTTGGGCAACATCATAATTTGGTGGGAGGAGTCATTTGGTGAGTTTTGAGTGAAATCCAATCGCTAGAAGTATGGAATACACCAACCACTCCCATTAGGAACGAACTGCCGTTGAATTTGAATTGTCCAATTTCTCGCACCTATTGATTTCGGATCAAACCCAAAACTTGGGCAAAATCATAATATGGTGGGAGGAGTCATTTGGTGAGTTTTGACTGAGATCCAATCGCTAGAAGTTTGGAATACACCAACCACTCCCATTAGGAACGAACTGCCGTTGAACTTGAATTGTCCAATTTCTCACACCTATTGATTTCGGATCGAACCCCAAACTTGTGCAACATCATAATATGGTGGGAGGAGTCATTTGGTGAGTTTTGAGTGAAATCCAATCGCTAGAAGTATGTGATCGGTTCATAATTGTATATCATTTTGTACCCTTCTAGCTTATGAATTGGTTATGTTTTTTAGTTAAACTTGTGCTTTTAATCTTTCTTGTGTTTATCTTTCAGTTCATTGAGTTTTAGGTAACAATGATGGCTTTGGATAGGAAATGATGCAATCCATGCATGATAGGGCCTGATTTGGGTGAATGGAAGAAGGTCTTAAAGACAAACTAATTTTGGCTACAGCCCATTTCCAGCCCAGTTTTGTAGGTCAACTTCTTGGCCTTGGATCAGCATTCTCTGGGGCTCGGATGAGGTGAAGATCTTCATGAAACTTGTTCCAATGGGTGTCTACTACAACATATCTAAATTGCATCCCAATTGAACATATCTGGAGTCCTCAGCCCATCCAACACTGAACCCTGCTCAGGAGGATTTGCAGCTGCCAGCTTTGTCATGTGCCTCCATGTGCCTCCTTTTAGCCATGTGCCTCACCCCAGCTATAACTGACTTTGCACCCAGCATAATGAGTGAAGTGGGGAGGCGTTCCAGCTATGAAATTCTAAAGGAGCAAGTTGGTACATGCTGGAGCTATTATTGAGAAAGCATGTGCATGCATGGGAAGCAAAGAGAAAGGAGAGAGGGAAGAATGAGGAATGATGAGAGGCATTTTGCTTCAGCCTTTGAACATGGGAATTGAATTGGCAGATCACTTTGGAGCTAGAAATCAGGTTTTAATTGAAAGAGGAAGCATGTGCATGCATGTGAATCAAAAAGGAAAGAAAAGATGAAATGAAGTCAATTCCAGTCTCTGTTCGGCTGCCAACTTGCAAGGGCCAAAACACACACTTCTACTGGTCCGATGGAAATACTTTCTTCATAGAAGTTGTTCCAATGGGTGTCTAGTATAACATATCCAAATTTGAGCCCCATGGGATACGTTTTGAAACCTCTGGCCTTCCTACACCAATACTGGTTCAGAAAACTCGTTTTTCAGCAACCAAAAGGCAACCACATGGGTTGGCAGCAAAGGGCAGCCACATCTGACCACCTTTGAACCCATGTGATGAAAGCTTGAGGTGCAGCAAAAGATGAAGGATGGTGTGGGAATTCATCATGTTGTTCCTCCCTCTTAGCCCTATAAATAGAGAAGCCTTCAAGCTTCAAAACACACCCCAAGGGGGGGAGCTCTCAAACACTTCTCTAGAGCTCCCTTCCCTTCTCTCCCTCAAATTCTCTTAGTTTCCTTTCAAGTTGTCAATTGTTGTAACAAAATGAGTTTACTAAATTTTCCTTCAAGTTTTCTTAGTTCCACTTTACTTTTATTTGTAATGTACATTCTTTCTTAAGTATTCAAGTTTAATTAGTTTCCAAGTTTCAATTATGATTTTTGTTCTTATTCATTATGCTTATAAGTTAATATGCTAGTTTGAATGATTGATAACCATTTAGGCTTGCATGTTAGCTATCTTGGTTTGAATTAAGAGTAGACACCATGCTTTAATTCGAATTGAACTATGAATAGGAAGAGTATGTATGGACATTCGACAACAGGGATTAGATACATGCTTGGTTGTTTAAATTGTTCTTCTATACTTAATGGGTTCCTAATGCTTAGTTTTAGGTTAGACAACAAATGATCAAATTAGGGAATTAGGAACACAAGGTTATGACCAAACACCATGGCTTAATCATACTTTAGCTAGAATCAATCCGTTAATCTAATTGAACTTGGGAACTTATTTGCTTGAGTTATTTCTTTTTTTTCTTGTTTTATTTATTTTCTTTTTCAATTCTATTTTGTGTAGGGGAAACAAATTGGATCATTCAATCACCAATCCTCGAGGGATCGACCTCGCACTTACATATGCTATACTACCGAACGGCTCGTGCACTTGCGAGTATCACAAGTTGAGGATGCAGATGAATCCATTTTGGTGCAGCTGAATCGACGCAACAGTATGGAATACACCAACCACTCCAATTAGGAACGAACTGCCGTTGAACTTGAATTGTCCAATTTGGAACACCTATTGATTTCGGATCGAGCCAAAAACTTGGACAACATCATAATATGATGGGAGGAGTCATTTGGTGTGTTTTGAGTGAAATCCAATCGCTAGAATAATGGAATAAACCAACCATTCCAATTAGGAACGAACTGCCGTTGAACTTGGATTGTCCAATTTCTTACACCTATTGATTTCGGATCGAGCCCAAAACTCGGGCAACATCATAATATGGTGGGAGGAGATATTTGGTGTGTTTTGAGTGAAATCCAATCGCTAGAACTATGAATTACCCCAAACCCTCCAATTTGGAACGAACTTCCTTTGAACTTGAATTGTCCAATTTCTTACAACTATTGATTTCGGATCGAGCCCAAAACGTGGGCAACATCATAATATGATGGGAGGAGTCATTTAGTGAGTTTTGAGTGAAATCCAATCGCTAGACGTATGGAATACACCAACCACTCCAATTAGGAACGAACTGTCGTTGAAATTGAATTGACCAATTTCTCACACCTATTGATTTCGGATTGGTCCCAAAACATGGGCAACATCATAATATGGTGAGAGGAGTCATTTGGTGAGTTTTGAGTGAAATCCAATCGCTAGAAGTATGGAATACACCAACCACTCCAATTAGGAACGAACTGACGTTGAACTTGAATTGTACAATTTGGAACACCTATTGATTTCGGATCGAGCCCCAAACTTGGGCAACATCATAATACGGTGGGAAGAGTCATTTGGTGAGTTTTGAGTGAAATCCAATCGCTAGAAGTATGGAAAACACCAACCACTCCAATTAGGAACGAACTGCCGTTGAACTTGAATTGTCCAATTTGGAACTCCTATTGATTTCAGATCGAGCCCAAAACTTGGGCAACATCATAATATCGTGGGAGGAGTCATTTGGTGAGTTTTGAGTGAAATCCAATCGCTAGACGTATGGAATACACCAACCACTCCAATTAGGAACGAACTGTCGTTGAAATTGAATTGACCAATTTCTCACACCTATTGATTTCGGATCGAGCCCAAAACATGGGCAACATCATAATATGGTGGGAGGAGTCATTTGGTGAGTTTTGAGTGAAATATAATCGCTAGAAGTATGGAATACACCAACCACACCAGTTAGGAAGGACTGCCGTTGAACTTGAATTGTCCATTTTGGAACACCTATAGATTTCGGATCGAGCCCAAAACTTGGGCAAGATCATAATATGGTGGGAGGAGTCATTTCGTGAGTTTTGAGTGAAATCCAATCTTTAGAAGTATGGAATACAGCAACCACTCGAATTAGGAACGAACTGCCGTTGAACTTGAATTGTCCAATTTCTCACACCTATTGATTTCGGATCGAGCCCCAAACTTGGGCAACATCATAATATGGTGGGAAGAGTCATTTGGCGAGTTTTGAGTGAAATCCAATCGCTAGAAGTATGGAATACACCAACCACTCCAGTTAGGAACGAACTGCCGTTGAACTTGAATTGTCCAATTTGGAACACCTATTGATTTCGGATCGAGCCCAAAACTTGGGCAACATCATAATATGGTGGGAGGAGTCATTTGGTGAGTTTTGAGTGAAATCCAGTCGCTAGAAGTATGGAATACACCAACCACTCCAATTAGTTACGAACTGCCGTTGAACTTGAATTGTCCATTTTGGAACACCTATTGATTTCGGATCGAGCCCAAAACTTGGGCAAGATCATAATATGGTGGGAGGAGTCATTTCGTGAGTTTTGAGTGAAATCCAATCTTTAGAAGTATGGAATACAGCAACCACTCGAATTAGGAACGAACTGCCGTTGAACTTGAATTGTCCAATTTCTCACACCTATTGATTTCGGATTGAGCCCCAAACTTGGGCAACATCATAATATGGTGGGAAGAGTCATTTGGCGAGTTTTGAGGGAAATCCAATCGCTAGAAGTATGGAATACACCAACCACTCCAGTTAGGAACGAACTGCCGTTGAACTTGAATTGTCCAATTTGGAACACCTATTGATTTCGGATCGAGCCCAAAACTTGGGCAACAGCATAATATGGTGGGAGGAGTCATTTGGTTAGTTTTGAGTGAAATCCAATCGCTAGAAGTACGGAATACACCAACCACTCCAATTAGGAACGAACTGCCGTTGAACTTGAATTGACCAATTTCTCACACCTATTTATTTCGGATCGAGCCCGAAACCTGGGCAACATCATAATATGGTGGGAGGAGTCATTTGGTGAGTTTTGAGTGAAATCCAATCGCTAGAAGTATGGAATACACCAAGCACTCCAATTGGGAACGAACTGCCGTTGAACTTGAATTGTCCAATTTGGAACTCCTATTGATTTTGGATCGAGACCAAAACTTGGGCAACATCATAATATGGTGAGAGGAGTCATTTGGTGAGTTTTGAGTGAAATCCAATCGCTAGAAGTATGGAATACACCAACCACTCCAATTAGGAACGAACTGACGTTGAACTTGAATTGTACAATTTGGAACACCTATTGATTTCGGATCGAGCCCCAAACTTGGGCAACATCATAATACGGTGGGAAGAGTCATTTGGTGAGTTTTGAGTGAAATCCAATCGCTAGAAGTATGGAAAACCCCAACCACTCCAATTAGGAACGAACAGCCGTTGAACTTGAATTGTCCAATTTGGAACACCTATTGATTTCGGATCGAGCCCAAAACTTGGGCAACATCATAATATGGTGGGAGGAGTCATTTGGTGAGTTTTGAGTGAAATCCAGTCGCTAGAAGTATGGAATACAGCAACCACTCCAATTAGTTACGAACTGCCGTTGAACTTGAATTGTCCATTTTGGAACACCTATTGATTTCGGATCGAGCCCAAAACTTGGGCAAGATCATAATATGGTGGGAGGAGTCATTTCGTGAGTTTTGAGTGAAATCCAATCTTTAGAAGTATGGAATACAGCAACCACTCGAATTAGGAACGAACTGCCGTTGAACTTGAATTGTCCAATTTCTCACACCTATTGATTTCGGATTGAGCCCCAAACTTGGGCAACATCATAATATGGTGGGAAGAGTCATTTGGCGAGTTTTGAGGGAAATCCAATCGCTAGAAGTATGGAATACACCAACCACTCCAGTTAGGAATGAACTGCCGTTGAACTTGAATTGTCCAATTGGGAACACCTATTGATTTCGGATCGAGCCCGAAACTTGGGCAACATCATAATATGGTGGGAGGAGTCATTTAGTGGGTTTTGAGTGAAATCCAATCGCTAGAAGTATGGAATACACCAACCACTCCGATTAGGAACGAACTGCCGTTGAACTTGAATTGTCCAATTTGGAACACCTATTGATTTCGGATCGAGCCCAAAACTTGGGCAACAGCATAATATGGTGGGAGGAGTCATTTGGTTAGTTTTGAGTGAAATCCAATCGCTAGAAGTACGGAATACACCAACCACTCCAATTAGGAACGAACTGCCGTTGAACTTGAATTGACCAATTTCTCACACCTATTTATTTCGGATCGAGCCCGAAACCTGGGCAACATCATAATATGGTGGGAGGAGTCATTTGGTGAGTTTTGAGTGAAATCCAATCGCTAGAAGTATGGAATACACCAAGCACTCCAATTGGGAACGAACTGCCGTTGAACTTGAATTGTCCAATTTGGAACTCCTATTGATTTTGGATCGAGACCAAAACTTGGGCAACATCATAATATGGTGAGAGGAGTCATTTGGTGAGTTTTGAGTGAAATCCAATCGCTAGAAGTATGGAATACACCAACCACTCCAATTAGGAACGAACTGACGTTGAACTTGAATTGTACAATTTGGAACACCTATTGATTTCGGATCGAGCCCCAAACTTGGGCAACATCATAATACGGTGGGAAGAGTCATTTGGTGAGTTTTGAGTGAAATCCAATCGCTAGAAGTATGGAAAACCCCAACCACTCCAATTAGGAACGAACAGCCGTTGAACTTGAATTGTCCAATTTGGAACTCCTATTGATTTCGGATCGAGCCCAAAACTTGGGCAACATCATAATATGGTGGGAGGAGTCATTTGGTGAGTTTTGAGTGAAATCCAATCGCTAGACGTATGGAATACACCAACCACTCCAATTAGGAACGAACTGTCGTTGAAATTGAATTGACCAATTTCTCACACCTATTGATTTCGGATCGAGCCCAAAACATGGGCAACATCATAATATGGTGGGAGGAGTCATTTGGTGAGTTTTGAGTGAAATATAATCGCTAGAAGTATGGAATACACCAACCACACCAGTTAGGAAGGACTGCCGTTGAACTTGAATTGTCCATTTTGGAACACCTATAGATTTCGGATCGAGCCCAAAACTTGGGCAAGATCATAATATGGTGGGAGGAGTCATTTCTTGAGTTTTGAGTGAAATCCAATCTTTAGAAGTATGGAATACAGCAACCACTCGAATTAGGAACGAACTGCCGTTGAACTTGAATTGTCCAATTTCTCACACCTATTGATTTCGGATTGAGCCCCAAACTTGGGCAACATCATAATATGGTGGGAGTAGTCATTTTGTGAGTTTTGAGTGAAATCCAATCGCTAGAAGTATGGAATACACCAAGCACTCCAATTGGGAACGAACTGCCGTTGAACTTGAATTGTCCAATTTGGAACACCTATTGATTTCGGATCGCGCCCAAAACTTGGGCAACATCATAATATGGTGGGAGGAGTCATTTGGTGTGTTTTGAGTGAAATCCAATCGCTAGAAGTATGGAATACACCAACAACTCCAATTAGGAACGAACTGCCGTTGAACTTGAATTGTTAAATTTCTCACACCTATTGATTTCGGATCGAGCCGAAAACTTGGGCACCTTCATAATATGCTGTGAGGAGTGATTTGGTGAGTTTTGAGTGAAATACAATCGCTAGAAGTATGGAATACACCAACCACTCCAATTAGGAAAGAACTGTCGTTGAAATTGAATTGACCAATTTCTCACACCAATTGAATTAGGATCGAGCCCAAAACTTGGGCAACATCATAATATGGTGGGAGGAGTCATTTGGTGAGTTTTGAGTGAAATCCAGTCGCTAGAAGTATGGAATACACCAACCACTCCAATTAGGAACGAACTGCCGTTGAACTTGAATTGTCCAATTTGGAACACCTATTGATTTCGGATCGAGCCCAAAACTTGGGCAACAGCATACTATGGTGGGAGGATTCATTTGGTTAGTTTTCAGTGAAATCCAATCGCTAGAAGTATGGAATACACCAACCACTCAAATTAGGAACGAACTGCCGTTGAACTTGAATTGTCCAATTTGGAACACCTACTGATTTCGGATCGAGCCCAAAACTTGGGCAACATCATAATATGGTGGGAGGACTCATTTGATGAGTTTTGAGTGAAATCCAATCGCTAGAAGTATGGAATACACCAACCACTCCAATTAGGAACGAACTGCCGTTGAACTTGAATTGTCCAATTTCTCACACCGATTGATTTCGGATCGAGCCCAAAACTTGGGCAACATCATAATATGGTGGGAGGAGTCATTTGGTGAGTTTTGAGTGAAATCCAATCGCTAGAAGTATGGAATACACCAACCACTCCAACTAGGAACGAACTGCCGTTGAACTTGAATTGCCCAATTTCTCACACCTATTGATTTCGGATCGAGCCCAAAACTTGGGCAACATCATAATACAGTGGGAGGAGTCATTTGGTGATTTTTGAGTGAAATCCAATCGCTAGAAGTATGGAATACAACAACCACTCCAATTAGGAACGAACTGCCGTTGAACTTGAATTGTCCAATTTCTCATACCTATTGATTTCGGATCGAGCCCCAAACTTGGGCAACATCATAATATGGTGGGAGGAGTCATTTGGTGAGTTTTGAGTGAAATCCAATCGCTAGAAGTATGGAATACACCAACCACTCCAATTAGGAACGAACTGCCGTTGAACTTGAATTGTCCAATTTGGAACACCTATTGATTTCAGATCGAGCCCAAAACTTGGGCAACAGCATACTATGGTGGGAGGAGTCATTTGGTGAGTTTTCAGTGAAATCCAATCGCTAGAAGTATGGAATACACCAACCACTCAAATTAGGAACGAACTGCCGTTGAACTTGAATTGTCCAATTTGGAACACCTATTGATTTCAGATCGAGCCCAAAACTTGGGCAATAGCATACTATGGTGGGAGGAGTCATTTGGTGAGTTTTCAGTGAAATCCAATCGCTAGAAGTATGGAATACAACAACCACTCCAATTAGGAACGAACTGCCGTTGAACTTGAATTGTCCAATTTCTCATACCTATTGATTTCGGATCGAGCCCCAAACTTGGGCAACATCATAATATGGTGGGAGGAGTCATTTGGTGAGTTTTGAGTGAAATCCAATCGCTAGAAGTATGGAATACACCAACCACTCCAATTAGGAACGAACTGCCGTTGAACTTGAATTGTCCAATTTGGAACACCTATTGATTTCAGATCGAGCCCAAAACTTGGGCAACAGCATACTATGGTGGGAGGAGTCATTTGGTGAGTTTTCAGTGAAATCCAATCGCTAGAAGTATGGAATACACCAACCACTCAAATTAGGAACGAACTGCCGTTGAACTTGAATTGTCCAATTTGGAACACCTATTGATTTCGGATCGAGCCCAAAACTTGGGCAACATCATAACATGGTGGGAGGAGTCATTAGGTTAGTTTTGAGTGAAATCCAATCGCTAGAAGTATGGAATACACCAACCACTCAAATTAGGAACGAACTGCCGTTGAACTTGAATTGTCCAATTAGGAACACCTATTGATTCGGATCGAGCCCAAAACTTGGGCAACATCATAATATGGTGGGAGGAGTCATTTGGTGAGTTTTGAGTGAAATCCAATCCCTAGAAGTGTGGAATACACCAACCACTCCAATTAGGAACGAACTGCCGTTGAACTTGAATTGTCCAATTTCTCACACCTATTGATTTCGGATCGAGCCCAAAACTTGGGCAACATCATAATATGGTGGGAGGAGTTTTGAGTGAAATCCAATCGCTAGAAGTATGGAATACACCAACCACTCCAATTAGGAACGAACTGCCATTGAACTTCAATTGTCCAATTTGGAACACCTATTGATTTCGGATCGAGCCCAAAACTTGGGCAACATCATAATATGGTGGGAGGAGTCATTTGGTGAGTTTTGAGTGAAATCCAATCGCTAGAATTATGGAATATAGCAACCACTCCAATTAGGAACAAACTGTCGTTGAACTTGAATTGTCCAATTTCTCACACCTATTGATTTCGGATCGAGCCCCAAACTTGGGCAACACCATAATATGGTGGGAGGAGTCATTTGGTGAGTTTTGAGTGAAATCCAATCCCTAGAAGTGTGGAATACCCCAACCACTCCAATTAGGAACGAACTGCCGTTGAACTTGAATTGTCCAATTTCTCACACCTATTGATTTCGGATCGAGCCCAAAACTTGGGCAACATCATAATATGGTGGGAGGAGTCAATTAGGGAGTTTTTAGTGAAATCCAATCGCTAGAAGTATGGAATACACCAACCACTCCAATTAGGAACGAACTGCCGTTGAACTTGAATTGCCCAATTTGGAACACCTATTGATTTCGGATCGAGCCCAAAACTAGGGCAACATCATAATATGGTGGGAGGAGTCATTTGGTGAGTTTTGAGTGAAATCCAATCGCTAGAAGTATGGAATACACCAACCACTCCAATTAGGAACGAACTGCCGTTGAACTTGAATCGCCCAATTTCTCACACCTATTGATTTCGGATCGAGCCGAAAACTTGGGCAACATCATAACATGGTGGGAGGAGTCATTTGGTTTGTTGTGAGTGAAATCCAATCGCTAGAAGGATGGAATACACCAACCACTCCAATTAGGAACGAACTGCCGTTGAACTTGAATTGCCCAATTTGGAACACCTATTGATTTCGGATCGAGCCCAAAACTAGGGCAACATCATAATATGGTGGGAGGAGTCATTTGGTGAGTTTTTAGTGAGATCCAATCTCTAGAATTATGGAATACACCAACCACTACGATTAGGAACGAACTGCCGTTGAACTTGAATTGTCCAATTTCGAACACCTATTGATTTCGGATCGAGCCCAAAACTTGGACAACATCATAATATGGTGGGAGGAGTCGATTGGTGAGTTTTGAGTGAAATCCAATCGCTGGAAGTATGGAATACACCAACCACTCCAATTAGGAACGAACTGCCGTTGAACTTGAATTGTCCAATTTCTCACACCTAATGATTTCGGATCGAGCGCAAAACTTGGGCAGCATCATAATATGGTGGGAGGAGTCATTTAGTGAGTTTTGAGTGAAATCCAATTGCTAGAAATATGGAATACACCAACCACTCCAATTAGGAACGAACTGCCGTTGAACTTGAATTGTCCAATTTCTCACACATATTGATTTCGGATCAAGCCCCAAACTTGGGCAACATCATAATATGGTGGGAGGAGTCATTTGGTGAGTTTTGAGTGAAATCCAATTGCTAGAAATATGGAATACACCAACCACTCCAATTAGGAACGAACTGCCGTTGAACTTGAATTGTCCAATTTCTCACACCTATTGATTTCGGATCGAGCCCCAAACTTGGGCAACATCATAATATGGTGGGAGGATTCATTTGGTGAGTTTTGAGGGAAATCCAATTGCTAGAAATATGGAATACACCGACCACTCCAATTACGAACGAACTGCCGTTGAACTTGAATTGTCCAATTTCTGACACCTATTGATTTCGGATCGAGCCCAAAACTTGGGTAACATCATAATTTGGTGGGAGGAGTCATTTGGTGAGTTTTGAGTGAAATCCAATCGCTAGAAGTGTGGAATACACCAACCACTCCAATTAGGAACGAACTGCCGTTGAACTTGAATTGTCCAATTTCTAACACCTATTGATTTCGGATCCAGCCCAAAACTTGGGCAACATCATAATATGGTGGGAGGAGTCATTTGGTGAGTTTTGAGTGAAATCCAATCGCTAGAAGTGTGGAATACACCAACCACTCCAATTAGGAACGAACTGCCGTTGAACTTGAATTGTCCAATTTGGAACACCTATTGATTTCGGATCGAGCCCCAAACTTGGGCAACATCATAAGATGGTGGGAGGAGTCATTTGGTGAGTTTTGAGTGAAATCCAATCAGTAGAAGTATGGAATACACCAACCACTCCAATTAGGAACGAATTGCCGTTGAACTTGAATTGTCCAATTTCTCACACCTATTGATTTCGGATCGAGCCCAAAACTTGGGCAACATCATAATATGGTGGGAGGAGTCATTTGGTGAGTTTTGTGTGAAATCCAATCGCTAGAAGTGTGGAATACACCAACCACTCCAATTAGGAACGAACTGTCGTTGAACTTGAACTGTCCAATTTCTCACACCTATTGATTTCGGATCCAGCCCAAAACTTGGGCAACATCATAATATGGTGGGAGGAGTCATTTGGTTAGTTTTGAGTGAAATCCATTGGCTAGAAGTATGGAATACACCAACCACTCCAATTAGGAACGAACTGCCGTTGAACTTGATTTGTCCAATTTCTCACACCTATTGATTTCGGATCGAGCCCAAAACTTGGGCAACAGCATAATATGGTGGGAGGAGTCATTTGGTGAGTTTTGAGTGAAATCCAATTGCTAGAAGTGTGGAATACACCCACCACTCCAATTAGGAACGAACTGCCGTTGAACTTTAATTGTCCAATTTGGAACACCTATTGATTTCGGATCGAGCCCCAAACTTGGGCAACGTCATAATATGGTGGGAGGAGTCATTTGGGGAGTTTTGAGTGAAATCCAATCCCTAGAAGTGTGGAATACACCAACCACTCCAATTCAGAACGAACTGTCGTTGAACTGGGATTGTCCAATTTCCCACACCTATTGATTTCAGATCGAGCCCAAAACATGGGCAACATCATAATAAGGTGGGAGGAGTTTTGAGTGAAATCCAATCGCTAGAAGTATGGAATACACCAACCACTCCAATTAGGAACGAACTGCCGTCGAATTTGAATTGTCCAATTTCTCACACCTATTGATTTCGGGTCAAGCCCAAAACTTGGGCAACATCATAATAACGTGGGAGGAGTCATTTGGTGAGTTTTGAGTGAAATCCAATCGCTAGAAGTGTGGAATACACCAACCATTCCAATTAGGAACGAACTGCCGTTGAACTTGAATTGTCCAATTTCTCACGCCTATTGTTTTCGGATCGAGCCCAAAACTTGGGCAACATCATAATATGGTGGGAGGAGTCGTTTGGTTAGTTTTGAGTGAAATTCAATCGCTAGAAGTGTGGATTACACCAACCACTCCAATTAGGAACGAACTGCCGTGAAACATGAATTGTCCAATTTCTCACACCTATTGATTTTGGATCTAGCCCAAAACTTGGGCAACATCATAATATGGTGGGAGGAGTCGTTTGGTTAGTTTTGAGTGAAATCCAATCGCTAGAAGTGTGGATTACACCAACCACTCCAATTAGGAACGAACTGCCGTGAAACATGAATTGTCCAATTTCTCACACCTATTGATTTTGGATCTAGCCCAAAACTTGGGCAACATCATAATATGGTGGGAGGAGTCGTTTGGTTAGTTTTGAGTGAAATCCAATCGCTAGAAGTGTGGATTACACCAACCACTCCAATTAGGAACGAACTGCCGTGAAACATGAATTGTCCAATTTCTCACACCTATTGATTTTGGATCTAGCCCAAAACTTGGGCAACAGCATAATATGGTGGGAGGAGTCATTTGGTGAGTTTTGAGTGAAATCCAATTGCTAGAAGTGTGGAATACACCCACCACTCCAATTAGGAACGAACTGCCGTTGAACTTTAATTGTCCAATTTGGAACACCTATTGATTTCGGATCGAGCCCCAACCTTGGGCAACGTCATAATATGGTGGGAGGAGTCATTTGGGGAGTTTTGAGTGAAATCCAATCCCTAGAAGTGTGGAATACACCAACCACTCCAATTCAGAACGAACTGTCGTTGAACTTGGATTGTCCAATTTCCCACACCTATTGATTTCAGATCGAGCCCAAAACATGGGCAACATCATAATAAGGTGGGAGGAGTTTTGAGTGAAATCCAATCGCTAGAAGTATGGAATACACCAACCACTCCAATTAGGAACGAACTGCCGTCGAATTTGAATTGTCCAATTTCTCACACCTATTGATTTCGGGTCAAGCCCAAAACTTGGGCAACATCATAATAACGTGGGAGGAGTCATTTGGTGAGTTTTGAGTGAAATCCAATCGCTAGAAGTGTGGAATACATCAACCATTCCAATTAGGAACGAACTGCCGTTGAACTTGAATTGTCCAATTTCTCACGCCTATTGTTTTCGGATCGAGCCCAAAACTTGGGCAACATCATAATATGGTGGGAGGAGTTGTTTGGTTAGTTTTGAGTGAAATCCAATCGCTAGAAGTGTGGATTACACCAACCACTCCAATTAGGAACGAACTGCCATTGCACTTGAATTGTCCAATTTCTAACACCTATTGATTTTGGATCGAGCCCAAAACTTGGGCAACATCATAATATGGTGGGAGTAGTCATTTGGTTTGTTTTGAGTGAAATCCAATCGCCAGAAGTGTGGAATACACCAACCACTCCAATTAGGAATGAACTGCCGTTGAACTTTAATTGTCCAATTTGGAACACCTATTGATTTCGTATCGAGCCCCAACTTGGGCAACATCATAATATGGTGGGAGGAGTCATTTGGTGAGTTTTGAGTGAAATCCAATCGCTAGAAGTACGGAATACACCAACCACTCCAATTAGGAACGAACTACCGTTGAACTTGAATTGTCCAATTTCTCACACCTATTGATTTCGAATCGAGCCCAAAACTTGGGCAACATCATAATATGGTGGGAGGTGTCATTTGTGAGTTTTGAGTGTAATCCAATCGCTAGAATTATGGAAAACAGCAACCACCCCAATTAGGAACGAACTGCCGTTGAACTTGAATTGTCCAATTTCTCACACCTATTGATTTCGGATCGAGCCCAAAATTTGGGCAACATTATAATATGGTGGGAGGAGTCATTTGGTGAGTTTTGAGTGAAATCCAATCGCTAGAAGTGTGGAATACACCAACCACTCCAATTAGGAACGAACTGCCGTTGAACTTGAATTATCCAATTTGGAACACCTATTGATTTCGGATCGAGCCCAAAACTTGGGCAACATCATAATGTGGTGGGAGGAGTCATTTGGTTTGTTTTGAGTGAAATCCAATCGCTAGAAGTATGGAATACACCAACCACCCCAATTAGGAACGAACTGCCGTTGAACTTGAATTGTCCAATTTGGAACACCTACTGATTTCGTATCGAGCCCAAAACTTGGGCAACATCATAATATGGTGGGAGGAGTCATTTGGTGAGTTTTGAGTGAAATCCAATCGCTAGAAGTATGGAATACACCAACCACTCCAATTAGGAACGAACTGTCGTTGAACTTGAATTCTCCAATTTGGAACACCTATTGATTTCGGATCGAGCCCAAAAGTTGGGCAACATCATAATATGGTGGGAGGACTCAATTGGTGATTTTTGATTGAAATCCAATCGCTAGAATTATGGAATACACCAACCACTCCAATTAGGAACGAACTGCCGTTGAACTAGAATTGTCCAATTTCTCACACCTATTGATTTCGGATCGAGCCCAAAACTTGGGCAACATCATAATATGGTGGGAGGAGTCAATTAGTGAGTTTTTAGTGAAATCCAATCGCAAGAAGTATGGAATACACCAACCACTCCAATTAGGAACGAACTGCCGTTCAACTTGAATTGTCCAATTTGGAACACCTATTGATTTCGGATCGAGCCCAAAACTTGGGCAACATCATAATGTGGTGGGAGGAGTCATTTGGTGAGTTTTGGGTGAAATCCAATCGCTTGAAGTATGGAATATACCAACCACTCCAATTAGGAACGAACTGCCGTTGAACTTGAATTGTCCAATTTCTCACACCTATTGATTTCGGATCGAGCCCAAAATTTGGGCAACATCATAATATGGTGGGAGGAGACATTTGGTGAGTTTTGAGTGAAATCCAATCGCAAGAAGTATGGAATACACCAACCACTCCAATTAGGAACGAACTGCCGTTGAACTGGAATTGTCCAATTTGGAACACCTATTGATTTCGGATCGAACCCAAAACTTGGGCAACAACATAATATGGTGGGAGGAGTCCTTTGGTGAGTTTTGAGTGAAATCCAATCGCTTGAAGTATGGAATACACCAACCACTCCAATTAGGAACGAACTGCCGTTGAACTTGAATTGTCCAATTTGGAACACCTATTGATTTCGGATCGAGCCCAAAATTTGGGCAACATCATAATATGGTGGGAGGAGTCATTTGGTGAGTTTTGAGTGAAATCCAATCGCTAGAAGTGTGGAATACACCAACCACTCCAATTAGGAACGAACTGCCGTTCAACTTGAATTGTCCAATTTGGAACACCTATTGATTTCGGATCGAGCCCAAAACTTGGGCAACATCATAATATGGTGGGAGGAGTCATTTGGTGAGTTTTGAGTGAAATCCAATCGCTTGAAGTATGGAATACACCAACCACTCCAGTTAGGAATGAACTGCCGTTGAACTTGAATTGTCCAATTTGGAACACCTATTGATTTCGGATCGAGCCAAAAACTTGGGCAACATCATAATATGGTGGGAGGAGTCATTTGGTGAGTTTTGAGTGAAATCCAATCCCTTGAAGTATGGAATATACCAACCACTCCAATTAGGAACGAACTGCCGTTGAACTTGAATTGTCCAATTTCTCACACCTATTGATTTCGGATCGAGCCCAAAATTTGGGCAACATCATAATATGGTGGGAGGAGTCATTTGGTGAGTTTTGAGTGAAATCCAGTCGCAAGAAGTATGGAATACACCAACCACCCCAATTAGGAACGAACTGCCGTTGAACTTGAATTGTCCAATTTGGAACACCTACTGATTTCGTATCGAGCCCAAAACTTGGGCAACATCATAATATGGTGGGAGGAGTCATTTGGTGAGTTTTGAGAGAAATCCAGTCGTTAGAAGTATGGAATACACCAACCACTCCAATTAGGAACGAACTGCCGTTGAACTTGAATTGTCCAATTTGGAACACCTATTGATTTCGGTTCGAGCCCAAAACTTGGGCAACATCATAATATGGTGGGAGGAGTCATTTGGTGAGTTTTGAGGGAAATCCAATCGCTTGAAGTATGGAATATACCAACCACTCCAATTAGGAACGAACTGCCGTTGAACTTGAATTGTCCAATTTCTCACACCTATTGATTTCGGATCGAACCCAAAACTTGGGCAACAACATAATATGGTGGGAGGAGTCCTTTGGTGAGTTTTGAGTGAAATCCAATCGCTTGAAGTATGGAATACACCAACCACTCCAATTAGGAACGAACTGCCGTTGAACTCTAATTGTCAAATTTGAAAGACCTATTGATTTCGGATCGAGCCCAAAACTTGTGCAACATCATAATATGGTGGGAGGAGTCATTTGGTGAGTTTTCAGGGAAATCCAATCGCTTGAAGTATGGAATACACCCACCACTCCAATTAGGAACGATCTGCGGTTGAACTTGAATTGTCCAATTTCTCACACCTATTGATTTTGGATCGATCCCCAAACTTGGGCAACATCATAATATGGTGGCCTCATTTGGTGAGTTTTGAGTGAAATCCAATCCCTTGAAGTATGGAATATACCAACCACTCCAATTAGGAACGAACTGCCGTTGAACTTGAATTGTCCAATTTCTCACACCTATTGATTTCGGATCGAGCCCAAAATTTGGGCAACATCATAATATGGTGGGAGGAGTCATTTGGTGAGTTTTGAGTGAAATCCAGTCGCAAGAAGTATGGAATACACCAACCACCCCAATTAGGAACGAACTGCCGTTGAACTTGAATTGTCCAATTTGGAACACCTACTGATTTCGTATCGAGCCCAAAACTTGGGCAACATCATAATATGGTGGGAGGAGTCATTTGGTGAGTTTTGAGTGAAATCCAATCCCTAGAAGTATGGAATACACCAACCACTCCGGTTAGGAATGAACTGCCGTTGAACTTGAATTGTCCAATTTGGAACACCTATTGATTTCGGATCGACCCAAAAACTTGGGCAACATCATAATATGGTGGGAGGAGTCATTTGGTGAGTTTTGAGTGAAATCCAATCGCTAGAAGTATGGAATATACCAACCACTCCAATTAGGAACGAACTGCCGTTGAACTTGAATTGTCCAATTTAGAACACCTACTGATTTCGTATCGAGCCCAAAACTTGGGCAACATCATAATATGGTGGGAGGAGTCCTTTGGTGAGTTTTGAGTGAAATCCAATCGCTTGAAGTATGGAATACACCAACCACTCCAATTAGGAACGAACTGCCGTTGAACAATGATTGTCAAATTTGAAAGACCTATTGATTTCGGATCGAGCCCAAAACTTGTGCAACATCATAATATGGTGGGAGGAGTCATTTGGTGAGTTTTGAGGGAAATCCAATCGCTTGAAGTATGGAATACACCAACCACTCCAATTAGGAACGATCTGCGGTTGAACTTGAATTGTCCAATTTCTCACACCTATTGATTTCGGATCGAGCCCAAAATTTGGGGAACATCATAATATGGTGGGAGGAGTCATTTGGTGAGTTTTGAGTGAAATCCAATCGCTAGAAGTGTGGAATACACCAACCACTCCAATTAGGAACGAACTGCCGTTGAACTTGAATTGTCCAATTTGGAACACCTATTGATTTCGGATCGAGCCCAAAACTTGGGCAACATCATAATGTGGTGGGAGGAGTCATTTGCATTGTTTTGAGTGAAATCCAATCGCTAGAAGTATGGAATACACCAACCACCCCAATTAGGAACGAACTGCCGTTGAACTTGAATTGTCCAATTTGGAACACCTACTGATTTCGTATCGAGCCCAAAACTTGGGCGACATCATAATATGGTGGGAGGAGTCATTTGGTGAGTTTTGAGAGAAATCCAGTCGCTAGAAGTATGGAATACACCAACCACTCCAATTAGGAACGAACTGCCGTTGAACTTGAATTGTCCAATTTGGAACACCTATTGATTTCGGATCGAGCCCAAAACTTGGGCAACATCATAATATGGTGGGAGGAGTCATTTGGTGAGTTTTGAGTGAAATCCAATTGCTAGAAGTATGGAATTTACCAACCACACCAATTAGGAACGAACTGCCGTTGAACTTGAATTGTCCAATTTCTCACACCTATTGATTTCGGATCGAGTCCAAAACTTGGGAAACATCATAATATGGTGGGAGGAGTCATTTGGTGAGTTTTGAGTGAAATCCAATCACTAGAAGTATGGCATACACCAACCACTCCAATTAGGAACGAACTGCCGTTGAACTTGAATTGTCCAATTTGGAACACCTATTGATTTCGGATCGAGCCCAAAACTTGGGCAACTTCATAATATGGTGAGAGGAGTCATTTGGGGAGTTTTGAGTGAAATCCAATCTCTAGAAGTATCGAATACCGCACCCACTCCAGTTAGGAACGAACTGTCGTTGAACTTGAATTGTCCAATTTCTCACACCTATTGATTTCGGATCGAGCCCAAAACTTGGGCAACATCATAATATAGTGGGAGGAGTCATTTTGTGAGTTTTGAGTGAAATCCAATCGCTAGAAGTATGGAATACACCAACCACCCCAATTAAGAACGAACTGCCGTTGAACTTGAATTGTCCAGTTTTTCACACCTATTGATTTCGAATCAAGCCCCAAACTTGGGCAACATCATAATATGGTGGGAGGAGTCGTTTGGCTAGTTTTGAGTGAAATCCAATTGCTAGAAGTATGGAATACACCAACCACTCCAATTAGGAACGAACTGCCGTTGAACTCTAATTGTCAAATTTGGAAGACCTATTGATTTCGGATCGAGCCCAAACCTTGGGCAACATCATAATATGGTGGGAGGAGTCATTTGGTGAGTTTTGAGTGAAATCCAATCGCTAGAAGTATGGCATACACCAACCACTCCAATTAGGAACGAATTGCCGTTGAACTTGAAATGTCCAATTTCTCACACCTATTGATTTCGGATCGAGCCCAAAACTTGGGCAACATCATAATATGGTGGGAGGAGTCATTTGGTGAGTTTTGAGTGAAATCCAATCGCTAGAATTATGTAATTCACCAACCACTCCAATTTGGAACGAATTGCCGTTGAACTTGAATTGTCCAATTTCTCACACCTATTGATTTCGGATCGAGCCCAAAATTTGGGCAACATTATAATATGTTGGGAGGAGTCATTTGGTGAGTTTTGAGTGAAATCCAATCGCTAGAAGTGTGGAATACACCAACCACTCCAATTAGGAACGAACTGCCGTTGAACTTGAATTATCCAATTTGGAACACCTATTGATTTCGGATCGAGCCCAAAACTTGGGCAACATCATAATGTGGTGGAAGGAGTCATTTGGTTTGTTTTGAGTGAAATCCAATCGCTAGAAGTATGGAATACACCAACCACCCCAATTAGGAACGAACTGCCGTTGAACTTGAATTGTCCAATTTGGAACACCTACTGATTTCGTATCGAGCCCAAAACTTGGGCAACATCATAATATGGTGGGAGGAGTCATTTGGTGAGTTTTGAGTGAAATCCAATCGCTAGAAGTATGGAATACACCAACCACTCCAATTAGGAACGAACTGTCGTTGAACTTGAATTGTCCAATTTGGAACACCTATTGATTTCGGATCGAGCCCAAAAGTTGGGCAACATCATAATATGGTGGGAGGACTCAATTGGTGAGTTTTGAGTGAAATCCAATCGCTACAAATATGGAATACACCAACCACTCCAATTAGGAACGAACTGCCGTTGAACTTGAATTGTCCAATTTCTCACACCTATTGATTTCGGATCGAGCCCAAAACTTGGGCAACATCATAATGTGGTGGGAGGAGTCATTTGGTTTGTTTTGAGTGAAATCCAATCGCTAGAAGTGTGGAATACACCAACCACTCCAATTAGGAACGAACTGCTGTTGAACACTAATTGTCAAATTTGAAAGACCTATTGATTTCGGATCGAGCCCAAAACTTGGGCAACATCATAATATGGTGGGAGGAGTCATTTGGTGAGTTTTGAGTGAAATCCAATCCCTAGAAGTATGGAATACACCAACCACTCCAGTTAGGAATGAACTGCCGTTGAACTTGAATTGTCCAATTTGGAACACCTATTGATTTCGGATCGAGCCAAAAACTTGGGCAACATCATAATATGGTGGGAGGAGTGAATTGGTGAGTTTTGAGTGAAATCCAATCGCTAGAAGTATGGAATATACCAACCACTCCAATTAGGAACGAACTGCCGTTGAACTTGAATTGTCCAATTTCTCACACCTATTGATTTCGGATCGAGCCCAAAATTTGGGCAACATCATAATATGGTGGGAGGAGTCATTTGGTGAGTTTTGAGTGAAATCCAATCGCTAGAAGTGTGGAATACACCAACCACTCCAATTAGGAACGAACTGCCGTTCAACTTGAATTGTCCAATTTGGAACACCTATTGATTTCGGATCGAGCCCAAAACTTGGGCAACATCATAATGTGGTGGGAGGAGTCATTTGGTGAGTTTTGAGTGAAATCCAATCGCTTGAAGTATGGAATACACCAACCACTCCAATTAGGAACGAACTGCCGTTGAACACTAATTGTCAAATTTGAAAGACCTATTGATTTCGGATCGAGCCCAAAACTTGGGCAACATTATAATATGGTGGGAGGAGTCATTTGGTGAGTTTTGAGTGAAATCCAATCGCTTGAAGTATGGAATACACCAACCACTCCAATTAGGAACGATCTGCGGTTGAACTTGAATTGTCCAATTTCTCACACCTATTGATTTCGGATCGATCCCCAAACTTGGGCAACATCATAATATGGTGGGAGGAGTCATTTGGTGAGTTTTGAGTGAAATCCAATCCCTAGAAGTATGGAATACACCAACCACTCCAGTTAGGAATGAACTGCCGTTGAACTTGAATTGTCCAATTTGGAACACCTATTGATTTCGGATCGAGCCAAAAACTTGGGCAACATCATAATATGGTGGGAGGAGTCATTTGGTGAGTTTTGAGTGAAATCCAATCGCTTGAAGTATGGAATATACCAACCACTCCAATTACGAACGAACTGCCGTTGAACTTGAATTGTCCAATTTCTCACACCTATTGATTTCGGATCGAGCCCAAAATGTGGGCAACATCATAATATGGTGGGAGGAGTCATTTGGTGAGTTTTGAGTGAAATCCAATCGCAAGAAGTATGGAATACACCAACCACTCCAATTAGGAACGAACTGCCGTTGAACTGGAATTGTCCAATTTGGAACACCTATTGATGTCGGATCGAACCCAAAACTTGGGCAACAACATAATATGGTGGGAGGAGTCCTTTGGTGAGTTTTGAGTGAAATCAAATCGCTTGAAGTATGGAATACACCAACCACTCCAATTAGGAACGAAGTGCCGTTGAACTTGAATTGTCCAATTTGGAACACCTATTGATTTCGGATCGAGCCCAAAATTTGGGCAACATCATAATATGGTGGGAGGAGTCATTTGGTGAGTTTTGAGTGAAATCCAATCGCTAGAAGTGTGGAATACACCAACCACTCCAATTAGGAACAAACTGCCGTTGAACTTGCATTGTCCAATTTCTCACACCTATTGATTTCGGATCGAGCCCAAAACTTGGGCAACATCAAAATATGGTGGGAGGAGTCATTTGGCTAGTTTTGAGTGAAATCCAATCGCTAGAAGTATGGAATACACCAACCACTCCAGTTAGGAACGAACTGCCGTTGAACTCTAATTGTCAAATTTGGAAGACCTATTGATTTCGGATCGAGCCCAAAACTTGGGCAACATCATAATATGGTGGGAGGAGTGATTTGGTGAGTTTTTAGTGAAATCCAATCGCTAGAAGTATGGAATACAACAACCACTCTAATTAGGAACGAACTGCCGTTGAACTTGAATGGTCCAATTTCTAACACCTATCAATTTCGGATCGAGCCCAAAACTTAGGCAACATCATAATATGGTGGGAGGAGTCATTTGGTTAGTTTTGAGTGAAATCCAATCGCTAGAAGTATGGAATACACCAACCACTCCAATTAGGAACGAACTGCCGCTGAACTCTAATTGTCAAATTCGGAAGACCTATTGATTTCGGATCGAGCCCAAAACTTAGGCAACAACATAATATGGTGGGACGAGTCATTTGGTCAGTTTTGAGTGAAATCCAATCGCTAGAAGTATGGAATACACCAACCACTCCAATTAGGAACGAACTGCCGTTGAACTTGAATTGTCCAATTTCTCACACCTATTGATTTCGGATCGAGCCCCAAACTTGGGCAACATCATAATATGGTGGGAGGAGTCATTTGGTGAGTTTTGAGTGAAATCCAATCGCTAGAAGTATGGAATACACCAAATAGTCCAATTAGGAACGAACTGCCGTTGAACTCAAATTGTCAAATTTGGAAGACCTGTTGATTTCGGATCGAGCCCAAAACTTGGGCAACATCATAATACGGTGGGAGGAGTCATTTGGTGAGTTTTTAGTGAAATCCAATCCCTAGAAGTTTGGAATACACCAACCACTCCAATTAGGAACGAACTACCGTTGAACTTGAATTGTCCATTTTCTCACACCTGTTGATTTCGGATCGAGCCCCAAACTTGGCCAACATCATAATATGGTGGGAGGAGTCATTTGGTGAGTTTTGAGTGAAATCCAATCGCTGGAAGTATGGAATACACCGACCACTCCAGTTAGGAACGAACTGCCGTTGAACTTGAATTGTCCAATTTGGAACACCTATTGATTTCGGATCGAGCCCAAAACTTGGGCAACATCCTAATATGGTGGGAGGAGTCAATTGGTGAGTTTTGAGTGAAATCCAATCGCTAGAAGTATGGAATACACCAACCACTCCAATTAGGAACGAACTGCCGTTGAACTCTAATTGTCCAATTTGGAAGACCTATTGATTTCGGATCGAGCCCAAAACTTGGGCAACAACATAATATGGTGGGAGGAGTCATTTGGTGCGTTTTGAGTGAAATCCAATCGCTAGAAGTATGGAATACACCAACCACTCCGATTAGGAACGAACTGCCGTTGAACTTGAATTGTCCAATTTCTAACACCTATTGATTTCGGATCGAGCCCAAAACTTGGGCAACATCATAATATGGTGGGAGGAGTCATTTGGTGAGTTTTGAGTGAAATCGAATCCCTAAAAGTATGGAATACAGCAACCACTCCAATTAGGAACGAACTGCCGTTGAACTTGAATTGTCCAATTTCTCACACCTATTGATTTCGGATCGAGCCCCAAACTTGGGCAACATCATAATATGGTGGGAGGAGTCATTTGGTGAGTTTTGAGTGAAATCCAATCGCTAGAATTATGGAATACAGCAACCACTCCAATTAGGAACGAACTGCTGTTGAACTCTAACTGTCAAATTTGGAAGACCTATTGATTTCGGATCGAGCCCAAAACTTGGGCGACATCATAATATGGTGGGAGGAGTCATTTAGTGAGTTTTGAGTGAAATCCAATTGCTAGAAATATGGAATACACCAACCACTCCAATTAGGAACGAACTGCCGTTGAACTTGAATTGTCCAATTTCTCACACATATTGATTTCGGATCAAGCCCCAAACTTGGGCAACATCATAATATGGTGGGAGGAGTCATTTGGTGAGTTTTGAGTGAAATCCAATCGCTAGAAGTATGGAATACAGCAACCACTGCAATTTGGAACGAACTGCCGTTGAACTTGAATTATCCAATTTGGAACACCTATTGATTTCGGATCGAGCCCAAAACTTGGGCAACATCGTAATATGGTGGGAGGAGTCATTTGGTGAGTTTTGAGTGAAATCCAATCGCTAGAAGTATGGAATACACCAACCACTCCAATTTGAAAAGAACTGCCATTGAACTTGAATTGTCCAATTTGGAACACCTATTGATTTCGGATCGAGCCCAAAACTTGGGCAACGTCATAATATGGTGGGATGAGTCATTTGGTGAGTTTTGAGTGAAATCCAATCGCTAGAAGTATGGAATACACCAACCACTCCAATTAGGAACGAACTGCCATTGAACTTGAATTGTCCAATTTGGAACACCTATTGATTTCGGAACGAGCTCAAAACTTGGGCAACATCATAATATGGTGGGAGGAGTCATTTGGTGAGTTTTGAGTGAAATCCAATCGCTAGAAGTGTGGAATACACCAACCACTCCAATTAGGAACGAACTGCCGTTGAACTTGAATTGTCCAATTTGGAACACCTATTGATTTCGGAACGAGCTCCAAACTTGGGCAACATCATAATATGGTGGGAGGAGTCATTTGGTGAGTTTTGAGTGAAATCCAATCGCTAGAAGTGTGGAATACACCAACCACTCCAATTAGGAACGAACTGCCGTTGAACTTGAATTGTCCAATTTGGAACACCTATTGATTTCGGATCGAGCCCAAAACTTGGGCAACATCATAATATGGTGGGAGGAGTCATTTGGTTAGTTTTGAGTGAAATCCAATAGCTAGAAGTATGTAATACACCAACCAGTCCAATTAGGAACGAACTGCCGTTGGACTTGGATTGTCCAATTTCCCACAACTATAGATTTCAGATCGAGCCCAAAACTTGGGCAACATCATAATATGGTGGGAGGAGTTTTGAGTGAAATCCAATCGCTAGAAGTATGGAATACACCAACCACTCCAATTAGCAACGAACTGCCGTTGAACTTGAATTGTCCAATTTGGAACACCTATTGATTTCGGATCGAGCCCAAAACTTGGGCAACATCATAATATGGTGGGAGGAGTCATTTGGTTAGTTTTTAGTAAAATCCAATCGCTAGAAGTATGGAATACACTAACCACTCCAATTAGGAACGATCTGCCGTTGAACTTGAATTGTCCAATTTCTCACACCTATTGATTTCGGACCGAGCCCCAAACTTGGGCAACATCATAATATGGTGGGAGGAGTCATTTGGTGAGTTTTGAGTGAAATCCAATCGCTAGAAGTATGGAATACACCAACCACTCCAATTAGGAACGAACTGCCGTTGAACTTGAATTGTCCAATTTCTCACACCTATTGATTTCGGATCGAGCCCCAAACTTGGGCAACATCATAATATGGTGGGAGGAGTCATTTGGTGAGTATTGAGAGAAATCCAATCACTAGAATTATGGAATACACCTACCACTCCAATTAGGAACGGACTGCCGTTGAACTTGAATTGTCCAATTTCTCATACCTATTGATTTTGGATCGAGCCCCAAACTTGGGCAATATCATAATATGGTGGGAGGAGTCATTTGGTGAGTTTTGAGTGAAATCCAATCGCTAGAAGTATGGAATACACCAACCACTCCAATTAGGAACGAACTGCTGTTGAACTTGAATTGGCCAATTTCTCACACCTATTATTTCGGATCGAGCCCAAAACCTGGGCAACATCATAATATGGTGGGAGGAGTCATTTGGTTAGTTTTGAGTGAAATCTAATCGCTAGAAGTATGTAATACACCAACCAGTCCAATTAGGAACGAACTGCCGTTGAACTCTAACTGTCAAATTTGGAAGACCTATTGATTTCGGATCGAGCCCAAAACTTGGGCAACATCATAATATGGTTGGAGGAGTCATTTGGTGAGTTTTGAGTGAAATCCAATCGCTAGAAGTATGGAATACACCAACCACACCAATTAGGAACGAACTGCCGTTGAACTTGAATTGTCCAATTTGGAACACCTATTGATTTCGGATCGAGCGCAAAACTTGGGCAACATCATAATATGGTGGGAGGAGTCATTTGGTGAGTTTTGAGTGAAATCCAATCGCTAGAAGTATGGAATACACCAACCACTCCAATTAGGAACGAACTGCCGTTGAACTTGAATTGTCCAATTTCTCACACCTATTGATTTCGGATCGAGCCCCAAACTTGGGCAACCTCATAATATTGTGGGAGGAGTCATTTGGTGAGTTTTGAGTGAAATCCAATCGCTAGAAGTATGGAATACACCAACCACTCCAATTAGGAACGAACTGCTGTTGAACTTGAATTGGCCAATTTCTCACACCTATTATTTCGGATCGAGCCCCAAACTTGGGCAACCTCATAATATGGTGGGAGGAGTCGTTTGGTGAGTTTTGAGTGAAATCCAATCGCTAGAAGTATGGAATACACCAACCACTCCAATTAGGAACGAACTGCCGTTGAACTTGAATTATCCAATTTGGAACACCTATTGATTTCGGATTGAGCCCAAAACTTGGGCAACATCATAATATGGTGGGAGGAGTCATTTGGTGAGTTTTGAGTGAAATCCAATCGCTAGAAGTATGGAATACACCAACCACTCCAATTAGGAACGAACTGCCATTGAACTTGAATTGTCCAACTTGGAACACCTATTGATTTCGGATCGAGCCCCAAACTTGGGCGACATCATAATATGGTGGGAGGAGTCATTTGGTGAGTTTTGAGTGAAATCCAATCGCTAGAAGTATGGAATACACCAACCACTCAAATTAGGAACGAACAGCCGTGGAACTTGAATTGTCTAATTCGGAACACCTATTGATTTCGGATCGAGCCCAAAACTTGGGCAACATCATACTATGGTGGGAGGAGTCATTTGGTGAGTTTTCAGTGAAATCCAATTGCTAGAAGTATGGAATACACCAACCACTCCAATTAGGAACGAACTGCCGTTGAACTTCAATTGTCCAATTTCCCACACCTATTGATTTCGGATCGAGCCCAAAACTTGGGCAACATCATAATATGGTGGGAGGAGTCATTTGGTTAGTTTTGAGTGAAATCCAATCACTAGAAGTATGGAATACACCAACCACTCCAATTAGGAACGAACTGCCGTTGAACTTGAATTGTCCAATTTGGAACACCTATTGATTTCGGATCGAGCCCAAAACTTGGGCAACATCATAATATGGTGGGAGTAGTCATTTGGTGAGTTTTGAGTGAAATCCAATCGCTAGAAGTGTGGAATACACCAACCACTCCAAATAGGAACGAACTGCCGTTGTACTTGAATTGTCCAATTTCTAACACCTATTGATTTTGGATCGAGCCCAAAACGTGGGCAACATCATAATATGGTGGGAGTAGTCATTTGGTTTGTTTTGAGTGGAATCCAATCGCCAGAAGTATGGAATACACCAACCACTCCAATTAGGAATGAACTGCTGTTGAACTTGAATTGTCCAATTTGGAACACCTATTGATTTCGGATCGAGCCCCAAACTTGGGCAACATCATAATATGGTGGGAGGAGTCATTTGGTGAGTTTTGAGTGAAATCCAATCGCTAGAAGTATGGAATACACCAACCACTCCAATTAGGAACGAACTGCTGTTGAACTTGAATTGGCCAATTTCTCACACCTATTATTTCGGATCGAGCCCAAAACCTGGGCAACATCATAATATGGTGGGAGGAGTCATTTGGTTAGTTTTGAGTGAAATCTAATCGCTAGAAGTATGTAATACACCAACCAGTCCAATTAGGAACGAACTGCCGTTGAACTCTAACTATCAAATTTGGAAGACCTATTGATTTCGGATCGAGCCCAAAACTTGGGCAACATCATAATATGGTGGGAGGAGTCATTTGGTGAGTTTTGAGTGAAATCCAATCGCTAGAAGTATTGAATACACCAACCACTCCAATTAGGAACGAACAGCCGTGGAACTTGAATTGTCTAATTCGGAACACCTATTGATTTCGGATCGAGCCCAAAACTTGGGCAACATCATACTATGGTGGGAGGAGTCATTTGGTGAGTTTTCAGTGAAATCCAATTGCTAGAAGTATGGAATACACCAACCACTCCAATTAGGAACGAACTGCCGTTGAACTTGAATTGTCCAATTTCTCAAAGCTATTGATTTCGGATCGAGCCCCAAACTTGGGCAACATCATAATATGGTGGGAGGAGTCATTTGGTGAGTTTTGAGTGAAATCCAATCGCTAGAAGTATGGAATACACCAACCACTCCAATTAGGAACGAACTGCCGTTGAACTTGAATTGTCCAATTTGGAACACCTATTGATTTCGGATCTAGCCCAAAAGTTGGGCAACATCATAATGTGGTGGGAGGAGTCATGTGGTGAGTTTTGAGTGAAATCCAATCGCTAGAAGTGTGGAATACACCACCACTCCAATTAGGAATGAACTGCCGTTGAACTTGAATTGTCCAATTTCTCAAAGCTATTAATTTCGGATCGAGCCCCAAACTTGGGCAACATCATAATATGGTGGGAGGAGTCATTTGGTG
Source organism: Prunus avium (assembly GCF_965620075.1). Lineage (NCBI taxonomy): Eukaryota > Viridiplantae > Streptophyta > Magnoliopsida > Rosales > Rosaceae > Prunus > Prunus avium. The sequence goes on from NC_142290.1 coordinate 14,578,299, forward strand.
AGTTTTGAGTGAAATCCAATCGCTAGAAGTATGGAATACACCAACCACTCCAATTAGGAACGAACTGCCGTTGAACTTGAATTGTCCAATTTGGAACACCTATTGATTTCGGATCGAGCCCAAAACTTGGGCAACATCATAATATGGTGGGAGGAGTCATTTGGTTAGTTTTGAGTGAAATCCAATCGCTAGAAGTATGTAATACACCAACCAGTCCAATTAGGAACGAACTGCCGTTGGACTTGGATTGTCCAATTTCCCACACCTATTGATTTCAGATCGAGCCCAAAACTTCGGCAACATCATAATATGGTGGGAGGAGTCATTTGGTGAGTTTTGAGTGAAATCCAATCGCTAGAAGTATGGAATACACCAACCACTCCAATTAGGAACGAACTGCCGTTGAACTTGAATTGTCCAATTTGGAACACCTATTGATTTCGGATCGAGCCCAAAACTTGGGCAACATCATAATATGGTGGGAGGAGTCATTTGGTTAGTTTTGAGTGAAATCCAATCGCTACAAGTATGGAATACACCAACCACTCCAATTAGGAACGAACTGCCGTCAAACTTGAATTGTCCAATTTCTCACACCTATTGATTTCGGATCGAGCCCAAAACTTGGGCAACATCATAATATGGTGGGAGGAGTCAATTGGTGAGTTTTGAGTGAAATCCAATCGCTAGAATTATGGAATACAGCAACCACTCCAGTTAGGAACGAACTGCTGTTGAACTTGAATTGGCCAATTTCTCACACCTATTATTTCGGATCGAGCCCAAAACCTGGGCAACATCATAATATGGTGGGAGGAGTCATTTGGTTCGTTTTGAGTGAAATCTAATCGCTAGAAGTATGTAATACACCAACCAGTCCAATTAGGAACGAACTGCCGTTGAACTCTAACTGTCAAATTTGGAAGACCTATTGATTTCGGATCGAGCCCCAAAGTTGGGCAACACCATAATATGGTGGGAGGAGTCATTTGGTGAGTTTTGAGTGAAATCCAATCGCTAGAAGTATGGAATACACCAACCACTCCAGTTAGGAACGAACTGCCGTTGAACTTGAATTCTCCAATTTCTCACACCTATTGATTTCGAATCGAGCCCAAAACTTGGGAAACATCATAATATGGTGGGAGGTGTCATTTGTGAGTTTTGAGTGTAATCCAATCGCTAGAATTATGGAATACAGCAACCACTCCAATTAGGAACGAACTGCCGTTGAACTTGAATTGTCCAATTTCTCACACCTATAGATTTCGGATCGAGCCCCAAACTTGGGCAACCTCATAATATGGTGGGAGGAGTCATTTGGTGAGTTTTGAGTGAAATCCAATCGCTAGAAGTATGGAATACACCAACCACTCCAATTAGGAACGAACTGCCGTTGAAATTGAATTGTCCAATTTCGAACACCTATTGATTTCGGATCGAGCCCCAAACTTGGGCAACATCATAATATGGTGGGAGGAGTCCTTCGGTGAGTTTTGAGTGAAATCCATTCGCTAGAAGTATGGAATACACCAACCACTCCAATTAGGAACGAACAGCCGTTGACCTTGAATTGTCCAATTTCGAACACCTATTGATTTCTTATCGAGCCCAAAACTTGGGCAACATCATAATATGGTGGGAGGAGTCATTTGGTGAGTTTTGAGTGAAATCCAATCGCTAGAAGTATGGAATACACCAACCACTCCAACTAGGAACGTACTGCCGTTGAACTTGAATTGTCCAATTTGGAACACCTATTGATTTCGGATCGAGCCCAAAACTTGGGCAACATCAAAATATGGTGGGAGGAGTCATTTGGTGAGTTTTGAGTGAAATCCAATCGCTAGAAGTATGGAATACACCAACCACTACAACTAGGAACGTACTGCCGTTGAACTTGAATTCTCCAATTTGGAACACCTATTGATTTCGGATCGAGCCCAAAACTTGGGCAACATCAAAATATGGTGGGAGGAGTCATTTGGTGAGTTTTGAGTGAAATCCAATCGCTAGAAGTATGGAATACACCAACCACTCCAATTAGGAACGAACTACCGTTGAATTTGAATTCTCCAATTTCTCACACCTATTGATTTCGGATCGAGCCCCAAACTTGGGCAACAACATAATATGGTGGGAGGAGTCATTTGGTGAGTTTTGAGAGAAATCCAATCGCTAGAAGTATGGAATACACAAACCACTCCAATTAGGAACGAACTGCCGTTGAATTTGAATTCTCCAATTTCTCACACCTATTGATCTCGGATCGAGCCCCAAACTTGGGCAACAACATAATATGGTGGGAGGAGTCATTTGGTGAGTTTTGAGTGAAATCCAATCGCTAGAAGTATGGAATACACCAACCACTCCAGTTAGGAACGAACTGCCGTTGAACTTGAATTGTCCAATTTCTCACACCTATTGACTTCGGATCGAGCCCAAAACTTGGGCAACATCATAATATGGTGGGAGGAATCATTTGGTTAGTTTTGAGTGAAATCCAATCGCTAGAAGTGTGGAATACACCAACCACTCCCATTAGGAACGAACTGCCGTTGGATTTAAATTGTCCAATTTCTCACACCTATTGATTTCAGATCGAACCCCAAACTTGGGCAACATCATAATATGGTGGGAGGAGTCATTTGGTGAGTTTTGAGTGAAATCCAATCGCTAGAAGTATGGAATACACCAACCACTCCAACTAGGAACGTACTGCCGTTGAACTTGAATTGTCCAATTTGGAACACCTATTGATTTCGGATCGAGCCCAAAACTTGGGCAACATCAAAATATGGTGGGAGGAGTCATTTGGTGAGTTTTGAGTGAAATCCAATCGCTAGAAGTATGGAATACACCAACCACTACAACTAGGAACGTACTGCCGTTGAACTTGAATTCTCCAATTTGGAACACCTATTGATTTCGGATCGAGCCCAAAACTTGGGCAACATCAAAATATGGTGGGAGGAGTCATTTGGTGAGTTTTGAGTGAAATCCAATCGCTAGAAGTATGGAATACACCAACCACTCCAATTAGGAACGAACTGCCGTTGAATTTGAATTCTCCAATTTCTCACACCTATTGATTTCGGATCGAGCCCCAAACTTGGGCAACAACATAATATGGTGGGAGGAGTCATTTGGTGAGTTTTGAGAGAAATCCAATCGCTAGAAGTATGGAATACACAAACCACTCCAATTAGGAACGAACTGCCGTTGAATTTGAATTCTCCAATTTCTCACACCTATTGATCTCGGATCGAGCCCCAAACTTGGGCAACAACATAATATGGTGGGAGGAGTCATTTGGTGAGTTTTGAGTGAAATCCAATCGCTAGAAGTATGGAATACACCAACCACTCCAGTTAGGAACGAACTGCCGTTGAACTTGAATTGTCCAATTTCTCACACCTATTGACTTCGGATCGAGCCCAAAACTTGGGCAACATCATAATATGGTGGGAGGAATCATTTGGTTAGTTTTGAGTGAAATCCAATCGCTAGAAGTGTGGAATACACCAACCACTCCCATTAGGAACGAACTGCCGTTGGATTTAAATTGTCCAATTTCTCACACCTATTGATTTCAGATCGAACCCCAAACTTGGGCAACATCATAATATGGTGGGAGGAGTCATTTGGTTAGTTTCGAGTGAAATCCAATCGCTAGAAGTATTGAATACACCAATCACTCCAATTAGGAACGAACTGCCGTTGAACTTGAATTGTCCAATTTGGAACACCTATTGATATCGGATCGAGCCCAAAACTTGGGCAACATCATTATATGGTGGGAGGAGTCATTTGGTGAGTTTTGAGTGAAATCCAATCGCTAGAAGTATGGAATACACCAACCACTCCAATTAGGAACGAACTGCCGTTGTACTTGAATTGTCCAATTTCTCACACCTATTGATTTCGGATCGAGCCCAAAACTTGGGTAACATCATAATATGGTGGGAGGAGTCATTTGGGGAGTTTTGAGTGAAATCCAATCGCTAGAAGTATGGAATACACCAACCACTCCAATTAGGAATGAACTGCCGTTGAATTTGAATTCTCCAATTTCTCACACCTATTGATTTCGGATCGAGCCCCAAACTTGGGCAACAACATAATATGGTGGGAGGAGTCATTTGGTGAGTTTTGAGTGAAATCCAATCGCTAGAAGTATGGAATACACCAACCACTCCAATTAGGAACGAACTGCCGTTGAACTTGAATTCTCCAATTTCTAACACCTATTGATTTCGGATCGAGCCCCGAACTTGGACAACAACATAATATGGTGGGAGGAGTCATTTGGTGAGTTTTGAGTGAAATCCAATCGCTAGAAGTATGGAATACACCAACCACTCCAACTAGGAACGAACTGCCGTTGAACTTGAATTGTCCAATTTGGAACACCTATTGATTTCGGATCGAGCCCAAAACTTGGGTAACATCATAATATTGTGGGAGGAGTCATTTGGTGAGTTTTGAGTGAAATCCAATCGCTAGAAGTATGGAATACACCAACCACTCCAATTAGGTACGAACTGCCGTTGAACTTGAATTGTCCAATTTGAAACACCTATTGATTTCGGATCGAGCCAAAAACTTGGGCAACATCATAATATGGTGGGAGGAGTCATTTGGTGAGTTTTGAGTGAAATCCAATTGCTAGAAGTATGGAATAAACCAACCACTCCAACTAGGAACTAACTGCCGTTGAACTTGAATGGTCCAATTTGGAACACCTATTGATTTCGGATCGAGCCCAAAACTTGGGCAACATCAAAATATGGTGGGAGGAGTCATTTGGTGAGTTTTGAGTGAAATCCAATCGCTAGAAGTATGGAATACACCAACCACTCCAATTAGGAACGAACTGCCGTTGAACTTGAATTCTCCAATTTCTAACACCTATTGATTTCGGATCGAGCCCCGAACTTGGACAACAACATAATATGGTGGGAGGAGTCATTTGGTGAGTTTTGAGTGAAATCCAATCGCTAGAAGTATGGAATACACCAACCACTCCAACTAGGAACGAACTGCCGTTGAACTTGAATTGTCCAATTTGGAACACCTATTGATTTCGGATCGAGCCCAAAACTTGGGTAACATCATAATATTGTGGGAGGAGTCATTTGGTGAGTTTTGAGTGAAATCCAATCGCTAGAAGTATGGAATACACCAACCACTCCAATTAGGTACGAACTGCCGTTGAACTTGAATTGTCCAATTTGAAACACCTATTGATTTCGGATCGAGCCAAAAACTTGGGCAACATCATAATATGGTGGGAGGAGTCATTTGGTGAGTTTTGAGTGAAATCCAATTGCTAGAAGTATGGAATAAACCAACCACTCCAACTAGGAACTAACTGCCGTTGAACTTGAATGGTCCAATTTGGAACACCTATTGATTTCGGATCGAGCCCAAAACTTGGGCAACATCAAAATATGGTGGGAGGAGTCATTTGGTGAGTTTTGAGTAAAATCCAATCGCTAGAAGTATGGAATACACTAACCACTTCAATTAGGAACGAACTGCCGTTGAATTTGAATTCTCCAATTTCTCACACCTATTGATTTCGGATCGAGCCCCAAACTTGGGCAACAACATAATATGGTGGGAGGAGTCATTTGGTGAGTTTTGAGTGAAATCCAATCGCTAGAAGTATGGAATACACCAACCACTCCAATTAGGAATGAACTGCCGTTGAATTTGAATTCTCCAATTTCTCACACCTATTGATTTCGGATCGAGCCCCAAACTTGGGCAACAACATAATATGGTGGGAGGAGTCATTTGGGGAGTTTTGAGTGAAATCCAATCGCTAGAAGTATGGAATACACCAACCACTCCAATTAGGAACGAACTGCCGTTGAACTTGAATTCTCCAATTTCTAACACCTATTGACTTCGGATCGAGCCCCAAACTTGGACAACAACATAATATGGTGGGAGGAGTCATTTGGTGAGTTTTGAGTGAAATCCAATCGCTAGAAGTATGGAATACACCAACTACTCCGATTAGGAACGAACTGCCATTGAACTTGAATTGTCCAATTTCTCACACCTATTGAATTCGGACCGAGCCCCAGACTTGGGCAACATCATAATATGGTGGGAGAAGTCATTTGGTGAGTTTTGAGTGAAATCCAATCGCAAGAAGTATGGAATACACCAACCACTCCAATTAGGAACCAACTGCCGTTGAACTTGAATTGTCCAATTTGTAAGACCTATTCATTTCGGATTGAGCCCAAAACTTGGGCAACATCATAATATGGTGGGAGGAGTCATTTGGTGAGTTTTGAGTGAAATCCAATCGCTAGAAGTATGGAATACACCAACCACTCCGATTAGGAACGAACTGCCATTGAACTTGAATTGTCCAATTTCTCACACCTATTGATTTCGGATCGAGCCCCAAACTTGGGCAACATCATAATTTGGTGGGAGGAGTCATTTGGTGAGTTTTGAGTGAAATCCAATCGCTAGAAGTATGCAATACACCAACCAGTCCAATTAGGAACGAACTGCCGTTGAACTTGAATTGTCCAATTTGGAAGACCTATTCATTTCGGATCGAGGCCAAAACTTGGGCAACATCATAATATGGTCGAAGGAGTCATTGGGTGAGTTTTGAGTGAAATCCAATCGCTAGAAGTATTGAATACTCCAATCACTCCAATTAGGAACGAACTGCCGTTGAACTTGAATTGTCCAATTTGGAACACCTATTGATTTCGGATCGAGCCCAAAACTTGGGCAACATCATAATATGGTGGGAGGAGTCATTTGGTTAGTTTTGTGTGAAATCCAATCGCTAGAAGTATGGAATACACCAACTACTCCGATTAGGAACGAACTGCCATTGAACTTGAATTGTCCAATTTCTCACACCTATTGAATTCGGACCGAGCCCCAGACTTGGGCAACATCATAATATGGTGGGAGGAGTCATTGGGTGAGTTTTGAGTGAAATCCAATCGCTAGAAGTATTGAATACACCAATCACTCCAATTAGGAACGAACTGCCGTTGAACTTGAATTGTCCAATTTAGAACACCTATTGATATCGGATCGAGCCCAAAACTTGGGCAACATCATTATATGGTGGGAGGAGTCATTTGGTGAGTTTTGAGTGAAATCCAATCGCTAGGAGTATGGAATACACCAACCACTCCAATTAGGAACGAACTGCCGTTGTACTTGAATTGTCCAATTTCTCACACCTATTGATTTCGGATCGAGCCCAAAACTTGGGTAACATCATAATATGGTCGGAGGAGTCATTTGGGGAGTTTTGAGTGAAATCCAATCGCTAGAAGTATGGAATACACCAACCACTCCAATTAGGAACGAACTGCCGTTGAACTTGAATAGTCCAATTTCTCAGACCTATTGATTTCAGATCGAGCCCAAATTCGGGCAACAACATAATATGGTGGGAGGAGTCATTTGGTGAGTTTTGAGTGAAATCAAATCGCTAGAAGTATGGAATACACCAACCACTGCAATTTGGAACGAACTGCTGTTGAACTTGAATTGTCCAATTTGGAACACCTATTGATTTCGGATCTAGCCCAAAACTTGGGCAACATCATAATATGGTGGGAGGAGTCATTTGGTGAGTTTTGAGTGAAATCCAATCGCTAGAAGTCTGGAATACACCAACCACTCCAATTCAGAACGAACTGCCGTTGAACTTGAATTGTCCAATTTCTCACACCTATTGATTTCGGACCGAGCCCCAAACTTGGGCAACATCATAATATGGTGGGAGGAGTCATTTGGTGAGTTTTGAGTGAAATCCAATCGCTAGAAGTATGGAATACACCAACCACTCCAATTAGGAACGAACTGCCGTTGAATTTGAATTCTCCAATTTCTCACACCTATTGATTTCGGATCGAGCCCCAAACTTGGGCAACAATATAATATGGGGGGAGGAGTCATTTGGTGAGTTTTGAGTGAAATCCAATCGCTAGAAGTATGGAATACACCAACCACTCCAATTAGGAACGAACTGCCGTTGAATTTGAATTCTCCAATTTCTCACACCTATTGATTTCGGATCGAGCCCCAAACTTGGGCAACAACATAATATGGTGGGAGGAGTCATTTGGTGAGTTTTGAGTGAAATCCAATCGCTAGAAGTATGGAATACACCAACCACTCCAATTAGGAACGAACTGCCGTTGAATTTGAATTCTCCAATTTCTCACACCTATTGATTTCGGATCGAGCCCCAAACTTGGGCAACAACATAATATGGTGGGAGGAGTCATTTGGTGAGTTTTGAGTGAAATCCAATCGCTAGAAGTATGGAATACACCAACCACTCCAATTAGGAACGAACTGCCGTTGAACTTGAATAGTCCAATTTCTCAGACCCATTGATTTCGGATCGAGCCCCAAACTTGGGCAACAACATAATATTGTGGGAGGAGTCATTTGGTGAGTTTTGAGTGAAATCCAATCGCTAGAAGTGTGGAATACACCAACCACTCCCATTAGGAACGAACTGCCGTTGAACTTAAATTGTCCAATTTCGCACACCTATTGATTTCGGATCGAACCCCAAACTTGGGCAACATCATAATATGGTGGGAGGAGTCATTGGGTGAGTTTTGAGTGAAATCCAATCGCTAGAAGTATTGAATACACCAATCACTCCAATTAGGAACGAACTGCCGTTGAACTTGAATTGTCCAATTTGGAACACCTATTGATTTCGGATCGAGCCCAAAACTTGGGTAACATCATAATATGGTGGGAGGAGTCATTTGGTGAGTTTTGAGTGAAATCCAATCGCTAGAAGTATGGAATACACCAACCACTCCAATTAGGAACGAACTGCCGTTGAACTTGAATTGTCCAATTTGGAACACCTATTGATTTCGGATCTAGCCCAAAACTTGGGCAACATCATAATATGGTGGGAGGATTCAAGTGGTGAGTTTTGAGTGAAATCCAATCGCTAGAAATATGGAATACACCAACCACTCCAGATTGGAACGAACTGCCGTTGTACTTGAATTGTCCAATTTCTCACACCTATTGATTTCGGATCGAGCCCAAAACTTGGGTAACATCATAATATGGTGGGAGGAGTAATTTGGGGAGTTTTGAGTGAAATCCAATCGCTAGAAGTATGGAATACACCAACCACTCCAATTAGGAACGAACTGCCGTTGAACTTGAATAGTCCAATTTCTCAGACCTATTGATTTCAGATCGAGCCCAAATTCGGGCAACAACATAATATGGTGGGAGGAGTCATTTGGTGAGTTTTGAGTGAAATCAAATCGCTAGAAGTATGGAATACACCAACCACTCCAATTAGGAATGAACTGCCGTTGAACTTGAATTGTCCAATTTGGAACACCTATTGATTTCGGATCTAGCCCAAAACTTGGGCAACATCATAATATGGAGGGAGGAGTCATTTGGTGAGTTTTGAGTGAAATCCAATCGCTAGAAGTATGGAATACACCAACCACTCCAGATAGGAACGTACTGCCGTTGAACTTGAATTGTCCAATTTCTCACACCTATTGACGTCGGATCGAGCCCAAAACTTGGGCAACATCATAATATTGTGGGAGGAGTCATTTGGTTAGTTTTGAGTGAAATCCAATTGCTAGAAGTATGGAATACACCGACCACCCCAATTAGGAACGAACTGCCGTTGAACTTGAATTGTCCAATTTCTCACACCTATTGATTTCGGATCGAGCCCAAAACTTGGGTAACATCATAATATGGTGGGAGGAGTCATTTGGTGAGTTTTGAGTGAAATCCAATCGCTAGAAGTATGGAATACACCAACCACTCCAAGTTGGAACGAACTGCCGTTGAACAAGAATTGTCCAATTTTGAACACCTATTGATTTAGGATCGAGCCCAAAACTTGGGCAACATCAAAATATGGTGGGAGGAGTCATTTGGTGAGTTTTGAGTGAAATCCAATCGCTAGAAGTATGGAATACACGAACCACTCCAATTAGGAACGAACTGCCGTTGAACTTGAATTCTCCAATTTCACACACCTATTGATTTCGGATCGAGCCCCAAACTTGGGCAACAACATAATATGGTGGGAGGAGTCATTTGGTGAGTTTTGAGTGAAATCCAATCGCTAGAAGTATGGAATACACCAACCACTCTAGATAGGAACGAACTGCCGTTGAACTTGAATTGTCCAATTTCTCACACCTATTAATTTCGGATCGAGCCCAAAACTTGGGCAACACCGTAATATGGTGGGAGGAGTCATTTGGTGAGTTTTGAGTGAAATCCAATCGCTAGAAGTATGGAATACACCAACCAGTCCAATTAGGAACGAACTGCCGTTGAACTTGAATTGTCCAATTTGGATCACCTATTGATATCGGATCGAGCCCAAAACTCGGGCAACATCATTATATGGTGGGAGGAGTCATTTGGTGAGTTTTGAGTGAAATCCAATCGCTAGAAGTATGGAATACACCAACCACTCCAATTAGGAACGAACTGCCGTTGAACTTGAATTGTCCAATTTCTCACACCTATTGATTTCGGATTGAGCCCAAAACTTGGGTAACATCATAATATGGTGGGAGGAGTCATTTGGTGAGTTTTGAGTGAAATCCAATCGCTAGAAGTATGGAATACACCAACCACTCCAAGTTGGAACGAACTGCCGTTGAACAAGAATTGTCCAATTTTGAACACCTATTGATTCCGGATCGAGCCCAAAACTTGGGCAACATCAAAATATGGTGGGAGGAGTCATTTGGTGAGTTTTGAGTGAAATCCAATTGCTAGAAGGATGGAATAAACCAACCACTCCAACTAGGAACGAACTGCCGTTGAACTTGAATGGTCCAATTTGGAACACCTATTGATTTCGGATCGAGCCCAAAACTTGGGCAACATCAAAATATGGTGGGAGGAGTCATTTGGTGAGTTTTGAGTGAAATCCAATCGCTAGAAGTATGGAATACACCAACCACTCCAATTAGGAACGAACTGCCGTTGAACTTGAATTGTCCAATTTCTCACACCTATTGATTTCGGATCGAGCCCCAAACTTGGGCAACAACATAATATGGTGGGAGGAGTCATTTGGTGAGTTTTGAGTGAAATCCAATCGCTAGAAGTATGGAATACACCAACCACTCTAGATAGGAACGAACTGCCGTTGAACTTGAATTGTCCAATTTCTCACACCTATTAATTTCGGATCGAGCCCAAAACTTGGGCAACATGGTAATATGGTGGGAGGAGTCATTTGGTGAGTTTTGAGTGAAATCCAATCGCTAGAAGTATGGAATACACGAACCACTCCAATTAGGAACGAACTGCCGTTGAACTTGAATTCTCCAATTTCACACACCTATTGATTTCGGATCGAGCCCCAAACTTGGGCAACAACATAATATGGTGGGAGGAGTCATTTGGTGAGTTTTGAGTGAAATCCAATCGCTAGAAGTATGGAATACACCAACCAGTCCAATTAGGAACGAACTGCCGTTGAACTTGAATTGTCCAATTTGGAACACCTATTGATTTCGGATCTAGCCCAAAACTTGGGCAACATCATAATATGGTGGGAGGAGTCATTTGGTGAGTTTTGAGTGAAATCCAATCGCTAGAAGTATGGAATACACCAACCACTCTAGATAGGAACGAACTGCCGTTGAACTTGAATTGTCCAATTTCTCACACCTATTGACTTCGGATCGAGCCCAAAACTTGGGCAACATCATAATATGGTGGGAGGAGTCATTTGGTTAGTTTTGTGTGAAATCCAATCGCTAGAAGTATGGAATACACCGACCACTACAATTTGGAACGAACTGTCGTTGAACTTGAATTGTCCAATTTGGAACACCTATTGATATCGGATCGAGCCCAAAACTTGGGCAACATCATTATATGGTGGGAGGAGTCATTTGGTGAGTTTTGAGTGAAATCCAATCGCTAGAAGTATGGTATACACAAACCACACCCATTAGGAACGAACTGCCGTTGAACTTGAATTGTCCAATTTCTCACACCTATTGATTTCGGATCGAACCCCAAACTTGTGCAACATCATAATATGGTGGGAGGAGTCATTTGGTGAGTTTTGTGTGAAATCAAATCGCTAAAAGTATGGAATACACCAACCACTCCAATTAGGAACGAACTGTCGTTGAACTTGAATTGTCCAATTTGGAACACCTATTGATTTCGGATCGAGCCCAAAACGTGGGCAACAACATAATATGGTGGGAGGAGTCATTTGGTGAGTTTTGAGTGAAATCCAATCGCTAGAAGTATAGAATACCCCAACCACTCCAATTAGGAACGAACTGGCATTGAACTTGAATTGTCCAATTTGGAACACCTATTGATTTCGGATCTAGCCCAAAACTTGGGCAACATCATAATATGGTGGGAGGAGTGATTTGGTGAGTTTTGAGTGAAATCCAATCGCTAGAAGTATGGAATACACCAACCACTCTAGATAGGAACGAACTGCCGTTGAACTTGAATTGTCCAATTTCTCACACCTATTGACTTCGGATCGAGCCCAAAACTTGGGCAACATCATAATATGGTGGGAGGAGTCATTTGGTTAGTTTTGTGTGAAATCCAATCGCTAGAAGTATGGAATACACCGACCACTCCAATTTGGAACGAACTGCCGTTGAACTTGAATTGTCCAATTTGGAACACCTATTGATATCGGATCGAGCCCAAAACTTGGGCAACATCATTATATGGTGGGAGGAGTCATTTGGTGAGTTTTGAGTGAAATCCAATCGCTAGAAGTATGGTATACACAAACCACACCCATTAGGAACGAACTGCCGTTGAACTTGAATTGTCCAATTTCTCACACCTATTGATTTCGGATCGAACCCCAAACTTGTGCAACATCATAATATGGTGGGAGGAGTCATTTGGTGAGTTTTGTGTGAAATCAAATCGCTAAAAGTATGGAATACACCAACCACTCCAATTAGGAACGAACTGTCGTTGAACTTGAATTGTCCAATTTGGAACACCTATTGATTTCGGATCGAGCCCAAAACGTGGGCAACAACATAATATGGTGGGAGGAGTCATTTGGTGAGTTTTGAGTGAAATCCAATCGCTAGAAGTATAGAATACCCCAACCACTCCAATTAGGAACGAACTGGCATTGAACTTGAATTGTCCAATTTGGAACACCTATTCATTTCGGATCAAGGCCAAAACTTGGGCAACATCATAATATGGTGGGAGGAGTGATTTGGTGAGTTTTGAGTGAAATCCAATCGCTAGAAGTATGGAATACACCAACCTGTCCAATTAGGAACGAACTGCCGTTGAACTTGAATTGTCCAATTTCTCACACCTATTGATTTTGGATCGAGCCCAAAACTTGGGCAACATCCTAATATGGTGGGAGGAGTCATTTGGTGAGTTTTGAGTGAAATCCAATCGCTAGAAGTATGGAATACAATAACTACTCCGATTACGAACGAACTGTCGTTGAAATTGAATTGACCAATTTCTCACACCTATGGATTTCGGATCGAGCCCAAAACTTGGGCAACACCATAATATGGTGGGAGGAGTCATTTGTTGAGTTTTGAGTGAAATCCAGTCGCTAGAAGTATGGAATACACCAACCACTCCAATTAGGAACGAACTGCCGTTGAACTTGAATTGTCCAATTTCTCACACCTATTGATTTCGGATCGAGCCCAAAACGTGGGCAACCTCATAATATGGTGGGAGGAGTCATTTGGTGAGTTTTGAGTGAAATCCAATCGCAAGAAGTATGGAATACACCAACCACTCCAATTAGGAACGAACTGCCGTTGAACTTGAATTGTCCAATTTGTAAGACCTATTCATTTCGGATTGAGCCCAAAACTTGGGCAACATCATAATATGGTGGGAGAAGTCATTTGGTGAGTTTTGAGTGAAATCCAATCGCTAGAAGTATGGAATACACCAACCACTCCAATTAGGAACGAACTGCCGTTGAACTTGAATTGTCCAATTTCTCACACCTATTGATTTCGGATCGAGTCCCAAACTTGGGCAACATCATAATTTGGTGGGAGGAGTCATTTGGTGAGTTTTGAGTGAAATCCAATCGCTAGAAGTATGCAATACACCAACCACTCCAATTAGGAATGAACTGCCGTTGAACTTGAATTGTCCAATTTGGAAGACCTATTCATTTCGGATTGAGGCCAAAACTTGGGCAACATCATAATATGGTCGGAGGAGTCATTTGGTGAGTTTTGTGTGAAATCCAATCGCTAGAAGTATGGAATACACCAACCACTCCAATTAGGAACGAACTGCCATTGAACTTGAATTGTCCAATTTCTCACACCTATTGATTTCGGATCGAGCCCAAAACTTGGGCAACATCATAAAATGGTGGGAGGAGTCATTTGGTGAGTTTTGTGTGAAATCCAATCGCTAGAAGTATGGAATACACCAACCACTCCAATTAGGAACGAACTGCCATTGAACTTGAATTGTCCAATTTCTCACACCTATTGATTTCGGACCGAGCCCCAAACTTGGGCAACATCATAATATGGTGGGAGGAGTCATTTGGTGAGTTTTGAGTGAAATCCAATCGCTAGAAGTATGGAATACACGAACCACTCCAATTAGGAACGAACTGCCGTTGAACTTGAATTGTCCAATTTCTCGCACCTATTGATTTTTGATCGAGCCCAAAACTTGGGCAACATCGTAATATGGTGGGAGGAGTCATTTGGTGAGTTTTGAGCGAAATCCAATCGCTAGAAGTATGGAATACGACAACTACTCCGATTAGGAACGAACTGTCGTTGAAATTGAATTGACCAATTTCTCACACCTATTGATTTCGGATCGAGCCCAAAACTTGGGCAACACCATAATATGGTGGGAGGAGTCATTTGTTGAGTTTTGAGTGAAATCCAATCGCAAGAAGTATGGAATACACCAACCACTCCAATTAGGAACGAACTGCCGTTGAACTTGAATTGTCCAATTTCTCACACCTATTGATTTCGGATCGAGCCCAAAACTTGGGCAACATCATAATATGGTGGGAGGAGTCATTTGGTGAGTTTTGAGTGAAATCCAATCGCTAGAAGTATGGAATACACCAACCACTCCAATTAGGAACGAACTGACGTTGCACTTGAATTGTCCAATTTCTAATACCTATTGATTTCGGATCGAGCCCAAAACTTAGGCAACATCATAATATGGTGGGAGGAGTCATTTGGTTAGTTTTGAGTGAAATCCAATCGCTAGAAGTATGGAATACACCAACCACTCCAATTAGGAACGAACTGCCGTTGAACTTGAATTGTCCAATTTCTCACACCTATTGATTTCGGATCGAGCCCCAAACTTGGGCAACATCATAATATGGTGAGAGGAGTCATTTGGTGAGTTTTGAGTGAAATCCAATCGCTAGAAGTATGGAATACACCAACCACTCCAATTGGGAACGAACTGCCGTTGAACTTGAATTGTCCAATTTGGAACACCTATTGATTTCGGATCGACCCCAAAACTTGGGCAACATTATAATATGGTGGGAGGAGTCATTTGGTGAGTTTTGAGTGAAATCCAATCGCTAGAAGTATGGAATACACTAACCACTCCAATTAGGAACGAACTGTCGTTGAACTTGAATTGTCCAATTTGGAACACCTATTGATTTCGGATCGTGCCCAAAAGTTGGGCAACATCATAATATGGTGGGAGGAGTCATTTGGTGAGTTTTGAGTGAAATCCAATCGCTGGACGTATGGAATACACCAACCACTCCAATTATGAACGAACTGCCGTTGAACTTGAATTGTCCAATTTGGAACACCTTTTGATTTCGGATCGAGCCCAAAAGTTGGGCAACATCATAATATGGTGGGAGGAGTCATTTGGTGAGTTTTGAGTGAAATCCAATCGCAAGAAGTATGGAATACACCAACCACTCCAATTAGGAATGAACTGCCGTTGAACTTGAATTGTCCAATTTGGAAGACCTATTCATTTCGGATCGAGGCCAAAACATGGGCAACATCATAATATGGTGGGAGGAGTCATTTGGTGAGTTTTGAGTGAAATCCAATCGCTAGAAGTCTGGAATACACCAACCACTCCAATTCGGAACGAACTGCCGTTGAACTTGAATTGTCCAATTTCTCACACCTATTGATTTCGGATCGAGCCCCAAACTTGGGCAACATCATAATATGGTTGGAGGAGTCATTTGGTGAGTTTTGAGTGAAATCCAATCGCTAGAAGTATGGAATACACCAACCACTCCAATTAGGAACGAACTGCCGTTGAACTTGAATTGTCCAATTTGGAACACCTATTGATTTCGGATCGACCCCGAAACTTGGGCAACATCATAATATGGTGGGAGGAGTCATTTGGTGAGTTTTGAGTGAAATCCAATCGCTAGAAGTATGGAATACACCAACCACTCCAATTCGGAACGAACTGCCGTTGAACTTGAATTGTCCAATTTGGAACACCTATTCATTTCGGATCGAGGCCAAAACTTGGGCAAAATCATAATATGGTGGGAGGAGTCATTTGGTGAGTTTTGAGTGAAATCCAATCGCTAGAAGTATGGAATACACCAACCACTCCAATTAGGTACGAAATGCCGTTGAAATTGAATTGACCAATTTCTCACACCTATTAATTTCGGATCGAGCCCAAAACTTGGGCAGCATCATAATATGGTGGGAGGAGTCATTTGGTCAGTTTTGAGTGAAATCCAATCGCAAGAAGTATGGAATACACCGACCACTCCAATTAGGAACGAATTGCCGTTATACTTGAGTTTTCCAATTTGGAACACCTATTGATTTCGGATCGAGCCCAAAACTTGGGCAACATCATAATATCGTGAGAGGAGTCATTTGGTGAGTTTTGAGTGAAATCCAATCGCAAGAAGTATGGAATACACCAACCACTCCAAGTTGGAACGAACTGCCGTTGAACTTGAATTGTCCAATTTGGAACACCTATTGATATCGGATCGAGCCCAAAACTTGGGCAACATCATTATATGGTGGGAGGAGTCATTTGGTGAGTTTTGAGTGTTATCCAATCGCTAGAAGTATGGAATACACCAACCACTCCAATGAGGAACAAACTGCCGTTGAACTTGAATTGTCCAATTTGGAAGACCTATTGCTTTCGGATCGAGCCCAAAACTTGGGCAACATCATAATATGGTTGGGGGAGTCATTTGGTGAGTTTTGAGTGAAATCAAATCGCTAGAAGTATGGAATACACCAACCACTCCAATTAGGAACGAACTGCCATCGAACTTGAATTGTCCAATTTGGAACACCTATTCATTTCGGATCGAGCCCAAAACTTGGGCAACATCATAATATGGGGGGAGGAGTCATTTGGTGAGGTTTGAGTGAAATCCAATCGCTAGAAGTATGGAATACACCAACCACTCCAATTTGGAACGAACTGGCGTTGAACTTGAATTGTCCAATTTCTCACACCTATTGATTTCGGATCGAGCCCAGAACTTGGGCAACATCATAATATGGTGGGAGGAGTCATTTGGTGAGTTTTGAGTGAATTCCAATCGCTAAAAGTGTGGAATACACCAACCACTCCAATTAGGAACGAACTGCCGTTGAACTTGAATTGTCCAATTTCTGACACCTATTGATTTTGGATTGAGCCCAAAACTTGGGCAACATCATAATATGGTGGGAGGAGTCATTTGGTTAGTTTTGAGTGAAATCCAATCGCTAGAAGTATGGAATACACCAACCACTCCAATTAGGAACGAACTGCCGTTGAACATGAATTGGCCAATTTGGAACACCTATTGATTTCGGATCGAGCCCAAAACTTGGGCAACATCCTAGTACGGTGAGAGGTGTCATTTTGTGAGTTTTGAGTGAAATCCAATCGCTAGAAGTATGGAATACACCAACCACTCCAATTAGGAACGAACTGCCGTTGAGCGTGAATTGTGCAATTTCTCACACCTATTGATTTCGCATCGAGCCCAAAACTTGGGCAACATCATAATATGGTGGGAGGAGTCATTTGGTGAGTTTTGAGTGAAATCCAATCGCTAGAAGTATGGAATACACCGACCACTCCAATTAGGAACGAATTGCCGTTATACTTGAGTTTTCCAATTTGGAACACCTATTGATTTCGGATCGAGCCCAAAACTTGGGCAACATCATAATATCGTGAGAGGAGTCATTTGGTGAGTTTTGAGTGAAATCCAATCGCTAGAAGTATGGAATACACCAACCACTCCAATTAGGAACGAACTGCCGTTGAACTTGAATTGTCCAATTTCTAACACCTATTGATTTCGAATCGAGCCCAAAACTTGGGCAACATCATAATATGGTGGGCGGAGTCCTTTGGTGAGTTTTGAGTGAAATCCAATCGCTAGAAGTATGGAATACACCAACCACTCCAATTAGGAATGAACTGCCGTTGAACTTGAATTGTCCCATTTCTCACACCTATTGATTTCGAATCGAGCCCAAAACTTGGGCAACATCATAATATGGTGGGAGGAGTCATTTGGTGAGTTTTGAGAGAAATCCAATCCCTAGAAGTATGGAATACACCAACCACTCCAATTCGGAACGAACTGCCGTTGAAATTGAATTGACCAATTTCTCACACCTATTGATTTCGGATCGAGCCCAAAACTTGGGCAACATCATAATATGGTGGGAGGAGTTATTTGGTTAGTTTTGAGTGAAATCCAATCGCTAGAAGTGTGGAATACACCAACCACTCCAATTAGGAACGAACTGCCGTTGAACTTGAATTGTCCAATTTGGAACACCTATTGATTTCGGATCGAGCCCAAAACATGGGCAACATCATAATATGGTGGGAGGAGTCATTTGGTGAGTTTTGAGTGAAATCCAATCGCTAGAAGTGTGGAATACACCAACCACTCCAATTAGGAACGAACTACCGTTGAACTTGAATTGTCCAATTTCTCACACCTATTGATTTCGGATAGAGCCCAAAACTTGGGCCACATCATAATATGGTGGGAGGAGTCATTTGGTTATTTTTGAGTGAAATCCAATCGCTAGAAGTATGGAATACACCAACCACTCCAATTAGGAACGAACTGCCGTTGAACTTGAATTGTCCAATTTCTCACACCTATTGATTTCGGACCGAGCCCCAAACTATCATAATATGCTGGGAGGAGTCATTTGGTGAGTTTTGAGCGAAATCCAATCGCTAGAAGTATGGAATACACCAACCACTCCAATTAGGAACGAACTGCCGTTGAACTTGAATTGTCCAATTTCTCACACCTATTGATTTCGGACCGAGCCCCAAACTTGGGGTACATCATAATATTGTGGGAGGAGTCATTTGGTGGGTTTTGAGTGAAATCCAATCGCTAGAAGTACGGAATACACCAACCACTCCAATTAGGAACGAACTGCCGTAGAACTTGAATTGTCCAATTTGGAACACCTATTGATTTCGGACCGAGCCCCAAACTTGGGCAACATCATAATATGGTGGGAGGAGTCATTTGGTGAGTTGTGAGTGAAATCCAATCGCTAGAAGTGTGGAATACACCAACCACTCCAATTAGGAACGAACTGCCGTTGAACTTGAATTGTCCAATTTCTCACACCTATTTATTTCGGACCGAGCCTAAAACTTGGGCAACATCATAATTTGGTGGGAGGAGTCATTTGGTGAGTTTTGAGTGAAATCCAATCGCTAGAAGTATGGAATACACCAACCACTCCAATTAGGAACGAACTGCCGTTGTACTTGAACTGTCCAATTTCTCACACCTATTGATTTCGGATCGAGCCCAAAACTTGGGCAACAATATAATGTGGTGGGAGGTGTCATTTGGTGAGTTTTGAGTGAAATCCAATCGCTAGAAGTATGGAATACACCAACCACTCCAATTAGGAACGAACTGCCGTTGAACTTGAATTGTCCAATTTCTCACACCTATTGACTTCGGACCGAGCCCCAAACTATCATAATATGCTGGGAGGAGTCATTTGGTGAGTTTTGAGCGAAATCCAATCGCTAGAAGTATGGAATACACCAACCACTCCAATTAGGAACGAACTGCCGTTGAACTTGAATTGTCCAATTTCTCACACCTATTGATTTCGGACCGAGACCCAAACTTGGGGTACATCATAATATTGTGGGAGGAGTCATTTGGTTAGTTTTGAGTGAAATCCAATCGCTAGAAGTGTGGAATACACCAACCACTCCAATTAGGAACGAACTGCCGTTGAACTTGAATTGTCCAATTTGGAACACCTATTGATTTCGGATCGAGCCCAAAACATGGGCAACATCATAATATGGTGGGAGGAGTCATTTGGAGAGTTTTGAGTGAAATCCAATCGCTAGAAGTATGGAATACACCAACCACTCCAATTAGGAACGAACTGCCGTTGTACTTGAACTGTCCAATTTCTCACACCTATTGATTTCGGATAGAGCCCAAAACTTGGGCCACATCATAATATGGTGGGAGGAGTCATTTGGTTAGTTTTGAGTGAAATCCAATCGCTAGAAGTATGGAATACACCAACCACTCCAATTAGGAACGAACTGCCGTTGAACTTGAATTGTCCAATTTCTCACACCTATTGATTTCGGACCGAGCCCCAAACTATCATAATATGCTGGGAGGAGTCATTTGGTGAGTTTTGAGCGAAATCCAATCGCTAGAAGTATGGAATACACCAACCACTCCAATTAGGAACGAACTGCCGTTGAACTTGAATTGTCCAATTTCTCACACCTATTGATTTCGTACCGAGCCCCAAACTTGGGGTACATCATAATATTGTGGGAGGAGTCATTTGGTGGGTTTTGAGTGAAATCCAATCGCTAGAAGTACGGAATACACCAACCACTCCAATTAGGAACGAACTGCCGTTGAACTTGAATTGTCCAATTTGGAACACCTATTGATTTCGGACCGAGCCCCAAACTTGGGCAACATCATAATATGGTGGGAGGAGTCATTTGGTGAGTTGTGAGTGAAATCCAATCGCTAGAAGTGTGGAATACACCAACCACTCCAATTAGGAACGAACTGCCGTTGAACTTGAATTGTCCAATTTCTCACACCTATTGATTTCGGACCGAGCCTAAAACTTGGGCAACATCATAATTTGGTGGGAGGAGTCATTTGGTGAGTTTTGAGTGAAATCCAATCGCTAGAAGTATGGAATACACCAACCACTCCAATTAGGAACGAACTGCCGTTGTACTTGTACTGTCCAATTTCTCACACCTATTGATTTCGGATCGAGCCCAAAACTTGGGCAACAATATAATGTGGTGGGAGGTGTCATTTGGTGAGTTTTGAGTGAAATCCAATCGCTAGAAGTATGGAATACACCAACCACTCCAATTAGGAACGAACTGCCGTTGAACTTGAATTGTCCAATTTCTCACACCTATTGATTTCGGATCGAGCCCAAAACTTGGGCTACATCATAATATGGTGGTAGGATTCATTTGGTTAGTTTTGGGTGAAATCCAATCGCTAGAAGTATGGAATACACCAACCACTCCAATTAGGAACGAACTGCCGTTGAACTTGAATTGTCCAATTTCTCACACCTATTGATTTCGGACCGAGCCTAAAACTTGGGCAACATCATAATTTGGTGGGAGGAGTCATTTGGTGAGTTTTGAGTGAAATCCAATCGCTAGAAGTATGGAATACACCAACCACTCCAATTAGGAACGAACTGCCGTTGTACTTGTACTGTCCAATTTCTCACACCTATTGATTTCGGATCGAGCCCAAAACTTGGGCAACAATATAATGTGGTGGGAGGTGTCATTTGGTGAGTTTTGAGTGAAATCCAATCGCTAGAAGTATGGAATACACCAACCACTCCAATTAGGAACGAACTGCCGTTGAACTTGAATTGTCCAATTTCTCACACCTATTGATTTCGGATCGAGCCCAAAACTTGGGCTACATCATAATATGGTGGGAGGAGTCATTTGGTGAGTTTTGAGTGAAATCCAATCGCTAGAAGTATGGAATACACCAACCACTCCTATTGGGAACGAACTGCCGTTGAACTTGAATTGTCCAATTTGGAACACCTATTGATTTCGGATCTAGCCCAAAACTTGGGCAACTTCATAATATGGTGGGAGGAAGTCATTTGGTGAGTTTTGAGTGAAATACAATCGGTAGATATATGGAATACACCAACCACTCCAATTAGGAACGAACTGCCGTTGAACTTGAATTGTCCAATTTGGAAGACCTATTGATTTCGGATCGAGCCCAAAACTTGGGCAACATCATAATATGGTGGGGGGAGTCATTTGGTGAGTTTTGAGTGAAATCCAATCGCTAGAAGTATGGAATACACCAACCACTCCAATTAGGAACGAACTGCCGTTGAGCGTGAATTGTGCAATTTCTCACACCTATTATTTCGGATCGAGCCCAAAACTTGGGCCACATCATAATATTGTGGGAGGAGTCATTTGGTGAGTTTTGAGAGAAATCCAATCCCTAGAAGTGTGGAATACACCAACCATTCCAATTAGGAACGAACTGCCGTTGAACTTGGACTGTCCAATTTCCCACGCCTATTGATTTCAGATCGAGCCCAAAACATGGGCAACATCATAATAAGGTGGGAGGAGTTTTAGTGAAATCCAATCGCTAGAAGTGTGGAATACACCAACCAGTCCAATTAGGAACGAACTGCCGTCGAACTTGAATTGTCCAATTTCTCACACCTATTGATTTTGGATCGAGCCCAAAACTTGGTTAACATCATAATATGGTGGGAGTAGTCATTTGGTTTGTTTTGAGTGAAATCCAATCGCTAAAAGTATGGAATACACCAACCACTCCATTTAGGAACGAACTGCCGTTGAACTTGAATTGTCGAATTTGTAACACCTATTGATTTCGGATCGAGCCCAAAACTTGGGCAACATCATAATATGGTGGGAGGAGTCATTTGGGTAGTTTTGAGTGAAACCCAATCGGTTGAAGTATGGAATACACCAACCACTCCAATTAGGAACGAACTGCCATTGAACCTGAATTGTCCAATTTGGAACACCTATTGATTTCGGATCGAGCCCAAAACTTGGGCAACAGCATAATATGGTGGGAGAAGTCATTGGGTGAGTTTTGAGTGAAATCCAATCGCTAGAAGTGTGGAATACACCAACCACTCCAATTAGGAACGAACTGCCGTTCAACTTGAATTGTCCAATTTCTCACACCTATTGATTTCGGATCGAGCCCCAAACTTGGGCAACATCATAATATGGTGGGAGGATTCATTTGGTGAGTTTTGAGTGAAATCCAATCGCTAGAAGTATGGAATACAACAACCACTCCAATTAGGAACGAACTGCTGTTGAACTTGAGTTGTCCAATTTGTCACACCTATTGATTTCGGATCGAGTCATTTGGTGAGTTTTGAGTGAAATCCAATCGCTAGAAGTATGGAATACACAAACCACTCCAATTAGGAACGAACTGCCATTGAACTTGAATTGTCCAATTTCTCACACCTATTGATTTCGGATCGAGCAAAAAACTTGGGCACCATCATAATATGGTGTGAGGAGTCATTTGGTGAGTTTTGAGTGAAATACAATCGCTAGAAGTATGGAATACACCAACCACTCCAAGTAGGAACGAACTGCCGTTGAACTTGAATTGTCCAATTTGGAAGACCTATTGATTTCGGATTGAGCCCAAAACTTGGGTAACATCATAATATGGTGGGGGGAGTCATTTGGTGAGTTTTGAGTGAAATCCAAACGCTAGAAGTGTGGAATACACCAACCACTCCAATTAGGAACGAACTGCCGTTCAACTTGAATTGTCCAATTTCTCACACCTATTGATTTCGTATCGAGCCCCAAACTTGGGCAACATCATAATATGGTGGGAGGATTCATTTGGTGAGTTTTGAGTGAAATCCAATCGCTAGAAGTATGGAATACAACAACCACTCCAATTAGGAACGAACTGCTGTTGAACTTGAGTTGTCCAATTTCTCACACCTATTGATTTCGGATCGAGTCATTTGGTGAGTTTTGAGTGAAATCCAATCGCTAGAAGTATGGAATACACCAACCATTCCAATTAGGAACGAACTTTCGTTGAAATTGAATTGACCAATTTCTCACACCTATTGATTTCTGATCGATCCCCAAACTTGGGCAACATCATAATATGGTGGGAGGAGTCATTTGGTGAGTTTTGAGTGAAATCCAATCGCTAGAAGTATGGAATACACCAACCACTCCAATTAGGAACGAACTGCCGTTGAACTTGAATTGTCCAATTTCTCACACCTATTGATTTCGGATCGAGCCCCAAACATGGGCAACATCATAATATGGTGGGAGGAGTCATTTGGTGAGTTTTTAGTGAAATCCAATCGCTAGAAGTATGGAATACACCAACCACTCCAATTAGGAACGAACTGCCGTTGAACTTGAATTGTCCAATTTGGAACACCTATTGATTTCGGATCGAGCCCAAAACTTGGGCAACATCATACTACGGTGGGAGGAGTCATTTGGTGAGTTTTCAGTGAAATCCAATCGCTAGAAGTATGGAATATACTAACCACTCCAATTAGGAACGAACTGCCGTTGACCTTGAATTGTCCAATTTGGAACACCTATTGATTTTGGATCGAGCCCAAAACTTGGGCAACGTCATAATATGGTGGGAGGAGTTTTGAGTGAAATCCAATCGCAAGAAGTATGGAACACACCAACCACTCCAATTAGGAACGAACTGCCGTTGAACTTGAATTGTCCAATTTGGAACACCTATTGATTTCGGATCGAGCCCAAAACTTGGGCAACATCATAATATGGTGGGAGGAGTCATTTGGTTAGTTTTGAGTGAAATCCAATCGCTAGAAGTATGGAATACACTAACCACTCCAATTAGGAACGAACTGCCGTTGAACTTGAATTGTCCAATTTCTCACACCTATTGATTTCGGACCGAGCCCCAAACTTGGGCAACATCATAATATGGTGGGAGGAGTCATTTGGTGAGTTTTGAGGGAAATACAATCGCTAGAAGTACGGAATACACCAACCACTCCAATTAGGAACGAACTGCCGTTGAACTTGAATTGTCCAATTTGGAAGACCTATTGATTTCGGATTGAGCCCAAAACTTGGGTAACATCATAATATGGTGGGGGGAGTCATTTGATGAGTTTTGAGTGAAATCCAAACGCTAGAAGTGTGGAATACACCAACCACTCCAATTAGGAACGAACTGCCGTTCAACTTGAATTGTCCAATTTCTCACACCTATTGATTTCGTATCGAGCCCCAAACTTGGGCAACATCATAATATGGTGGGAGGATTCATTTGGTGAGTTTTGAGTGAAATCCAATCGCTAGAAGTATGGAATACACCAACCACTCCAATTAGGAACGAACTGCCGCTGAACTTGAATGGTCCAATTTGGAACACCTATTGATTTCGGATCGAGCCCCAAACTAGGGCAACATCACAATATGGTGGGAGGAGTCATTTGGTGAGTTTTGTGTGAAATCCAATCGCTAGAAGTATGGAATACACCAACCATTACGATTAGGAACGAACTGCCGTTGAACATGAATTGTCCAATTTCTCACACCTATTGATTTCGGATCGAGCCCCAAACTTGGGCAACATCATAATATGGTGGGAGGAGTCATTTGGTTAGTTTTGAGTGAAATCCAATCGCTAGAAGTATGGAATACACCAACCACTCCAATTAGGAACGAACTGCCGTTGAACTTGAATTGTCCAATTTCTCACACCTATTGATTTTGGATCGAGCCCAAAACTTGGGCAACAACATAATATGGTGGGAGGAGTCATTTGGAGAGTTTTGAGTGAAATCCAATCGCTAGAAGTGTGGAATACACCAACCACTCCAATTAGGAACGAACTACCGTTGAACTTGAATTGTCCAATTTCCCACACCTATTGATTTCGGATCGAGCCCAAAACTTGGGCAACATCATAATATGGTGGGAGGAGTCATTTGGTGGGTTTTGAGAGAAATCCAATCCCTAGAAGTGTGGAATACACCAACCACTCCAATTAGGAACGAACTGCCGTTGAACTTGGATTGTCCAATTTCCCACACCTATTGATTTCAGATAGAGCCCAAAACATGGGCAACATCATAATAAGGTGGGAGGAGTTTTGAGTGAAATCCAATCGCTAGAAGTATGGAATACACCAACCACTCCAATTAGGAACGAACTGCCGTTGAACTTGAATTGTCCAATTTCTCACACCTATTGATTTCGGATCGAGCCCAAAACTTGGGCAACATGATAATATGGTGGGACGAATCATTTGGTGAGTTTTGAGTGAAATCCAATCGCTAGAAGTATGGAATACACCAACCACTCCAACTAGGAACGAACTGCCGTTGAACTTGAATTGTCCAATTTGGAACACCTATTGATTTCGGATCGAGCCCCAAACTTGGGCAACAGCATAAGATGGTGGGAGGAGTCATTTGGTGAGTTTTGAGTGAAATCCAATCGCTAGAAGTGTGGAATACACCAACCACTCCAACTAGGAACGAACTGCCGTTGAACTTGAATTGTCCAATTTCTCACACCTATTGATTTCGGATCGAGCCCCAAACTTGGGCAACATTATAATATGGTGGGAGGATTCATTTGGAGAGTTTTGAGGGAAATCCAATCGCTAGAAGTATGGAATACACCAACCGCTACGATTAGGAACGAACTGCCGTTGAACTTGAATTGTCCAATTTCTCACACCTATTGATTTCGGATCGAGCCCAAAACTTGGGCAACATCATAATATGGTGGGAGGAGTCATTTGGTGAGTTTTGAGAGAAATCCAATCCCTAGAAGTGTGGAATACACCAACCACTCCAATTAGGAAAAAACTGCCGTTGAACTTGGATTGTCCAATTCCCCACACCTATTGATTTCAGATCGAGCCCAAAACATGGGCAACATCAAAATAAGGTGGGAGGAGTTTTGAGTGAAATCCAATCGCTAGAAGTATGGAATACACCAACCACTCCAATTAGGAACGAACTGCCGTTGAATTTGAATTGTCCAATTTCTAACACCTATTGATTTCGGATCGAGCCCAAAACTTGGGCAACATCATAATATGGTGGGAGGAGTCATTTGGTGAGTTTTGAGTGAAATCCAATCGCTAGAAGTGTGGAATACACCAACCATTCCAATTAGGAACGAACTGCCGTTGAACTTGAATTGTCCAATTTCTCACACCTATGGATTTCGAATCGAGCCCAAAACTTGGGCAACATCATAATATGGTGGGCGGTGTCATTTGTGAGTTTTGAGTGTCATCCAATCGCTAGAATTATGGAATACAGCAACCACTCCAACTAGGAACGAACTGCCGTTGAACTTGAATTGTCCAATTTCTCACACCTATAGATTTCGGATCGAGCCCCAAACTTGGGCAAAATCATAATATGGTGGGAGGAGTCATTTGGTGAGTTTTGAGTGAAATCCAATCGCTAGAAGTGTGGAATACACCAACCACTCCAACTAGGAACGAACTGCCGTTGAAATTGAATTGTCCAATTTCGAACACCTATTGATTTCGGATCGAGCCCCAAACTTGGGCAACATCATAATATGGTGGGAGGTGTCCTTTGGTGAGTTTTGAGTGAAATCCATTCGCTAGAAGTATGGAATACACCAACCACTCCAATTTGGAACGAACTGCCGTTGAACTTGAATTGTCCAATTTCGAACACCTATTGAATTCGGATCGAGCCCAAAACTTGGGGAACATCATAATATGGTGGGAGGAGTCATTTGGTGAGTTTTGAGTGAAATCCAATCGCTAGATGTATGGAATACACCAACCACTCCAATTAGGAACGAACTGCCGTTGAACTTGAATTGTCCAATTTCTCACACCGATTGATTTCGGATCGATCCCAAAACTTGGGCAACATCATAATATGGTGGGTGGAGTCATTTGGTGGGTTTTGAGAGAAATCCAATCCCTAGAAGTATGGAATACACCAACCACTCCAATTAGGAACGAACTTCCGTTGAACTTGAATTGTCCAATTTCTCACACCTATTGATTTCGGATCGAGCCCCAAACTTGGGCAACATCATAATATGGTGGGAGGAGTCATTTGGTGATTTTTGAGTGAAATCCAATCGCTAGAAGTATGGAATACACCAACCACTCCAATTAGGAACGAACTGCCGTTGAACTTGAATTGTCCAATTTCTCACACCTATTGATTTCGTATCGAGCCCAAAACTTGGGCAACATCATAATATGGTGGGAGGAGTCATTTGTTTAGTTTTGAGTGAAATCCAATCGCTAGAAGTATAGAATACACCAACCACTCCAATTAGGAACGAACTGCCGTTAAACTTGAATTGTCCAATTTCTCACACCTATTGATTTCGGATCGAGCCCAAAACTTGGGCAACATCATAATATGGTGGGAGGAGTCATTTGGTGAGTTTTAAGTGAAATCCAATTGCTAGATGTATGGAATACACCAACCACTCCAATTAGGAACGAACTGCCGTTGAACTTGAATTGTCCAATTTCTCACACCGATTGATTTCGGATCGATCCCAAAACTTGGGCAACATCATAATTTGGTGGGAGGAGTCCTTTGGTGAGTTTTGAGTGAATTCCAATCGCTAGAAGTGTGGAATACACCAACCACTCCAATTAGGAACGAACTGCCGTTGAACTTGAATTGTCCAATTTCTCACACCTATTGATTTTGGATCGAGCCCAAAACTTGGTTAACATCATAATATGGTGGGAGTAGTATTTGGTTAGTTTTGAGTGAAATCCAATCGCTAAAAGTATGGAATACACCAACCACTCCATTTAGGAACGAACTGCCGTTGAACTTGAATTGTCGAATTTGTAACACCTATTGATTTCGGATCGAGCCCAAAACTTGGGCAACATCATAATATGGTGGGAGGAGTCATTTGGTTTGTTTTGAGTAAAATCCAATCGCTAGAAGTATGGAATACACCAACCACTCCAATTAGGAACGAACTGCCGTTGAACTTGAATTGTCCAATTTGGAACACCAATTGATTTCGGATCGAGCCCAAAACTTGGGCAACATCATAATATGGTGGGAGGAGTCGTTTGGTGAGTTTTGAGTGAAATCCAATCGCTAGAAGTATGGAATACACCAACCACTCCAATTAGGAACGAACTGCCGTTGAACTTGAATTGTCCAATTTCTCACACCTATTGATTTCGGATCGAGCCCAAAACTTGGGCAACATCATAATATGGTGGGAGGAGTCATTTGTTTAGTTTTGAGTGAAATCCAATCGCTAGAAGTATAGAATACACCAACCACTCCAATTAGGAACGAACTGCCGTTAAACTTGAATTGTCCAATTTCTCACACCTATTGATTTCGGATCGAGCCCAAAACTTGGGCAACATCATAATATGGTGGGAGGAGTCATTTGGTGAGTTTTAAGTGAAATCCAATCGCTAGATGTATGGAATACACCAACCACTCCAATTAGGAACGAACTGCCGTTGAACTTGAATTGTCCAATTTCTCACACCGATTGATTTCGGATCGATCCCAAAACTTGGGCAACATCATAATTTGGTGGGAGGAGTCCTTTGGTGAGTTTTGAGTGAATTCCAATCGCTAGAAGTGTGGAATACACCAACCACTCCAATTAGGAACGAACTGCCGTTGAACTTGAATTGTCCAATTTCTCACACCTATTGATTTTGGATCGAGCCCAAAACTTGGTTAACATCATAATATGGTGGGAGTAGTATTTGGTTAGTTTTGAGTGAAATCCAATCGCTAAAAGTATGGAATACACCAACCACTCCATTTAGGAATGAACTGCCGTTGAACTTGAATTGTCGAATTTGTAACACCTATTGATTTCGGATCGAGCCCAAAACTTGGGCAACATCATAATATGGTGGGAGGAGTCATTTGGTTTGTTTTGAGTGAAATCCAATCGCTAGAAGTATGGAATACACCAACCACTCCAATTAGGAACGAACTGCCGTTGAACTTGAATTGTCCAATTTGGAACCAGTATTGATTTCGGATCATGCCCAAAACTTGGGCAACATCATAATATGGTGGGAGGAGTCATTTGGTGAGTTTTGAGTGAAATCCAATCGCTTGAAGAATGGAATACACCAACCACTCCAATTAGGAACGAACTACCGTTGAACTTGAATTGTCCAATTTCTCAAACCTATTGATTTCGGATCTAGCCCAAAACTTGGGCAACAACATAATTTGGTGGGAGGAGTCATTTGGTGAGTTTTGAGTGAAATCCAATCGCTAGAAGTATGGAATACACCAACCACTCCAATTAGGAACGAACTGCCGTTGAACTTGAATTGTGCAATTTCTCACACCTGTTGATTTCGGATCGAGCCCAAAACTTGGGCAACATCATAATATGGTGGGAGGAGTCATTTGGTTTGTTTTGAGTAAAATCCAATCGCTAGAAGTATGGAATACACCAACCACTCCAATTAGGAACGAACTGCCGTTGAACTTGAATTGTCCAATTTGGAACAACAATTGATTTCGGATCGAGCCCAAAACTTGGGCAACATCATAATATGGTGGGAGGAGTCGTTTGGTGAGTTTTGAGTGAAATCCAATCGCTAGAAGTATGGAATACACCAACCACTCCAATTAGGAACGAACTGCCGTTGAACTTGAATTGTCCAATTTCTCACACCTATTGATTTTGGATCGAGCCCAAAACTTGGTTAACATCATAATATGGTGGGAGTAGTATTTGGTTAGTTTTGAGTGAAATCCAATCGCTAAAAGTATGGAATACACCAACCACTCCATTTAGGAACGAACTGCCGTTGAACTTGAATTGTCGAATTTGTAACACCTATTGATTTCGGATCGAGCCCAAAACTTGGGCAACATCATAATATGGTGGGAGGAGTCATTTGGTTTGTTTTGAGTAAAATCCAATCGCTAGAAGTATGGAATACACCAACCACTCCAATTAGGAACGAACTGCCGTTGAACTTGAATTGTCCAATTTGGAACACCAATTGATTTCGGATCGAGCCCAAAACTTGGGCAACATCATAATATGGTGGGAGGAGTCGTTTGGTGAGTTTTGAGTGAAATCCAATCGCTAGAAGTATGGAATACACCAACCACTCCAATTAGGAACGAACTGCCGTTGAACTTGAATTGTCCAATTTCTCACACCTATTGATTTCGGATCGAGCCCAAAACTTGGGCAACATCATAATATGGTTTAAGGAGTCATTTGGTGAGTTTTGAGTGAAATCCAATCGCTAGAAGTATGGAATACACCAACCACTCCAATTAGGAACGAACTGCCGTTGAACTTGAATTGTCCAATTTGGAACACCAATTGATTTCGGATCGAGCCCAAAACTTGGGCAACATCATAATATGGTGGGAGGAGTCGTTTGGTGAGTTTTGAGTGAAATCCAATCTCTAGAAGTATGAAATACACCAACCACTCCAAGTAGGAACGAACTGCCGTTGAACTTGAATTGTCCAATTTCTCACACTTATTGATTTCGGATCGAGCCCAAAACCTGGGCAACATCATAATATGGTGGGAGGAGTCATTTGGTGAGTTTTGAGTGAAATCCAATCGCTAGAAGTGTGGAATACACCAACCACTCCAATTAGGAACAAACCGCCGTTGAACTTGAATTGTCCAATTTCTCACACATATTGATTTCGGATAGAGCCCCAAACTTGGGCAACATCATAATATGGTGGGAGGAGTCATTTGGTCAGTTTTGAGTGAAATCCAATCGCTAAAAGTATGGAATACACCAACCACTACAATTAGGAACGAACTGCCGTTGAACTTGAATTGTCCAATTTCTCACACCTATTGATTTCTGATCATGCCCAAAACATGGGCAACATCATAATATGGTGGGAGGAGTCATTTGGTGAGTTTTGAGTGAAATCCAATCGCTAGAAGTATGGAATACACCAACCACTCCAATTAGGAACGAACTGCCGTTGAACTTGAATTGTCCAATTTGGAACCAGTATTGATTTCGGATCATGCCCAAAACTTGGGCAACATCATAATATGGTGGGGGGAGTCATTTGGTGAGTTTTGAGTGAAATCCAAACGCTAGAAGTGTGGAATACACCAACCACTCCAATTAGGAACGAACTGCCGTTCAACTTGAATTGTCCAATTTCTCACACCTATTGATTTCGTATCGAGCCCCAAACTTGGGCAACATCATAATATGGTGGGAGGATTCATTTGGTGAGTTTTGAGTGAAATCCAATCGCTAGAAGTATGGAATACAACA
This sequence comes from Prunus avium, assembly GCF_965620075.1. Classification (NCBI taxonomy): domain Eukaryota; kingdom Viridiplantae; phylum Streptophyta; class Magnoliopsida; order Rosales; family Rosaceae; genus Prunus; species Prunus avium. The sequence goes on from NC_142290.1 coordinate 14,610,721, forward strand.
ACCACTCCAATTAGGAACGAACTGCTGTTGAACTTGAGTTGTCCAATTTGTCACACCTATTGATTTCGGATCGAGTCATTTGGTGAGTTTTGAGTGAAATCCAATCGCTAGAAGTATGGAATACACAAACCACTCCAATTAGGAACGAACTGCCATTGAACTTGAATTGTCCAATTTCTCACACCTATTGATTTCGGATCGAGCAAAAAACTTGGGCACCATCATAATATGGTGTGAGGAGTCATTTGGTGAGTTTTGAGTGAAATCCAATCGCTTGAAGAATGGAATACACCAACCACTCCAATTAGGAACGAACTACCGTTGAACTTGAATTGTCCAATTTCTCAAACCTATTGATTTCGGATCTAGCCCAAAACTTGGGCAACAACATAATTTGGTGGGAGGAGTCATTTGGTGAGTTTTGAGTGAAATCCAATCGCTAGAAGTATGGAATACACCAACCACTCCAATTAGGAACGAACTGCCGTTGAACTTGAATTGTGCAATTTCTCACACCTGTTGATTTCGGATCGAGCCCAAAACTTGGGCAACATCATAATATGGTGGGAGGAGTCATTTGGTTTGTTTTGAGTAAAATCCAATCGCTAGAAGTATGGAATACACCAACCACTCCAATTAGGAACGAACTGCCGTTGAACTTGAATTGTCCAATTTGGAACACCAATTGATTTCGGATCGAGCCCAAAACTTGGGCAACATCATAATATGGTGGGAGGAGTCGTTTGGTGAGTTTTGAGTGAAATCCAATCGCTAGAAGTATGGAATACACCAACCACTCCAATTAGGAACGAACTGCCGTTGAACTTGAATTGTCCAATTTCTCACACCTATTGATTTCGGATCGAGCCCAAAACTTGGGCAACATCATAATATGGTTTAAGGAGTCATTTGGTGAGTTTTGAGTGAAATCCAATCGCTAGAAGTATGGAATACACCAACCACTCCAATTAGGAACGAACTGCCGTTGAACTTGAATTGTCCAATTTGGAACACCAATTGATTTCGGATCGAGCCCAAAACTTGGGCAACATCATAATATGGTGGGAGGAGTCGTTTGGTGAGTTTTGAGTGAAATCCAATCTCTAGAAGTATGAAATACACCAACCACTCCAAGTAGGAACGAACTGCCGTTGAACTTGAATTGTCCAATTTCTCACACTTATTGATTTCGGATCGAGCCCAAAACCTGGGCAACATCATAATATGGTGGGAGGAGTCATTTGGTGAGTTTTTAGTGAAATCCGATCGTTAGAAGTATGGAATACACCAACCACTCCAATTAGGAACGAACTGCCGTTGAACTTGAATTGTGCAATTTGGAACACCTATTGATTTCGGATCGAGCCCAAAACGAGGGCAACATCATAATACGGTGGGAGGAGTCATTTGGTTAGTTTTGAGTGAAATCCAATTGCTAGAAGTATGGAATACATCAACCACTCCAATTAGGAAAGAACTGTCGTCGAAATTGAATAGACCAATTTCGCACAACTTTTGAATTCGGATCGAGCCCAAAACTTGGGCAACATCATAATATGGTGGGTGGAGTCATTTGTTTAGTTTTGACTGAAATCCAATCGCTAGAAGTATGGAATACACCAACCACTCCAAATAGGAACGAACTGCAGTTGAACTTGAATTGTCCAATTTGGAACACCTATTGATTTCGGATCGAGCCCAAAACTTGGGAAACCTAATAATATGGCGGGAGGAGTCATTTGGTGAGTTTTAAGTGAAATCCAATCGCTAGAAGTATGGAATACATCTACCACTCCAATTAGGAACGAACTGCCGTTGAACTTGAATTGTCCAATTTCTCACACCTATTGATTTTGGATCGAGCCCAAAACTTGGGCAACATCATAATATGGTGGGAGGAGTCATTTGGTGAGTTTTGAGTGAAATCCAATCGCTAGAAGTATGGAATACACCAACCACTCCAATTAGGAACGAACTGCCGTTGAACTTGAATTGTCCAATTTCTCACACCTATTGATTTCTGATAGAGCCCCAAACTTGGGCAACATCATAATATGGTGGGAGGAGTCATTTGGTGAGTTTTGAGTGAAATCCAATCGCTAGAAGTATGCAATACACCAACCACTCCAATTAGGAACGAACTGCCGTTGAACTTGAATTGTCCAATTTCTCACACCTATTGATTTCGAATCGAGCACAAAACTTGGGCAACATCATAATATGGTGGGAGGAGTCATTTGGTGAGTTTTGAGTGAAATCCAATCGCTAGAAGTACGGAATACACGAACCACTCCAATTAGGAACGAAATTTCGTTGAAATTGAATTGACCAATTTCTCAAACCTATTGATTTCGGATCGAGCCCAAAACTTGGGCAACATCATAATATGGTGGGAGGAGTCATTTGGTGAGTTTTGAGTGAAATCCAATAGCTAGAAGTACGGAATACACGAACCACTCCGATTAGGAACGAACTTTCGTTGAAATTGAATTGACCAATTTCTCACACCTATTGGTTTCGGATCGAGCCCAAAACTTGGGCAACATCATAATATGGTGGGAGGAGTCATTTGGTGAGTTTTGAGTGAAATCCAATCCCTAGAAGTATGGAATACACCAACCACTCCAGTTAGGAATGAACTGCCGTTGAACTTGAATTGTCCAATTTGGAACACCTATTGATTTCGGATCGAGCCAAAAACTTGGGCAACATCATAATATGGTGGGAGGAGTGAATTGGAGAGTTTTGAGTGAAATCCAATCGCTAGAAGTATGGAATATACCAACCACTCCAATTAGGAACGAACTGCCGTTGAACTTGAATTGTCCAATTTCTCACACCTATTGATTTCGGATCGAGCCCAAAACTTGGGCAACATCATAATATGGTGGGAGGAGTCATTTGGTGAGTTTTGAGTGAAATCCAATCGCTAGAAGTGTGGAATACACCAACCACTCCAATTAGGAACGAACTGCCGTTCAACTTGAATTGTCCAATTTGGAACACCTATTGATTTCGGATCGAGCCCAAAACTTGGGCAACATCATAATGTGGTGGGAGGAGTCATTTGGTGAGTTTTGAGTGAAATCCAATCGCTTGAAGTACGGAATACACCAACCACTCCAATTAGGAACGAACTGCCGTTGAACACTAATTGTCAAATTTGAAAGACCTATTGATTTCGGATCGAGCCCAAAACTTGGGCAACAACATAATATGGTGGGAGGAGTCATTTGGTGAGTTTTGAGTGAAATCCAATCGCTTGAAGTATGGAATACACCAACCACTCCAATTAGGAACGATCTGCGGTTGAACTTGAATTGTCCAATTTCTCACACCTATTGATTTCGGATCGATCCCCAAACTTGGGCAACATCATAATATGGTGTGAGGAGTCATCTGGTGAATTTTGAGTGAAATCCAATCCCTAGAAGTATGGAATACACCAACCACTCCAGTTAGGAATGAACTGTCGTTGAACTTGAATTGTCCAATTTGGAACACCTATTGATTTCGGATCGAGCCAAAAACTTGGGCAACATCATAATATGGTGGGAGGAGTCATTTTGTGAGTTTTGAGTGAAATCCAATCGCTAGAAGTATGGAATATACCAACCACTCCAATTAGGAACGAACTGCCGTTGAACTTGAATTGTCCAATTTCTCACACCTATTGATTTCGGATCGAGCCCAAAATTTGGGCAACATCATAATATGGTGGGAGGAGTCTTTTGGTGAGTTTTTAGTGAAATCCAATCGCTAGAAGTGTGGAATACACCAACCACTCCAATTAGGAACGAACTGCCGTTGAACTTGAATTGTTCAATTTCTTTCACCTATTGATTTCGGATCGAGCCCAAAACTTGGGCAACATCATAATGTGGTGGGAGGAGTCATTTGGTTTGTTTTGAGTGAAATCCAATCGCTAGAAGTATGGAATACAGCAACCACCCCAATTAGGAACGAACTGCCGTTGAACTTGAATTGTCCAATTTGGAACACCTACTGATTTCGTATCGAGCCCAAAACTTGGGCAACATCATAATGTGGTGGGAGGAGTCATTTGGTTTGTTTTGAGTGAAATCCAATCGCTAGAAGTATGGAATACACCAACCACCCCAATTAGGAACGAACTGCCGTTGAACTTGAATTGTCCAATTTGGAACACCTATTGATTTCGGTTCGAGCCCAAAACTTGGGCAACATCATAATGTGGTGGGAGGAGTCATTTGGTTTGTTTTGAGTGAAATCCAATCGCTAGAAGTATGGAATACACCAACCACCCCAATTAGGAACGAACTGTCGTTGAACTTGAATTGTCCTATTTGGAACACCAATTGATTTCGGATCGAGCCCAAAAGTTGGGCAACATCATAATATGGTGGGAGGACTCAATTGGTGAGTTTTGAGTGAAATCCCATCGCTAGAAATATGGAATACACCAACCACTCCAATTAGGTACGAACTGCCGTTGAACTTGAATTGTCCAATTTCTCACACCTTTTGATTTCGGATCGAGCCCAAAACTTGGGCAACATCATAATGTGGTGGGAGGAGTCATTTGGTTTGTTTTGAGTGAAATCCAATCGCTAGAAGTATGGAATACACCAACCACTCCAATTAGGAACGAACTGCCGTTGAACTTGAATTGTCCAATTTGGAACACCTATTGATTTCGGATCGAGCCCAAAACTTGGGCAACAACATAATATGGTGGGAGGAGTCCTTTGGTGAGTTTTGAGTGAAATCCAATCGCTTGAAGTATGGAATACACCAACCACTCCAATTAGGAACGAACTACCGTTGAACTCTAATTGTCAAATTTGAAAGACCTATTGATTTCGGATCGAGCCCAAAACTTGGGCAACATCATAATATGGTGGGAGGAGTCATTTGGTGAGTTTTGAGGGAAATCCAATCGCTTGAAGTATGGAATACACCAACCACTCCAATTAGGAACGATCTGCGGTTGAACTTGAATTGTCCAATTTCTCACACCTATTGATTTCGGATCGATCCCCAAACTTGGGCAACATCATAATATGGTGGGAGGAGTCATTTGGTGAGTTTTGAGTGAAATCCAATGCTAGAAGTATGGGATACACCAACCACTCCCGTTAGGAACGAACTGCCGTTGAACTTGAATTGTCCAATTTCTCACACCTATTGATTTCGGATTGAACCCCAAACTTGTGCAACATCATAATATGGTGGGAGGAGTCATTTGGTGAGTTTTGAGTGAAATCCAATCGCTAGAAGTATGGAATACACCAACCACTCCAATTAGGAACGAACTGCCGTTGAACTTGAATTGTCCAATTTCTCACGCCTATTAACTTCGGATCGAGCCCAAAACTTGGGCAACAGCATAATATGGTGGGAGGAGTCATCTGGTCAGTTTTGAGTGATATCCAATCGCTAGAAGTACGGAATACACCAACCACTCCAATTAGGAACGAACTACCGTTGAACTCTAATTGTCAAATTTGAAAGACCTATTGATTTCGGATCGAGCCCAAAACTTGGGCAACATCATAATATGGTGGGAGGAGTCATTTGGTGAGTTTTGAGGGAAATCCAATCGCTTGAAGTATGGAATACACCAACCACTCCAATTAGGAACGATCTGCGGTTGAACTTGAATTGTCCAATTTCTCACACCTATTGATTTCGGATCGATTCCCAAACTTGGGCAACATCATAATATGGTGGGAGGAGTCATTTGGTGAGTTTTGAGTGAAATCCAATGCTAGAAGTATGGGATACACCAACCACTCCCGTTAGGAACGAACTGCCGTTGAACTTGAATTGTCCAATTTCTCACACCTATTGATTTCGGATCGAACCCCAAACTTGTGCAACATCATAATATGGTGGGAGGAGTCATTTGGTGAGTTTTGAGTGAAATCCAATCGCTAGAAGTATGGAATACACCAACCACTCCAATTAGGAACGAACTGCCGTTGAACTTGAATTGTCCAATTTCTCACACCTATTGATTCCGGATCAAGCCCAAAACTTGGGCAACATCATAATATGGTGGGAGGAGTCATTTGGTGAGTTTTGAGTGAAATCCAATCGCTAGAAGTATGGAATACACTAACCACTCCAATTAGGAACGAACTGCCGTTGAACTTGAATAGTCCAATTTCTTTCACCTATTGATTTCGGATCGAACCCAAAACTTGGGTAACATCATGATATGGTTGGGGGAGTCCTTTGGTGAGTTTTGAGTGAAATCCACTCGCTAGAAGTATGGAATACACCAACCACTCCAATTAGGAACGAACTGCCGTTGAAATTCAATTGTCCAATTTCTCACGCCTATTAACTTCGGACCGAGCACAAAACTTGGGCAACAGCATAATATGGTGGGAGGAGTCATCTGGTGAGTTTTGAGTGAAATCCAATCGCTAGAAGTATGGAATACACCAACCACTCCAATTAGGAACGAATTGTCGTTGAACTTGAAGTGTCCAATTTGGAACACCTATTGATTTCGGATCGAGCCCCAAACTTGGGCAACATCATAATATGGTGGGAGGAGTCATTTGGTGAGTTTTGAGTGAAATCCAATCGCTAGAAGTATGGGATACACCAACCACTCCCGTTAGGAACGAACTTCTGTTGAACTTGAATTGTCCAATTTCTAAGACCTATTGATTTCGGATCGAGCCCCAAACTTGGGCAACATCATAATATGGTGGGAGGAGTCATTTGGTGAGTTTTGAGTGAAATCCAATCGCTAGAAGTATAGAATACACCAACCACTCCAATTAGGAACGAACTGCCGTTGAACTTGAATTGTCCAATTTCTCACACCTATTGATTTCGGATCAAGCCCAAAACTTGGGCAACATCATAATATGGTGGGAGGAGTCATTTGGTGAGTTTTGAGTGAAATCCAATCGGTAGAAGTATGGAATACACCAACCACTCCAATTAGGAACGAACTGTCGTTGAACTTGAATTGTCCAATTTGGAACACCTATTGATTTCGGATCGAGCCCCAAACTTGGGCAACATCATAATATGGTGGGAGGAGTCATTTGGTGAGTTTTGAGTGAAATCCAATCGCTAGAAGTATGGAATACACCAACCACTCCAATTAGGAACGAACTGCCGTTGAACTTGAATTGTCCAATTTCTCACACCTATTGATTTCGGATCAAGCCCAAAACTTGGGCAACATCATAATATGGTGGGAGGAGTCATTTGGTGAGTTTTGAGTGAAATCAAATCGCTAGAAGTATGGAATACACCAACCACTCCAATTAGGAACGAACTGCCGTTGAACTTGAATTGTCCAATTTGGTACACCTATTGATTTCGGATCGAGCCCAAAACTTGGGCAACATCATAATATGGTGGGAGGAGTCATGTGTTGAGTTTTGAGTGAAATCCAATCGCTAGAAGTATGGAAGACACCAACCACTCCAATTAGGAACGAACTGCCGTTGAACTTGAATTGTCCAATTTCTCACACCTATTGATTTCGGATCAAGCCCCAAACTTGGGCAACATCATAATATGGTGGGAGGAGTCATTTGGTGAGTTTTGAGTGAAATCCAATCGCTAGAAGTATGGAATACACCAACCACTCCAATTAGGAACGAACTGCCGTTGAACTTGAATTGTCCAATTTCTTTCACCTATTGATTTCGGATCGAGCCCCAAACTTGGGCAACATCATAATATGGTGGGAGGAGTCATTTGGTGAGTTTTGAGTGAAATCCAATCGCTAGAAGTATGGAATACACCAACCACTCCAATTAGGAACGAACTGCCGTTGAACTTGAATTGTCTAATTTTGAACACCAATTGATTTCGGATCGAGCCCAAAACTTGGGCAACATCATAATATGGTGGGAGGAGTCATTTGGTGAGTTTTGAGTGAAATCCAATCGCTTGAAGTACGGAATACACCAACCACTCCAATTAGGAACGAACTGCCGTTGAACTCGAATTGTCCAATTTCTTTCACCTATTGATTTCGGATCGAGCCCAAAACTTGTGCAACATCATAATATGGTGGGAGGAGTCATCTGGTGAGTTTTGAGTGATATCCAATCGCTAGAAGTATGGAATACACCAACCACTCCAATTAGGAACGAACTGCCGTTGAACTTGAATTGTCCAATTTGGAACACCTATTGATTTCGGATCGAGCCCCAAACTTGGGCAACATCATAATATGGTGGGAGGAGTCATTTGGTGAGTTTTGAGTGAAATCCAATCGCTAGAAGTATGGAATACACCAACCACTCCAATTAGGAACGAACTGCCGTTGAACTTGAATTGTCCAATTTCTCACACCTATTGATTTCGGATCAAACCCAAAACTTGGGCAACATCATAATATGGTGGGAGGAGTCATTTGGTGAGTTTTGAGTGAAATCCAATCGGTAGAAGTATGGAATACACCAACCACTCCAATTAGGAACGAACTGTCGTTGAACTTGAATTGTCCAATTTGGAACACCTATTGATTTCGGATCGAGCCCAAAAGTTGGGCAACATCATAATATGGTGGGAGGACTCAATTGGTGAGTTTTGAGTGAAATCCAATCGCTAGAAATATGGAATACACCAACCACTCCAATTAGGAACGAACTGCCGTTGAACTTGAATTGTCAAATTTCTCACACCTATGGATTTCGGATCGAGCCCAAAACTTGGGCAACGTCATAATATGGTGGGAGGAGTCATTTTCTGAGTTTTGAGTGAAATCCAATCGCTAGAAGTTTGGAATACACCAACCACTCCAATTAGGAACGAACTGCGGTTGAACTCTAATTGTCAAATTTGAAAGACCAATTGATTTCGGATCAAGCCCAAAACTTGGGCAACATCATAATATGGTGGGAGGAGTCATTTGGTGAGTTTTGAGTGAAATCCAATCGGTAGAAGTATGGAATACACCAACCACTCCAATTAGGAACGAACTGTCGTTGAACTTGAATTGTCCAATTTGGAACACCTATTGATTTCGGATCGAGCCCAAAAGTTGGGCAACATCATAATATGGTGGGAGGACTCAATTGGTGAGTTTTGAGTGAAATCCAATCTCTAGAAATATGGAATACACCAACCACTCCAATTAGGAACGAACTGCCGTTGAACTTGAATTGTCCAATTTCTCACGCCTATTAACTTCGGATCGAGCCCAAAACTTGGGCAACAGCATAATATGGTGGGAGGAGTCATCTGGTCAGTTTTGAGTGATATCCAATCGCTAGAAGTATGGAATACACCAACCACTCCAATTAGGAACGAACTGCCGTTGAACTTGAATTGTCCAATTTGGAACACCTATTGATTTCGGATCGAGCCCCAAACTTGGGCAACATCATAATACGGTGGGAGGAGTCATTTGGTGAGTTTTGAGTGAAATCCAATCGCTAGAAGTATGGAATACACCAACCACTCCAATTAGGAACGAACTGTCGTTGAACTTGAATTGTCCAATTTGGAACACCTATTGATTTCGGATCGAGCCCCAAACTTGGGCAACATCATAATATGGTGGGAGGAGTCATTTGGTGAGTTTTGAGTGAAATCCAATCGCTAGAAGTATGGAAGACACCAACCACTCCAATTAGGAACGAACTGCCGTTGAAATTGAATTGTCCAATTTCTCACGCCTATTAACTTCGGATCGAGCCCAAAACTTGGGCAACAGCATAATATGGTGGGAGGAGTCATCTGGTCAGTTTTGAGTGATATCCAATCGCTAGAAGTATGGAATACACCAACCACTCCAATTAGGAACGAACTGCCGTTGAAATTGAATTGTCCAATTTCTCACGCCTATTAACTTCGGATCGAGCCCAAAACTTGGGCAACAGCATAATATGGTGGGAGGAGTCATCTGGTCAGTTTTGAGTGATATCCAATCGCTAGAAGTATGGAATACACCAACCACTCCAATTAGGAACGAACTGCCGTTGAACTTGAATTGTCCAATTTGGAACACCTATTGATTTCGGATCGAGCCCAAAACTTGGGCAACAGCATAATATGGTGGGAGGAGTCATCTGGTGAGTTTTGAGTGATATCCAATCGCTAGAAGTATGGAATACACCAACCACTCCAATTAGGAACGAACTGCCGTTGAACTTGAATTGTCCAATTTGGAACACCTATTGATTTCGGATCGAGCCCCAAACTTGGGCAACATCATAATATGGTGGGAGGAGTCATTTGGTGAGTTTTGAGTGAAATCCAATTGCTAGAAGTATGGAATACACCAACCACTCCAATTAGGAACGAACTGCCGTTGCAATTGAATTGTCCAATTTCTCACGCCTATTAACTTCGGATCGAGCCCAAAACTTGGGCAACAGCATATTATGGTGGGAGGAGTCATCTGGTCAGTTTTGAGTGATATCCAATCGCTAGAAGTATGGAATACACCAACCACTCCAATTAGGAACGAACTGCCGTTGAACTTGAATTGTCCAATTTGGAACACCTATTGATTTCGGATCGAGCCCAAAACTTGGGCAACAGCATAATATGGTGGGAGGAGTCATCTGGTGAGTTTTGAGTGATATCCAATCGCTAGAAGTATGGAATACACCAACCACTCCAATTAGGAACGAACTGCCGTTGAACTTGAATTGTCCAATTTGGAACACCTATTGATTTCGGATCGAGCCCAAAACTTGGGCAACAGCATAATATGGTGGGAGGAGTCATCTGGTGAGTTTTGAGTGATATCCAATCGCTAGAAGTATGGAATACACCAACCACTCCAATTAGGAACGAACTGCCGTTGAACTTGAATTGTCAAATTTCTCACACCTTTGGATTTCGGATCGAGCCCAAAACTTGGGCAACATCATAATATGGTGGGAGGAGTCATTTTCTGAGTTTTGAGTGAAATCCAATCGCTAGAAGTTTGGAATACACCAACCACTCCAATTAGGAACGAACTGCGGTTGAACTCTAATTGTCAAATTTGAAAGACCAATTGATTTCGGATCAAGCCCAAAACTTGGGCAACATCATAATATGGTGGGAGGAGTCATTTGGTGAGTTTTGAGTGAAATCCAATCGGTAGAAGTATGGAATACACCAACCACTCCAATTAGGAACGAACTGTCGTTGAACTTGAATTGTCCAATTTGGAACACCTATTGATTTCGGATCGAGCCGAAAACTTGGGCAACATCATAATATGGTGGGAGGAGTCATTTGGTGAGTTTTGAGTGAAATCCAATCGCTAGAAGTATGGAAGACACCAACCAATCCAATTAGGAACGAACTGCCGTTGAACTTGAATTGTCCAATTTCTCACACCTATTGATTTCGGATCGAGCCCCAAACTTGGGCAACATCATAATATGGTGGGAGGAGTCATTTGGTGAGTTTTGAGTGAAATCCAATCGCTAGAAGTATGGAATACACCAACCACTCCAATTAGGAACGAACTGCCGTTGAACTTGAATAGTCCAATTTCTTTCACCTATTGATTTCGGATCGAACCCAAAACTTGGGCAACATCATGATATGGTTGGGGGAGTCCTTTGGTGAGTTTTGAGCGAAATCCAATCGCTAGAAGTATGGAATACACCAACCACTCCAGTTAGGAACGAACTGCCGTTGAAATTGAATTGTCCAATTTCTCATGCCTATTAACTTCGGATCGAGCCCAAAACTTGGGCAACAGCATAATATGGTGGGAGGAGTCATCTGGTCAGTTTTGAGTGATATCCAATCGCTAGAAGTATGGAATACACCAACCACTCCAATTAGGAACGAACTGCCGTTGAACTTGAATTGTCCAATTTGGAACACCTATTGATTTCGGATCGAGCCCAAAACTTGGGCAACATCATAATATGGTGGGCGGAGTCATTTGGTGAGTTTTGAGTGAAATCCAATCGCTAGAACTATGGAATACACCAACCACTCCAATTAGGAACGAACTGCCGTTGAACTTGAATTGTCCAATTTCTCACACATATTGAATTCGGATCGATCCCAAAACTTGGGCAACATCATAATATGGTGGGAGGAGTCATTTGGTGAGTTTTGAGAGAAATCCAATCGCTAGAAGTTTGGAATACACCAACCACTCCAATTAGGAACGAACTGCGGTTGAACTCTAATTGTCAAATTTGAAAGACCAATTGATTTCGGATCAAGCCCAAAACTTGGGCAACATCATAATATGGTGGGAGGAGTCATTTGGTGAGTTTTGAGTGAAATCCAATCGCTAGAAGTATGGAATACACCAACCACTCCAATTAGGAACGAACTGTCGTTGAACTTGAATTGTCCAATTTGGAACACCTATTGATTTCGGATCGAGCCCAAAAGTTGGGCAACATCATAATATGGTGGGAGGACTCAATTGGTGAGTTTTGAGTGAAATCCAATCGCTAGAAATATGGAATACACCAACCACTACAATTAGGAACGAACTGCCGTTGAACTTGAATTGTCAAATTTCTCACACCTATGGATTTCGGATCGAGCCCAAAACTTGGGCAACATCATAATATGGTGGGAGGAGTCATTTTCTGAGTTTTGAGTGAAATCCAATCGCTAGAAGTATGGAATACACCAACCACTCCAATTAGGAAGGAACTGCCGTTGAACTTGAATTGTCCAATTTTTCACACCTATTTATTTCGGATCGAGCCCAAAACTTGGGCAACATCATAATATGGTGGGAGGAGTCATTTGGTGAGTTTTGAGTGAAATCCAATCTCTAGAAGTATGGAATACACCAATCACTCCAATTAGGAACGATCTGCCGTTGAACTTGAATTGTCTAATTTCTCACACCTATTGATTTCGGAACAAGCCCAAAACATGGGCAACATCATAATATGGTGGGAGGAGTCATTTGGTTAGTTTTGAGTGAAATCCAATCGCTAGAAGTTTGGAATACACCAACCACTCCAATTAGGAACAAACTGCCGTTGAACTCTAATTGTCCAATTTGGAAGACCTATTGATTTCGGATCGAGCCCAAAACTTGGGCAACATCATAATATGGTGGGAGGAGTCATTTGGTGAGTTTTGAGTGAAATGCAATCGCTAGAAGTATGGAATACACCAACCACTCCCATTTGGAACGAACTGCCGTTGAACTTGAATTGTCCAATTTCTAACACCTATTGATTTCGGATCGAACCCCAAACTTGTGCAACATCATAATATGGTGGGAGGAGTCATTTGGTGAGTTTTGAGTGAAATCCAATCGCTAGAAGTATGGAATACACCAACCACTCCAATCAGGAACGAACTGCCGTTGAACTTGAATTGTCCAATTTGGAACACCTATTGATTTCGGATCGAGCCCAAAACTTGGGCAACATCATAATATGGTGGGAGGAGTCATTTGGTGAGTTTTGAGTGAAATCCAATCGCTAGAAGTATGGAATACACCAACCACTCCAATTAGGAACGAACTGCCGTTGAACTTGAATTGTCAAATTTGGAACACCTACTGATTTCGGATCGAGCCCCAAACTTGGGCAACATCATAATATGGTGGGAGGAGTCATTTGGTGAGTTTTGAGTGAAATCCAATCGCTAGAAGTATGGAATACACCAACCACTCCAATTAGGAACGAACTGCCGTTGAACTTGTATTGTCAAATTTGGAACACCTATTGATTTCGGATCGAGCCCCAAACTTGGGCAACATCATAATATGGTGGGAGGAGTCAATTGGTGAGTTTTGAGTGAAATCCAATCGCTAGAAGTATGGAATACACCAACCACTCCCATTAGGAACGAACTGCCGTTGAACTTGAATTGTCCGATTTCTAACACCTATTGATTTTGGATCGAGCCCAAAACTTGGGCAACATCATAATATGGTGGGAGGAGTCATTTGGTGAGTTTTGAGTGAATTCCAATCCCTAGAAGTATGGAATACAGCAACCACTCCAATTAGGAACGAACCGCCGTTGAACTTGAATTGTCCGATTTCTAACACCTATTGATTTCGGATCGAGCCCCAAACTTGGGCAACATCATAATATGGTGGGAGGAGTCATTTGGTGAGTTTTGAGTGAAATCCAATCGCTAGAAGTATGGAATACACCAACCACTCCAATTAGGAACGAACTGCCGTTGAACTCTAATTGTCCAATTTGGAAGACCTATTGATTTCGGAACGAGCCCAAAACTTGGGCAACATCATAATATGGTGGGAGGAGTCATATGGAATACACCAACCACTGCAATTAGGAACGAACTGCCGTTGAACTTGAATTGTCCAATTTCTCACACCTATTGATTTCGGATCGAGCCCAACCCTTGGGCAACATCATAATATGGTGGGCGGAGTCATTTGGTGAGTTTTGAGTGAAATCCAATCGCTAGAAGTATGGAATACACCAACCACTCCAATTAGGAACGAACTGCCGTTGAACTTGAATTGTCCAATTTCTCACACCTATTGATTTCGGATCGAGCCCAAAACTTGGGCAACATCATAATATGGTGGGCGGAGTAATATGGTGAGTTTTGAGTAAAATCCAATCGCTAGGAGTATGGAATACACCAACCACTCCAATTAGGAACGAACTGTCGTTGAACTTGAATTGTCCAATTTCTCACACCTATTGATTTCGGATCGAGCCCAAAACTTGGGCAACATCATAACATGGTGGGCGGAGTCATTTGGTGAGTTTTGAGTGAAATCCAATCGCTAGAAGTATGGAATACACCAACCACTCCAATTAGGAACGAACTGCCGTTGAACTTGAATTGTCCAATTTCTCACACCTATTGATTTCGGATCGAGCCCAAAACTTGGGCAACATCATAATATGGTGGGAGGAGTCATTTGGTGAGTTTTGAGTGAAATCCAATCGCTAGAAGTATGGAATACACCAACCACTCCAATTAGGAACGAACTGTCGTTGAACTTGAATTGTCCAATTTGGAACACCTATTGATTTCGGATCGAGCCCCAAACTTGGGCAACATCATAATATGGTGGGAGGAGTCAATTGGTGAGTTTTGAGTGAAATCCAATCTCTAGAAGTATGGAATACACCAACCACTCCAATTAGGAACGAACTGCCGGGAAACTTGACTTGTCCAATTTGGAACACCTATTGATTTCGGATCGAGCCCAAAACTTGGGCAACATCATAATATGGTGGGAGGAGTCATTTGGTTAGTTTTGAGTGAAATCCAATCGCTAGAAGTATGGAATACACCAACCACTCCAATTAGGAACGAACTACCGCTGAACTCTAATTGTCCAATTTGGAACACCTATTGATTTCGGATCGAGCCCAAAACTTGGGCAACATCCTAATATGGTGGGAGGAGTCATTTGGTTAGTTTTGAGTGAAATCCAATCGCTAGAAGTATGGAATACACCAACCACTCCAATTAGGAACGAACTGCCGTTGAACTTTAATTGTCCAATTTCTCACACCTATTGAATTCGAATCGAGCCCAAAACTTGGGCAACATCATAATATGGTGGGAGGAGTCATTTGGTGAGTTTTGAGTGAAATCCAATCCCTAGAAGTATGGAATACACCAACCACTCCAATTAGGAATGAACTGCCGTTGAACTTGAATTGTCCAATTTCTCACACCTATTGATTTCGGATCGAGCCCAAAACTTGGGCAACATCATAATATGGTGGGAGGAGTGAATTGGTGAGTTTTGAGTGAAATCCAATCTCTAGAAGTATGGAATACACCAACCACTCCAATTAGGGACGAACTGCCGTGAAACTTGAATTGTCCAATTTGGAACACCTATTGATTTCGGATCGAGCCCAAAACTTGGACAACATCATAATATGGTGGGAGGAGTCATTTGGAGAGTTTTGAGTGAAATCCAATCGCTAGAAGTATGGAATACACCAACCACTCCCCTTAGGAACGAACTGCCGTTGAACTTGAATTGTCCAATTTCTAACACCTATTGATTTCGGATCGAGCCCAAAACTTGGGTAACATCATAATATGGTGGGAGGAGTCATTTGGTGAGTTTTGAGTGAAATCGAATCCATAGAAGTATGTAATACAGCAACCACTCCAATTAGGAACGAACTGCCGTTGAACTTGAATTGTCCAATTTCTCACACCTATTGATTTCGGATCGAGCCCAAAACTTGGGCAACATCATAATATGGTGGGAGGAGTGAATTGGTGAGTTTTGAGTGAAATCCAATCTCTAGAAGTATGGAATACACCAACCACTCCAATTAGGGACGAACTGCCGTGAAACTTGAATTGTCCAATTTGGAACACCTATTGATTTCGGAACGAGCCCAAAACTTGGGCAACATCATAATATGGTGGGAGGAGTCATTTGGAGAGTTTTGAGTGAAATCCAATCGCTAGAAGTATGGAATACACCAACCACCCCAATTAGGAACGAACTGCCGTTGAACTTGAATTATTCAATTTGGAACACCTACTGATTTCGGATCGTGCCCAAAACTTGGGCAACGTCATAATATGGTGGGAGGAGTCATTTGGTTAGTTTTGAGTGAAATCCAATCGCAAGAAGTGTGGAATACACCAACCACTCCAATTAGGAACGAACTGCCGTTGAACTTGAATTGTCCAATTTCTCACACCTATTGATTTCGGATCGAGCCCCAAACTTGGGCAACATCATAATATGGTGGGAAGAGTCATTTGGAGAGTTTTGAGTGAAATCCAATCGCTAGAAGTATGGAATACACCAACCACTCCAATTAGGAACGAACTGTCGTTGAACTTGAATTGTCCAATTTGGAACACCTATTGATTTTGGATCGAGCAAAAAACTTGGGGAACAACAAAATATGGTGGGAGGAGTCATTTGGTGAGTTTTGAGTGAAATCCAATCACTAGAAGTATGGAATACACCAACCACTCCAATTAGGAACGAACTGCCGTTGAACTTGAATTGTCCAATTTGGAACACCTATTGATTTCGGATCGAGCCCCAAACCTGGGCCACAAAATAAAATGGTGGGAGGAGTCATTTGGTGAGTTTTGAGTGAAATCCAATCGTTAGAAGTACGGAATACACCAAGCACTTCAATTAGGAACGAACTGCCGTTGAACTTGAATTGTCCAATTTCTCACACCTATTGATTTCGGATCGAGCCCAAAACTTGGGCAACATCATAATACGGTGGGAGGAGTCATTTGGTGAGTTTTGAGTGGAATCCAATCGCTAGATATATGGAATACACCAACCACTCCCATTTGGAACGAACTGCCGTTGAACTTGAGTTGTCCAATTTCTCACACCTATTGATTTCGGATCGAGCCCAAAACTTGGGCAACATCATAATATGGTTAGGGGAGTCATTTGGTGAGTTTTGAGTGAAATCCAATCGCTAGAAGTACGGAATACACCAACCACTCCAATTAGGAACGAACTGCCGTTGAACTTGAATTGTCCAATTTCTCACACCTATTGATTTCGGATCGTGCCCAAACCTATCATAATATGGTGGGAGGAGTCATTTGGTGAGTTTTGAGTGGAATCCAATCGCTAGATATATGGAATACACCAACCACTCCAATTAGGAACGAACTGCCGTTGAACTTGAATTGTCCAATTTCGAAGACCTATTGATTTCGGAACGATCCCCAAACTTGGGCAACATCATAATATGGTGGGAGGAGTCATTTGGTGAGTTTTGAGTGAAATCCAATCGCTAGAAGTGTGGAATACACCAACCACTCCAATTAGGAACGAACTGCCGTTGAACGTGAATTGTCCAATTTCTCACACCTATTGATTTCGCATCGTGCCCAAAACTTGGGCAACATCATAATATGGTGGGAGGAGTCAATTGGTGAGTTTTGAGTGAAATCCAATCGTTAGAAGTACGGAATACACCAACCACTTCAATTAGGAACGAACTGCCGTTGAACTTGAATTGTCCAATTTCTCACACCTATTGATTTCGGATCGAGCCCAAAACTTGGGCAACATCATAATACGGTGGGAGGAGTCATTTGGTGAGTTTTGAGTGGAATCCAATCGCTAGATATACGGAATACACCAACTACTCCAATTAGGAACGAACTGCCGTTGAACTTGAATTGTCCAATTTGGAAGACCTATTGATTTCGGAACGATCCCCAAACTTGGGCAACATCATAATATGGTGGGAGGAGTCATTTGGTGAGTTTTGAGTGAAATCGAATCCATAGAAGTATGTAATACAGCAACCACTCCAATTAGGAACGAACTGCCGTTGAACTTGAATTGTCCAATTTCTCACACCTATTGATTTCGGATCGAGCCCAAAACTTGGGCAACATCATAATATGGTGGGAGGAGTGAATTGGTGAGTTTTGAGTGAAATCCAATCTCTAGAAGTATGGAATACACCAACCACTCCAATTAGGGACGAACTGCCGTGAAACTTGAATTGTCCAATTTGGAACACCTATTGATTTCGGAACGAGCCCAAAACTTGGGCAACATCATAATATGGTGGGAGGAGTCATTTGGAGAGTTTTGAGTGAAATCCAATCGCTAGAAGTATGGAATACACCAACCACCCCAATTAGGAACGAACTGCCGTTGAACTTGAATTATCCAATTTGGAACACCTACTGATTTCGGATCGTGCCCAAAACTTGGGCAACGTCATAATATGGTGGGAGGAGTCATTTGGTTAGTTTTGAGTGAAATCCAATCGCAAGAAGTGTGGAATACACCAACCACTCCAATTAGGAACGAACTGCCGTTGAACTTGAATTGTCCAATTTCTCACACCTATTGATTTCGGATCGAGCCCCAAACTTGGGCAACATCATAATATGGTGGGAAGAGTCATTTGGAGAGTTTTGAGTGAAATCCAATCGCTAGAAGTATGGAATACACCAACCACTCCAATTAGGAACGAACTGTCGTTGAACTTGAATTGTCCAATTTGGAACACCTATTGATTTTGGATCGAGCAAAAAACTTGGGGAACAACAAAATATGGTGGGAGGAGTCATTTGGTGAGTTTTGAGTGAAATCCAATCACTAGAAGTATGGAATACACCAACCACTCCAATTAGGAACGAACTGCCGTTGAACTTGAATTGTCCAATTTGGAACACCTATTGATTTCGGATCGAGCCCCAAACCTGGGCCACAAAATAAAATGGTGGGAGGAGTCATTTGGTGAGTTTTGAGTGAAATCCAATCGTTAGAAGTACGGAATACACCAAGCACTTCAATTAGGAACGAACTGCCGTTGAACTTGAATTGTCCAATTTCTCACACCTATTGATTTCGGATCGAGCCCAAAACTTGGGCAACATCATAATACGGTGGGAGGAGTCATTTGGTGAGTTTTGAGTGGAATCCAATCGCTAGATATATGGAATACACCAACCACTCCCATTTGGAACGAACTGCCGTTGAACTTGAGTTGTCCAATTTCTCACACCTATTGATTTCGGATCGAGCCCAAAACTTGGGCAACATCATAATATGGTTAGGGGAGTCATTTGGTGAGTTTTGAGTGAAATCCAATCGCTAGAAGTACGGAATACACCAACCACTCCAATTAGGAACGAACTGCCGTTGAACTTGAATTGTCCAATTTCTCACACCTATTGATTTCGTATCGTGCCCAAACCTATCATAATATGGTGGGAGGAGTCATTTGGTGAGTTTTGAGTGGAATCCAATCGCTAGATATATGGAATACACCAACCACTCCAATTAGGAACGAACTGCCGTTGAACTTGAATTGTCCAATTTCGAAGACCTATTGATTTCGGAACGATCCCCAAACTTGGGCAACATCATAATATGGTGGGAGGAGTCATTTGGTGAGTTTTGAGTGAAATCCAATCGCTAGAAGTGTGGAATACACCAACCACTCCAATTAGGAACGAACTGCCGTTGAACGTGAATTGTCCAATTTCTCACACCTATTGATTTCGCATCGTGCCCAAAACTTGGGCAACATCATAATATGGTGGGAGGAGTCAATTGGTGAGTTTTGAGTGAAATCCAATCGTTAGAAGTACGGAATACACCAACCACTTCAATTAGGAACGAACTGCCGTTGAACTTGAATTGTCCAATTTCTCACACCTATTGATTTCGGATCGAGCCCAAAACTTGGGCAACATCATAATACGGTGGGAGGAGTCATTTGGTGAGTTTTGAGTGGAATCCAATCGCTAGATATATGGAATACACCAACCACTCCAATTAGGAACGAACTGCCGTTGAACTTGAATTGTCCAATTTGGAAGACCTATTGATTTCGGAACGATCCCCAAACTTGGGCAACATCATAATATGGTGGGAGGAGTCATTTGGTGAGTTTTGAGTGAAATCCAATCGCTAGAAGTATGGAATACACCAACCACTCCAATTAGGAACGAACTGCCCTTGAACGTGAATTGTCCAATTTCTCACACCTATTGATTTCGCATCGAGCCCAAAACTTGGGCAACATCATAATATGGTGGGAGGAGTCAATTGGTGAGTTTTGAGTGAAATCCAATTGCTAGAAGTATGGAATACAACAACCACTCCAATTAGGAACGAACTGCCGTTTAACTTGAATTGTAAAATTTCTCACACCTATTATTTCGGATCGAGCCCAAAACTTGGGCCACGTCATAATATGGTGGGAGGAGTCATTTGGTTAGTTTTGAGTGAAATCCAATCGCTGGAAGTATGGAATACACCAACCAGTCCAATTAGGAACGAACTGCCGTTGAACTCTAATTGTCAAATTTGGAAGACCTATTGATTTCGGATCGAGCCCAAAACTTGGGCAACATCATAATATGGTGGGAGGAGTCATTTGGTGAGTTTTGAGTGAAATCCAATCGCAAGAAGTATGGAATACACCAACCACTGCAATTAGGAACGAACTGCCGTTGAACTTGAATTGTCCAATTTGGAACACCTATTGATTTCGGTTCGAGCCCAAAACTTGGGCTACATCATAATATGGTTGGAGGAGTCATTTGGTGAGTTTTGAGTGAAATCCAATCGCTAGAAGTATGGAATACACCAACCACTCCAATTAGGAACGAACTGCCGTTGAACTTGAATTGTCGAATTTCTCACACCTATTGATTTCGGATCGAGCCCAAAACTTGGGCAACATCATAATATGGTGGGAGGAGTCATTTGGTGAGTTTTGAGGGAAATCCAATCGCTAGAAGTATGGAATACCCTAACCACTCCAATTAGGAACGAACTGCCGTTGAACTTGAATTGTCCAATTTGGAACACCTATTGATTTCGGATCGAGCCCGAAACTTGGGCAACATTATAACATGGTGGGAGGAGTCATTTGGTGTGTTTTGAGTGAAATCCAATGGCTAGAAGTATGGAATACACCAACCACTCCCAGTGGGAACGAACTGCCGATGAACTTGAATTGTCCAATTTCTCACACCTATTGATTTCGGATCGAACCCCAAACTTGTGCAACATCACAATATTGTGGGAGGAGTCATTTGGTGAGTTTTGTGTGAAATCCGATCGCTAGAAGTATGGAATACACCAACCACTCCCATTAGGAACGAACTGCCGATGAACTTGAATTGTCCAATTTCTCACACCTATTGATTTTGGATCGAACCCCAAACTTGTGCAACACCATAATATGGTGGGAGGAGTCATTTGGTGAGTTTTGGGTGAAATCCAATCGTTAGAAGTATGGAATACACCAACCACACCAATTAGGAACGAACTGCCGTTGAACCTGAATTGTCCAATTTGGAACACCTATTGATTTTGGATCGAGCCCAAAACTTGGGCAATATCATAATATGGTGGGAGGAGTCATTTGGTGAGTTTTGAGTGAAATCCAATCGCTAGAAGTATGGAATACCCTAACCACTCCAATTAGGAACGAACTGCCGTTGAACTTGAATTGTCCAATTTGGAACACCTATTGATTTCGGATCGAGCCCAAAACTTGGGCAACATCATAATATGGTGGGAGGAGTCATTTGGTTAATTTTGAGTGAAACCAATCGCTAGAAGTATGTAATACACCAACCACTCCAATTAGGAACGAACTGCCGTTGGACTTGGATTGTCCAATTTCTCACACCTATTGATTTCGGAACGAGCCCCAAACTTGGGCAACATCATAATATGGTGGGAGGAGTCATTTGGTGAGTTTTGAGTGAAATCCAATCGCTAGAAGTATGGAATACACCAACCACTCCAATTAGGAACGAACTGCCGTTGAACGTGAATTGTCCAATTTCTCACACCTATTGGTTTCGCATCGAGCCCAAAACTTGGGCAACATCATAATATGGTGTGAGGAGTCATTTGGTGAGTTTTGAGTGAAATCGAATCACTAGAAGTATGGAATACGCCAACCACTCCAATTAGGAACGAATTGCCGTTGAACTTGAATTATCCAATTTCGAACACCTATTGATTTCGGATCGAGCCCAAAACATGGGCAACACCATAATATGGTGGGAGGAGTCATTTGGGGATTTTTGAGTGAAATCCAATCGCTAGAAGTATGGAATACACCAACCACCCCAATTAGGAACGAACTGCCGTTGAACTTGAATTGCCCAATTTCTCACACCTATTGATTTCGGATCGAGCCCAAAACTTGGGCAACATCATAATATGGTGGGAGGAGTCATTTGGTTAGTTTTGAGTGAAATCCAATCGCTAGAAGTATATAATACACCAACCAGTCCAATTAGGAACGAACTGCCGTTGAACTTGAATTGTCCAATTTCTCACACCTATTATTTCGGATCGAGCCCAAAACTTGGGCACCAGCATAATATGGTGTGAGGAGTCAGTTGGTGAGTTTTTATTGAAATCCAATCGCTAGAAGTATGGAATACACCAACCACTGCAATTAGGAACGAACTGCCGTTGAACTTGAATTGTCCAATTTGGAACACCTATTGATTTCGGATCGAGCCCAAAACTTGGGCAACATCATAATATGGTGGGAGGAGTCATTTGGTGAGTTTTGAGTGAAATCCAATCGCTAGAAGTACGGAATACACCAACCACTCCAATTAGGAACGAACTGCCGTTGAACTTGAATTGTCCAATTTCTCACACCTATTGATTTCGGATCGAGCCCAAAACTTGGGCACCATCATAATATGGTGTGAGGAGTCATTTGGTGAGTTTTGAGTGAAATACAATCGCTAGAAGTATGGAATACACCAACCACTCCAATTAGGAACGAACTGCCGTTGAACTTGAATTGTCCAATTTGGAAGACCTATTGATTTCGGATCGAGCCCAAAACTTGGGCAACATCATAATATGGTGGGGGGAGTCATTTGGTGAGTTTTGAGTGAAATCCAATCGCTAGAAGTATGGAATACACCAACCACTCCAATTAGGAACGAACTGCCGTTGAACTTGAATTGTCCAATTTCTCACACCTATTGATTTCGGATCGAGCCCCAAACTTGGGCAACATCATAATATGGTGGGAGGAGTCATTTGGTGAGTTTTGAGTGAAATCCAATCGCTAGAATTATGGAATACAGAACCACTCCAATTAGGAACGAACTACTGTTGAACTTGAATTGGCCAATTTCTCACACCTATTATTTTGGATCTAGCCCAAAACTTGGGCAACATCATAATATGGTGGGAGGAGTCATTTGGTTAGTTTTGAGTGAAATCCAATCGCTAGAAGTATGTAATACACCAACCAGTCCAATTAGGAACGAACTGCCGTTGAACTCTAACTGTCAAATTTGGAAGACCTATTGATTTCGGATCGAGCCCAAAACTTGGGCAACATCATAATATGGTGGGAGGAGTCATTTGGTGAGTTTTGAGTGAAATCCAATCGCTAGAAGTATGGAATACACCAACCACTGCAATTAGGAACGAACTGCCATTGAACTTGAATTATCCAATATGGAACACCTATTGTTTTCGGATCGAGCCCAAAACTTGGGCAACATCATAATATGGTGGGAGGAGTCATTTGGTTAATTTTGAGTGAAACCAATCGCTAGAAGTATGTAATACACCAACCAGTCCAATTAGGAACGAACTGCCGTTGGACTTGGATTGTCCAATTTCCCACACCTATTGATTTCAGATCGAGCCCAAAACTTGGGCAACATCATAATATGGTGGGAGGAGTTTTGAGTGAAATCCAATCGCTAGAAGTATGGAATACACCAACCACTCCATTTAGGAACGAACTGCCGTTGAACTTGAATTGTTCAATTTGGAACACCTATTGATTTCGGATCGAGCCCAAAACATGGGCAACATCATAATATGGTGGGAGGAGTCATTTGGTGAGTTTTGAGTGAAATCCAATCGCTAGAATTATGGAATACAGCAACCACTCCAATTGGGAACGAACTGCCGTTGAACTTGAATTGTCCAATTTGGAACACCTATTGATTTCGGATCGACCCCAAAACTTGGGCAACATCATAATATGGTGGGAGGAGTCATTCGGTGAGTTTTTAGTGAAATCCAATCGCTAGAAGTATGGAATTAACCACTCCAATTAGGAACGAACTGCCGTTGAACTCTAACTGTCAAATTTGGAAGACCTATTGATTTCGGACCGAGCCCAAAACTTGGGCAACATTATAATATGGTGGGAGGAGTCATTTGGTGAGTTTTGAGTGAAATCCAATCGCTAGAAGTACGGAATACACCAACCACTGCAATTAGGAACGAACTGCCGTTGAACTTGAATTATCCAATTTGGAACACCTATTGATTTCGGATCGAGCCCAAAACATGGGCAACATCGTAATATGGTGGGAGGAGTCATTTGGTTAGTTTTGAGCGAAATCCAATCGCTAGAAGTATGTAATACACCAACCACTCCAATTAGGAACGAACTGCCGTTGAACTTGAATTGTCCAATTTGGAACACCTATTGATTTCGGACCAAGCCCAAAACTTGGGCAACATCATAATATGGTGGGAAGAGTCATTTGGTGAGTTTTGATTGAAATCCAATCGCTAGAAGTGTGGAATACACCAACCACTCCAATTAGGAACGAAGTGCCGTTGAACTTGAATTGTCCAATTTCTAACACCTATTGATTTTGGATCGAGCCCAAAACTTGGGCAACATCATAATATGGTGGGAGTACTCATTTGGTTTGTTTTGAGTGGAATCCAATCGCCAGAAGTATGGAATACACCAAGCACTCCAATTAGGAATGAACTGCCGTTGAACATTAATTGTCCAATTTGGAACACGTATTGATTTCGGATCGAGCCCCAAACTTGGGCAACAACATAATATGGTGGGAGGAGTCATTTGGCGAGTTTTGAGTGAAATGCAGTCGCTAGAAGTATGGAATACACCAACCACTCCAACTAGGAACGTACTGCCGTTGAACTTGAATTGTCCAATTTGGAACACCTATTGATTTCGGATCGAGCCCAAAACATGGGCAACATCAAAATATGGTGGGAGGAGTCATTTGGTGAGTTTTGAGTGAAATCCAATCGCTAGAAGTATGGAATTCACCAACCACTCCAATTAGGAACGAACTGCCGTTGAATTTGAATTCTCCAATTTCTCACACCTATTGATTTCGGATCGAGCCCCAAACTTGGGCAACAACATAATATGGGGGAGGAGTCATTTGGTGAGTTTTGAGTGAAATCCAATCGCTAGAAGTATGGAATACACCAACCACTCCAATTAGGAACGAACTGCCGTTGAATTTGAATTCTCCAATTTCTCACACCTATTGATTTCTGATCGAGCCCCAAACTTGGGCAACAACATAATATGGTGGGAGGAGTCATTTGGTGAGTTTTGAGTGAAATCCAATCGCTAGAAGTATGGAATACACCAACCACTCCAATTAGGAACGAACTGCCGTTGAACTTGAATAGTCCAATTTCTCAGACCCATTGATTTCGGATCGAGCCCAAAACTTGGGCAACAACATAATATGGTGGGAGGAGTCATTTGGTGAGTTTTGAGTGAAATCCAATCGCTAGACGTATGGAATACACCAACCACTCCAATTAGGAACGAACTGCCGTTGAACTTGAATTGTCCAATTTGGAACACCTATTGATTTCGGATCGAGCCCAAAACTTGGGCAACATCATAATATGGTGGGAGGAGTCATTTGGTGAGTTTTGAGTGAAATCCAATTGCTAGAAGAATGGAATAAACCAACCACTCCAACTAGGAACGAACTGCCGTTGAACTTGAATTGTCCAATTTGGAACACCTATTGATTTCGGATCAAGCCCAAAACTTGGGCAACATCAAAATATGGTGGGAGGAGTCATTTGGTGAGTTTTGAGTGAAATCCAATCGCTGGAAGTATGGAATACACAAACCACTCCCATTAGGAACGAACTGCCGTTGAACTTGAATTGTCCAATTTCTCACACCTATTGATTTCGGATCGAACCCCAAACTTGTGCAACATCATAATATGGTGGGAGGAGTCATTTGGTGAGTTTTGTGTGAAATTAAATCGCTAGAAGTATGGAATACACCAACCACTCCAATTAGGAACGAACTGTCGTTGAACTTGAATTGTCCAATTTGGAACACCTATTGATTTCGGATCGAGCCCAAAACGTGGGCAACATCATAATATGGTGGGAGGAGTCATTTGGTGAGTTTTGAGTGAAATCCAATCGCTAGAAGTATAGAATACCCCAACCACTCCAGTTTGGAACGAACTGGCATTGAACTTGAATTGTCCAATTTGGAACACCTAATCATTTCGGATCAAGGCCAAAACTTGGGCAACATCATAATATGGTGGGAGGAGTGATTTGGTGATTTTTGAGTGAAATCCAATCGCTAGAAGTATGGAATACACCAACCAGTCCAATTAGGAACGAACTGCCGTTGAACTTGAATTGTCCAATTTCGCACACCTATTGATTTCGGATCGAGCCCAAAACTTGGGCAACCTCATAATATGGTGGGAGGAGTCATTTGGTGAGTTTTGAGTGAAATCCAATTGCTAGAAGTATGGAATACACCAACCACTCCATTTAGGAACGAACTGCCGTTGAACTTGAATAGTCCAATTTCTCAGACCTATTGATTTCATATCGAGCCCAAAACTTGGGCAACAACACAATATGGTGGGAGGAGTCATTTGGTGAGTTTTGAGTGAAATCCAATCGCTAGACGTATGGAATACACCAACCACTCCAATTAGGAACGAAGTGCCGTTGTACTTGAATTGTCCAATTTGGAACACCTATTGATTTTGGATCGAGCCCAAAACTTGGGCAACATCATAATATGGTCGGAGGAGTCATTTGGTGAGTTTTGAGTGAAATCGAATCGCTAGAAGTATGGAATACACCAACCACTCCAATTAGGAACGAACTGCCGTTGAACTTGAATAGTCCAATTTCTCAGACCTATTGATTTTGGATCGAGCCCAAAACTTAGGCAACAACATAATATGGTGGGAGGAGTCATTTGGTAAGTTTTGAGTGAAATCCAATCGCTAGAAGTATGGAATACACAAACCACTCCCATTAGGAACGAACTGCCGTTGAACTTGAATTGTCCAATTTGGAACACCTATTGATTTCGGATCGAGCCCAAAACTTGGGCAACATTATAATATGGTGGGTGGAGTCATTTGGTGTGTTTTGAGTGAAATCCAATCGCTAGAAGTATGGAATACACAAACCACTCCCATTAGGAACGAACTGCCGTCGAAATTGAATTGACAAATTTCTCACACCTATGGATTTCGGATCGAGCCCAAAACTTGGGCAACACCATAATATGGTGGGATGAGTCATTTGTTGAGTTTTGAGTGAAATCCAATCGCTAGAAGTATGGAATACACCAACCACTCCAATTAGGAACGAACTGCCGTTGAACTTGAATTCTCCAATTTCTCACACCTATTGATTTCGGATCGAGCCCCAAACTTGGGCAACAACATAATATGGTGGGAGGAGTCATTTGGTGAGTTTTGAGCGAAATCCAATTGCTAGAAGTATGGAATACACCAACCACTCCATTTAGGAACGAACTGCCGTTGAACTTGAATAGTCCAATTTCTCAGACCTATTGATTTCATATCGAGCCCAAAACTTGGGCAACAACACAATATGGTGGGAGGAGTCATTTGGTGAGTTTTGAGTGAAATCCAATCGCTAGACGTATGGAATACACCAACCACTCCAATTAGGAACGAAGTGCCGTTGTACTTGAATTGTCCAATTTGGAACACCTATTGATTTTGGATCGAGCCCAAAACTTGGGCAACATCATAATATGGTCGGAGGAGTCATTTGGTGAGTTTTGAGTGAAATCCAATCGCTAGAAGTATGGAATACACCAACCACTCCAATTAGGAACGAACTGCCGTTGAACTTGAATAGTCCAATTTCTCAGACCTATTGATTTTGGATCGAGCCCAAAACTTAGGCAACAACATAATATGGTGGGAGGAGTCATTTGGTGAGTTTTGAGTGAAATCCAATCGCTAGAAGTATGGAATACACCAACCACTCCAATTAGGAACGAACTGCCGTTGAACTTGAATTGTCCTATTTCTCACACCTATTGATTTCGGATCGTGCCCAAAACATGGGCAACCTCATAATATGGTGGGAGGAGTCATTTGGTGAGTTTTGAGTGAAATCCAATCGCAAGAAGTATGGAATACCCCAACCACTCCAATTAGGAACGAACTGCCGTTGAACTTGAATTGTCCAATTTGGAACACCTATTGATTTCGGATCGAGCCCAAAACTTGGGCAACATCATAATATGGTGGGAGGACTCATCTGGTGAGTTTTGAGTGAAATCCAATTGCTAGAAGTATGGAATACACCAACCACTCAAATTAGGAACGAACGTCCGTTGAACTTGAATTGTCCAATTTCTCACACCTATTGATTTCGGATCGAGCCCAAAACTTGGGCAACCTCATAATATGGTGGGAGGAGTCATTTGGAGAGTTTTGAGTGAAATCCAATCGCTAGAAGTATGGAATACCCCAACCACTCCAATTAGGAACAAACTGCCGTTGAACTTGAATTGTCCAATTTCTCACACCTATTGATTTCGGATCGAGCCCAAAACTTGGGCAACCTCATAATATGGTGGGAGGAGTCATTTGGAGAGTTTTGAGTGAAATCCAATCGCTAGAAGTATGGAATACACCAACCACTCCAATTAGGAACGAACTGCCGTTGAACTTGAATTGTCCAATTTCACACACCTATTGATTTCGGATCGAGCCCCAAACTTGGGCAACATCATAATATGGTGGGAGGAGTCATTTGGTGAGTTTTGACTGAAATCCAATCGCTAGAAGTATGGAATACACCAACAACTCCAATTAGGAACGAACTGCCGTTGAACTTGAATTGTCCAATTTGGAACACCTATTGATTTCGGATCGAGACCAAAACTTGGGCAACATCATAATATGGTGGGAGGAGTCATTTTGTTATTTTTGAGTGAAATTCAATCGCTAGAAGTATGGAATACACCAACCACTCCAATTAGGAACGAACTGCCGTTGAACTTGAATTGTCCAATTTGGAACACCTATTGATTTCGGATCGAGCCCAAAACTTGGGCAACATCATAATATGGTGGGAGGTGTCATTTGGTTATTTTTGAGTGGAATTCAATCCCTAGAAGTATGAAATACACCAACCACTCTCATTAGGAACGAACTGCCGTTGAACTTGAATTGTCTAATTTGGAACACCTATTGATTTCGGATCGAGGCCAAAACTTGGGCAACATCATAATATGGTGGGAGGAGTCATTTGGTGTGTTTTGAGTGAAATCGAATCGCTAGAAGTATGGAATACAACAACTACTCCGATTAGGAACGAACTGTCGTTGAAATTGAATTGACCAATTTCTCACACCTACTGATTTTGGATCGAGCCCAAAACTTGGGCAACATCATAATATGGTGGGAGGAGTCATTTGGTGAGTTTTGAGTGAAATCCAATCGCTAAAAGTACGGAATACACCAACCACTCGAATTTGGAACGAACTGCCGTTGAACTTGAATTGTGCAATTTCTCACTCTTATTGATTTCGGATCGATCCCCAAACTTGGGCAACATCATAATATGGTGGGAGGAGTCATTTGGTGAGTTTTGAGTGAAATCCAATCGCTAGAAGTATGGAATACACCAACCACTCCAATTAGGGACGAACTGCCGTTGAACTTGAATTGTCCAATTTCTCACACCTATTGATTTCGGAACGAGCCCCAAACTTGGGCAACATCATAATATGGTGGGAGGAGTCATTTGGTGAGTTTTGACTGAAATCCAATCGCTAGAAGTATGGAATACATCAACCACTCCAATTAGGAACGAACTGCCGTTGAACTTGAATTATCCAATTTCTCACACCTATTGATTTCGGACCGAGCCCCAAACTTGGGGCAACATCATAATATGGTGGCAGGAGTCATTTGGTGAGTTTTGAGTGAAATCCAATCGCTTGAAGTATGGAATACACCAACCACTCCAATTAGGAACGAACTGCCGTTGAACTTGAATAGTCCAATTTCTCACTCCTATTGATTTCGGATCGAGCCCAAAACTTGGGCAACATCATAATATGGTGGGAGGAGTCATTTGGTGAGTTTTGAGTGAAATCCAATCGCTAGAAATATGGAATACACCAACCACTCCAATTAGGAACGAACTGCCGTTGAACTTGAATTGTCCAATTTCTCACTCCTATTGATTTCGGATCGAGCCCCAAACTTGGGCAACATCATAATATGGTGGGAGGAGTCATTTGGTGGGTTTTGAGTGAAATCCAATCGCCAGAAGTATGGAATACAACAACTACTCCGATTAGGAACGAACTGTCGTTGAAATTGAATTGACCAATTACTCACACCTATTGACTTCGGATCGAGCCCAAAACTTGGGCAACATCATAATATGGTGGGAGGAGTCATTTGGTGAGTTTTGAGTGAAATCCAATCCCTAGAAGTATGGAATACATGAACCACTCCAATTAGGAACGAACTGCCGTTGAACTTGAAATGTCCAATTTCTCACACCTATTGAATTCGGACCGAGCCCCAAACTTGGCGCAACATCATAATATGGTGGGAGGACTCATTTGGTGAGTTTTGAGTGAAATCCAATCGCTAGAAGTATGGAATACACCAACCACTCCCATTAGGAACGAACTGCCGTTGAACTTGAATTGTCCAATTTCTCACACCTATTGATTTCGGATCGAACCCCAAACTTGTGCAACATCATAATATTGTGGGAGGAGTCATTTGGTGAGTTTTGTGTGAAATCCGATCGCTAGAAGTATGGAATACACCAACCACTCCCATTAGGAACGAACTGCCGTTGAACTTGAATTGTCCAATTTCTCACACCTATTGATTTCGGATCGAACCCCAAACTTGTGCAACATCATAATATGGTGGGAGGAGTCATTTGGTGACTTTTGAGTGAAATCCACTCGCTAGAAGTATGGAATACATCAACCACTCCAATTAGGAACGAACTGCCGTTGAACTTGACTTGTCCAATTTCTCACACCTATTGAATTCGGATCGAACCCCAAACTTGTGCAACATCATAATATGGTGGGAGGAGTCATTTGGTGAGTTTTGTGTGAAATCCGATCGCTAGAAGTATGGAATACACCAACCACTCCCATTAGGAACGAACTGCCGTTGAACTTGAATTGTCCAATTTCTCACACCTATTGATTTCGGATCGAACCCCAAACTTGTGCAACATCATAATATGGTGGGAGGAGTCATTTGGTGACTTTTGAGTGAAATCCACTCGCTAGAAGTATGGAATACATCAACCACTCCAATTAGGAACGAACTGCCGTTGAACTTGACTTGTCCAATTTCTCACACCTATTGAATTCGGACCGAGCCCCAAACTTGGGGCAACATCATAATATGGTGGGAGGAGTCATTTGGTGAGTTTTGAGTGAAATACAATCGCTAGAAGTATGGAATACACCAACCACTCCAATTAGGAATGAACTGCCGTTGAACTTGAATTGTCCAATTTGGAACACCTATTGATTTCGGATCGAACCCAAAACTTGGGCAACATCATAATATGGTGGGAGGAGTCATTTGGTTAGTTTTGAGTGAAATCCAATCGCTAGAAGTATGGAATACACCAACCACTCCCATTAGGAACGAACTGCCGTTGAACTTAAATTGTACAATTTGGAACACCTATTGTTTTCGGATCGAGCACAAAACTTGGGCAACATCATAATATGGTGGGAGGAGTCATTTGGTTTGTTTTGAGTGAAATCCAATCGCTAGAAGTATGGAATACACCAACCACTCCAATTAGGAACGAACTGCCGTTGAACTTGATTTGTAAAATTTCTCACTCCTATTGATTTCGGATCGAGCCCCAAACTTGGGCAACATCATAATATGGTGGGAGGAGTCAGTTGGTGGGTTTTGAGTGAAATCCAATCACTAGAAGTATGGAATACAACAACTACTCCGATTAGGAACGAACTGTCGTTGAAATTGAATTGACCAATTACTCACACCTATTGATTTCGGATCGAGCCCAAAACTTGGGCAACATCATAATATGGTGGGATGAGTCATTTGGTGAGTTTTGAGTGAAATCCAATCGCTAGAAGTATGGAATACATCAACCACTCCAATTAGGAACGAACTGCCGTTGAACTTGAATTCTCCAATTTCTCACACCTATTGAATTCGGACCGAGCCCCAAACATGGCGCAACATCATAATGTGGTGGGAGGAGTCATTTGGTGAGTTTTGAGTGAAATCCAATCGCTAGAAGTATGGAATACACCAACCACTCCCATTAGGAACGAACTGCCGTTGAACTTGAATTGTCCAATTTCTCACACCTATTGAATTCGGATCGAACCCCAAACTTGTGCAACATCATAATACTGTGGGAGGAGTCATTTGGTGAGTTTTGTGTGAAATCCGATCGCTAGAAGTATGGAATACACCAACCACTCCCATTAGGAACGAACTGCCGTTGAACTTGAATTGTCCAATTTCTCACACCTATTGATTTCGGATCGAACCCCAAACTTGTGCAACATCATAATATGGTGGGAGGAGTCATTTGGTGACTTTTGAGTGAAATCCACTCGCTAGAAGTATGGAATACATCAACCACTCCAATTAGGAACGAACTGCCGTTGAACTTGAATTGTCCAATTTCTCACACCTATTGAATTCGGACCGAGCCCCAAACTTGGGGCAACATCATAATATGGTGGGAGGAGTCATTTGGTGAGTTTTGAGTGAAATACAATCGCTAGAAGTGTAGAATACACCAACCACTCCAACTAGGAACGAACTGACGTTGAACTTGAATTGTCCAATTTCTCACACCTATTGATTTCGGACCGAGCCCCAAACTTGGGGCAACATCATAATATGGTGGCAGGAGTCATTTGGTGGGTTTTGAGTGAAATCCAATCGCTTGAAGTATGGAATACACCAACCACTCCAATTAGGAACGAACTGCCGTTGAACTT
Organism: Prunus avium; assembly: GCF_965620075.1. Classification (NCBI taxonomy): domain Eukaryota; kingdom Viridiplantae; phylum Streptophyta; class Magnoliopsida; order Rosales; family Rosaceae; genus Prunus; species Prunus avium. The sequence goes on from NC_142290.1 coordinate 14,644,179, forward strand.
GAATAGTCCAATTTCTCAGACCTATTGATTTTGGATCGAGCCCAAAACTTAGGCAACAACATAATATGGTGGGAGGAGTCATTTGGTGAGTTTTGAGTGAAATCCAATCGCTAGAAGTATGGAATATACCAACCACTCCCATTAGGAACAATCTGCCGTTGAACTTGAATTGTCCAATTTGGAACACCTATTGATTTCGGATCGAACCCAAAACTTGGGCAACATCATAATATGGTGGGAGGAGTCATTTGGTTAGTTTTGAGTGAAATCCAATCGCTAGAAGTATGGAATACACCAACCACTCCCATTAGGAACGAACTGCCGTTGAACTTAAATTGTACAATTTGGAACACCTATTGTTTTCGGATCGAGCACAAAACTTGGGCAACATCATAATATGGTGGGAGGAGTCATTTGGTTTGTTTTGAGTGAAATCCAATCGCTAGAAGTATGGAATACACCAACCACTCCAATTAGGAACGAACTGCCGTTGAACTTGATTTGTAAAATTTCTCACTCCTATTGATTTCGGATCGAGCCCCAAACTTGGGCAACATCATAATATGGTGGGAGGAGTCAGTTGGTGGGTTTTGAGTGAAATCCAATCACTAGAAGTATGGAATACAACAACTACTCCGATTAGGAACGAACTGTCGTTGAAATTGAATTGACCAATTACTCACACCTATTGATTTCGGATCGAGCCCAAAACTTGGGCAACATCATAATATGGTGGGATGAGTCATTTGGTGAGTTTTGAGTGAAATCCAATCGCTAGAAGTATGGAATACATCAACCACTCCAATTAGGAACGAACTGCCGTTGAACTTGAATTGTCCAATTTCTCACACCTATTGTATTCGGACCGAGCCCCAAACATGGCGCAACATCATAATGTGGTGGGAGGAGTCATTTGGTGTGTTTTGAGTGAAATCCAATCGCTAGAAGTATGGAATACACCAACCACTCCCATTAGGAACGAACTGCCGTTGAACTTGAATTGTCCAATTTCTCACACCTATTGATTTCGGATCAAACCCAAAACTTGGGCTACATCATAATATGGTGGGACGAGTCATTTAGTGAGTTTTGAGTGAAATCCAATCGCTAGAAGTATGGAATATGTTGTTAATATTATGTTAACTCGCAATTGTACGGGGCAATTAGTAGTATAGCAAGACAAGTACGAGGTCGTACCCACGAAGACTGAGAAGTTAAAACTAGTTATGTACTTAGATTACCAAATTCAAGAAAGTAGGAGGTTATGTCTAAAACAGAATTTAAAACAAGAGTGGTTGTGATTGTTGAACAAAAGAAGCAAAATGAAATTGCAAACAAAAACAAGTAAACAAATGTAACAAAGTGTGGTTTTAAGAGTTGGAAAACAGATTTTGAGACTAGGGCATTCGAATCACCATAACAATTCAATTCTGGGTTATAAAGATTCAAGTAACAAGTCTAATTCAGATTCAAAGATTGATTCTAGCTAAAGTATGATTAGGCCATGGTGTTTGGTCCTAACCTTGTGTTCCTAATTCCCTAATTTGATCATTTGTTGTCTAACCTAAAATTAAGCATTAGGAACCCATTAAGCATAGAAGAACATTTTAAACAACCAAGTATGTATCTAATCCCTGTTGTCGAATGTCCATACATACTCTTCCTATTCATAGTTCAATTCGAATTAAAGCATGGTGTATACTCTTAATTCAAACCAAGATAGTTAACAAACAAGTTCTAATGGTGATCAATCATTCAAACAAGCATGTTAACTTATAAGCATAATGAATAAGAACATGAATCATGAATCAAACTTGAAACTCCAAACTTATAAACCCAGAATATTCATGTTAGGTTACATCGAAGCCCTAGTTATGGATTTAGCTACTCATAAAGGAAAAGAGACTTGAACAGAAATGAGAAAACATAATGAATACAATAAGAGTAGAAAAACCCTTTTTCTGAAGTTCTTGTGGTGTCCAAGGCTTCTCCAAGTGCTTCTCCACTTCTAATGCTTCTCCAAGAGCTTCCCCACTTCTAGAAAGATGTATGAAGGATATGGAGGTGATTTGGGATGAGTTTGAGTGAGTGGTGATGGCTAAGGAAGATGAAATTCGTAGGGAAATGGAAGAGAGGTTTGCTGGAGTTGTTTTGGTGATTGTTGGAGTGTTTGGGATTTTGAGAGTGTTTGAGGATGGTTGGAGTGAATTGTGGGGGTTGTGAATATCAGGATTTGTTGTAGTACATACCCATTGGAACAACTTTCATGAAGAATGCTGCCTCATCCGAGCTGTGTAGGTTGCTGAAACAAAGCTTGCAATATGACCTACGGAACTGGACTGGCAGGGGGCTGTAGCCAAAATGAGTTTGTCTTTTAAGCTCTTCTTCCATTCATCCAAATTAGGCCTTAACATGCTTGAATTGCATGAATTATGCTCTCTTGCTCTATTGGCCTACAAAACACACAAAGGGAGGGAAATAACTTAGAATTATAGGAACTAAGCAAAAGAAGTAAGTAAATTGGGCATGTATATGTATGAAATTATGAGCTTAACACACCCCCAAACTTAGATTTTGCTAGTCCTCGAGCAAAACAAAAGAGAAACAAAGATAAAAACAAAACAAGAAGTTAACTAGACCACTTTCGTAGGTAACTCGATTGCATTGAGCGTATGCAACAAGCCTTTAAACCTCTAGGCATCCCTAGTAGGAGGAGTTGTGTCTCCTGAGGGTTTAACAGATACGATACCCACAAACGTTTTTCTAACTCTACAAAACAAAATGGTTAGAAAAACAACTTTGAAATCAACTAATGAAAATGAAAGAAAGTTTTAGTCATACCTCCAACACCATAGAGTTGCCAAGATAGGTCATCAATCAGTGTGTACAAGTGGAAGCTATAGCTCAAAGGCACACAGTTTCAAAGCAAGCACACTCAAACCTTGAATAGAGAACATGCTTCGACTCTAATTCTCACAGATAACACTCAATCACTCAGAACCTATGTTTTAATTCTCTCAAGAAAGCATAAGTGAGTGTATGAAATAGAAGCACAAATTTGGTTAGATCTCATGAAAGGAATTAAATACTAAGAATAGAGATACACACATACTTACCAGCACCCATGAATACATCCTCAAAGATCAGCTAGGTCTTTCACAATGTTGTAATGAAAGGCTAAGGTTTAGGGGAAATGGAAGAATTGGAAGGAAAAACAAATAACTTAAGAACATACCAAGGTTGCATGCTTCATTAATCTGCAAGGCATCATTGATTTAGATTGGCATGGCAGCAAACTTCATGGTATCTCCTGGCATAGACTTTATTTTTCACACTTAGATCAAATCGAAACACTTTCATCTTCGTTGATTTGATCTGCATCTTCATTAACTTCATTGCACAGATTCACATCATCTTTATTTAGGTACATGGCTGCAACTTCCTTGCTTCAAACTTTATCTTGGCACACCTTGGTATATTTCTAAGCTATAGGGTATGGCTACAATAGGTCAAGTATCTCAGATTGAGATACAAAGGTAGGGAAATGATGAGGGTGATAGAAGAAAAGGCTTTAAGTGTTTGGCTTCAAGAGGGTTGATGGAACACACATATAGGTAGGGTGAAAAGAAAGCACATAGAATGGTTATGCACACATAGCCTAGCATCACTTCAATGAGGTCATTCATGAATGAGAGCAAGCACATGATATCTGCAAAAGAGAATCATCCTTAGTATTCAATCAAAATGGAATAATGAGATCAATTAGAGTGAATTGAAGAAAATAAGTATGGATGAGAAATAGAACACTTTAAACCCTCTCAAGAAAGCAATTAGGCTCGATATAGCTCACTAGGGTAGTCTCCACTATTTTCCTTCAAGAATTTGAGCGTGGTACTTTAGCCACCAGAATTCTAAGAGCAAAAGCTTTGTGAAGTGCAAAATTCTGATATGAAAACCTCAAATAGCAGCTCCATAGCATTGATTGTATGACATTCTTTAAAAAAAATAAAAATAAAAAATAAAAAAAATAAAAAAATAAAAATAAAAAATTGTGACAAGAGAACGAAAATTGAAAACACAAATGGATAAGAAAATTGAAATTGAAAACCTTCCCCCCAGACCTGAATTGAACATTGTCCTCAATGTGAAAGCATACAAAAGATGATTGAGAACAAACAAATGATAAAGGGAAAAGTTTAGAAGAAGGTTTAGGAAAAATAAAAAATAAAAAAAATGAATATATAAGCAACTCATGGATGACCAGTTAAGGGCCTCAGAAAACACAGCCAGGGGATCCGGGAAGGTTGGAGGGGTCACAATGGTCCCGCTTAAAACCCAAACTTCTTAGACACCGAAGGTGTCGCCTAAAGAACTCCTAGACACTGTATTGACGGAAGTGCTCACTGGAGTTACCATAAGTTAGCTCATATGAAAAATCTTTTTAAATTTTTAAATTTTTTTATTTTTTTTAAATTTTTATAAAAAAAAAAACAGAAATTTAAAATAATAACAAGTAAAGAGAAAGGATTGAAATGCTCCCCCTTGATGCGATTAGGTCGATTGCTACCAAGCACCTTCTTCTTGAACACATGGGTTGCCTCCCAAGAAGCGCCTTAGTTACTGTCTTGGCAAGACATTGTGCAATCAGCTAAGTTGATGGTACGAAGGGAAGTTGATCTACCACATGGCCAGTTTGGATGCCAGCTGAAACTCCCTCATAGAATGGCTTTAAACGTTGTCCATTTACTTTGAAAGTCGAGCCATCTTTAGGGTTTTGAATCTCCACAGCTCCATAGGGAGAAACATTGACCACGGTGAATGGGCCTTGCCATCTAGACTTCAATTTTCCTGGAAAGAGACGCAAACGTGAGTTAAACAAAAGAACTGACATACCTTTGGAGAACTCTTTCCGTTGAATGTTTCTGTCATGGTAACTCTTGGTTCGTTCTTTGTAAAGCTTTGCATTCTCATAAGACTCATGTCTAATTTCTTCCAATTCATTCAGCTGAAACTTTCTTGCATGGCCTGCCTTGTCTAGATCAAAATTTAACTTCTTGATGGCCCAAAAAGCATTGTGTTCAAGCTCCATTGGCAGGTGACAAGCTTTCCCAAACACAAGACGATAAGGGCTCATTCCAATGGGAGTCTTATATGCTGTCCTATAAGCCCATAATGCATCATTGAGCTTGGCTGCCCAATCTTTCCTTGTATTGTTCACCACCTTCTCCAGGATGTGCTTAATTTCTCTATTGCTTATTTCCACTTGACCAGAAGTTTGCGGATGATATGGTGTAGAGACTCGATGGGTGATGTTGTACTTCTTCATGAGTGCTTCGAATGGCTTGTTACAGAAGTGGCTGCCTCCATCACTAATGACAGCCCTTGGAGTACCAAACCTTGTGAAAATATTATCCTTCAAGAACTTCAGCACCACCTTATAATCATTGGTTTTGGTGGCTATGGCTTCCACCCATTTAGACACATAATCAACAGCAACAAGTATGTAAGTATAACCAAAGGAAGATGGGAATGGTCCCATGAAATCAATACCCCACACATCGAAGAGCTCCACAACAAGTATGTTATTCAATGGCATTTCATTCCTGCGACTTATGTTCCCCATCCTTTGGCACCTATCACACTTAACACAAAAATTAAATGCATCTTTAAATAGAGTGGGCCAAAAGAAACCAGATTGCAGAATTTTAAGTGCTGTTTTCTTAGCTCCAAAGTGACCTCCACAGGCCAATTCGTGGCTATGCCTAAGTATGCTTTCTTGCTCTTCTTCTGGAACACATCTTCTGATGAGTTGATCCGGGCAATGCTTGAATAAGAAAGGTTCATCCCATACATAATGTTTCACCATGGAAAAGAACTTCTTCTTATCCTGAGAAGTTAGATCATTTCTAAGAACACCACAAGCAAGATAATTAACAAAATCAGCATACCATGGCTCTTTGACTTGGGCAGCATATAGTTGTTCATCAGGGAAAGTCTCATTCAAGGGTAGCACAGCTCCTCCTTTTTCTTCAACCACAATTCTGCTCAAATGATCAGCTACCACATTCTCACATCCCTTCTTATCTCGAATCTCCAAATCGAATTCTTGCAGCAAGAGAATCCATCTAATCAAGCGTGGTTTGGCATCCTTCTTAGTGAGCAAGTATCTAAGGGCTGCATGGTCAGAATAAACAATTACTTTAGAACCAACAAGGTAAGAACGAAATTTTTCTAAAGCAAAAACCACAGCAAGCAACTCCTTCTCTGTTGTGGAGTAGTTGATTTGAGCATCATTCAAGGTCCGGCTAGCATAATGAATCACATGGGGCAGCTTGTTCTTCTTTTGACCTAAAACTGCACCAATAGCAAAGTCAGAGGCATCACACATTATTTCAAATGGTAAAGACCAATCCGGAGCTATGATAATAGGGGCTGAAGTTAGCTCCCTCTTCAAGGTAGAAAAAGCTTCCATGCAAGCTTCATTAAACTCAAAAACAGCATCCTTAGCAAGGAGATTACACAATGGCCTTGTAATGCTTGAGAAATTTTTGATGAACCTTCTATAGAATCCAGCATGACCTAGAAAGCTTCTAATTCCTTTAACAGAGGTAGGGGGTGGAAGATTTGAGATGAGGTCGATCTTGGCTTTATCCACTTCGATTCCCTTGCTTGAAATCACATGGCCTAGTACAATGCCTTGTCTCACCATGAAGTGACACTTCTCCCAATTCAAAATCAGATTTGTTTCCTGGCATCTTTTAAGCACTAGAGACAAGTGGTGAAGACAATTATCAAAAGAGGAACCAAAAACTGAAAAATCATCCATAAATACCTCAATGAATCGTTCCACCATATCTGAAAAGATTGACATCATGCATCTTTGGAAAGTTGCTGGGGCATTGCATAAACCGAATGGCATCCTTCTATAAGCAAACGTACCAAATGGGCATGTGAATGTGGTTTTCTCTTGGTCTTCCGGAGCAATGGGAATTTGATTATAACCTGAAAAACCATCAAGAAAACAATAGTAAGCATGGCCAGATAAACGTTCAAGCATTTGATCAATAAAAGGTAAGGGGAAATGATCTTTTCTAGTGGATGTGTTCAACTTCCTGTAATCAATGCAAACTCTCCAACCAGTGACAGTTCGTGTAGGAACTAGCTCATTCTTCTCATTCTTCACAACGGTGATTCCGGACTTCTTTGGAACAACTTGCACAGGGCTCACCCACTTAGAATCTGAAATTGGGTAGATGATTCCTACATCGAGTAGCTTTAAAACTTCAGCTCTAACCACCTCTTTCATGTTGGGATTTAGCCTCCTTTGGGCATCACGAGATGGTTTGCTGTCTTCTTCCATTAAAATCCGGTGCATGCACATGCTTGGACTAATTCCTTTGATGTCTGCTATGGTCCACCCAATGGCTGTTTTATGCTCTTTTAGAACTTTAATTAAGCTCTCTTCTTCATGTGAGGAGAGACCTGCAGCAATTATAACAGGGAGAGTTTCGTTAGCACCCAAATATGTATATTTAAGATTATTGGGAAGAGGTTTAAGTTCTAGCTTTGGTGGGATGACAATGGATGGCTCCAATTTCGTGGATGATGGTCCAAGAGGCTCGATTGGTGGCCTAAAGGATGGTGGGTATGGCGGAAACACTTCTAAGGCAGCCACCACTTCTTGGAACTCCGGTTCACAAAGATCTTCCTCTTCTTGTGTTAAGACAGCTTCTAGAGCATCATTAGACTTTCTCTGCAAAATTTTGGAAGAAACCTCATGATCCACAACATCAATTGAAAAGCAAGAATCAAGAGAGATAGAAGGTTGAGATAGAGCATTAAGCATTTTAAATTCAACAGTTTCACCCAAAACAGTCATGGAGAGAGTGCTATCTTTCACTTTGATGATTGTGTCTGCAGTGGCCATGAATGGCCTGCCTAGGAGAATGGGATCAACACGATCTCCATTTGGATTGTCTTCCATGTCCATCACTACAAAATCAGCAGGGAGAATTAGTGTATTAACTTGAACTAGAATATCTTCTACAATACCTTTTGGATATTTTATAGAATGATCAGCTAGTTCAAGTCGCATTGAAGTCTTCTTCATCCCTTCTAAGCCAAGCTCTTGATAAACTGAATATGGCAAAACATTGATGCTTGCTCCCAAGTCCAACATGGCTCTTCCAACCTTCTTGCCTCCAATGTTAATGGGAATGTCAAAGCTGCCAGGATCATCTAGTTTTGGTGGAAGCTTCCTTTGCAATACAGCACTTACATTCTGGTCGAGCTTTACTCCTTCATTTGGAGCGAAATTGAGCTTGTGAGTTTTCAAGTCCTTGATGAATTTTCCATATGCAGGAATCTGTTCAATAAGATCAAGCAAAGGCAAATTGATATTAACTTTACTCAAAATATCATAAATCTCTTTAAAAGCCTTATCTTGCTTTGCTTTCTTAAGACGGCCTGGAAATGGAATCTGTGGAACATATGGAGCGGGTGGCACGTATCTATCTTCTTGAAGATGTGGTGGCACAAATTTGTCATCCCTTTTATGCAATTGGAATTGATCGGATTTCTGAGAATCTGATTTGGCCTTAGGAGCAGATTGAGAAGTTTTGAGTTGTTCTCCTTCCGTGGCCATGGTCTCCTCCTCTTCATTTTCTACAATCACAACATCATTTGAAAGATTAGAATCATCTTTATTATCAATGATCTTACCTGATCTGAGCACATGAATGGCCTTGGCTTCTGGGTTCTTTGGATTGATCTCAGTTTGGCTTGGCCATTTCCCAGGCACTCTTTGAGTTATTTCAGCAGCTATTTGGCCTAATTGGACTTCCAATTTGGAGATGGCAGCTTGTGTAGTTTGCTGAAAATTGGATTGGTTGATTGCCATCTGCTTCACTATATCTTCCAATGATGATGATGATTGTTGTGGCCTTTGGAATGAAGGGGGATTTGCTTGATTCTGGGTATTTCTCCATGAAAAGTTTGGATGATTCCTCCAACCTGGATTATAACTTTGAGAGTATGGATCATTTCTTGGACCTTGGTTGTAGGAATTTACCAACTTAGCTTGCTCTTGCACAAATTCTGGATATCCAGCCCCAAGTGGACAAGCTGTGGTAGCATGGTCATGAGATTCACAAATGCTACACACTTCCTTCGGAGGGCTTCTTGAGTTTAATGCAAGAAGAGCATCTAGCTTTTGTTCCAGTTTTGAAATCTGCACACTAGAAGCATCATTAGAACCACTAATAACACGTTTACCTCTTGTATCCGTATGTTGGGTCTCCATTGCTATCTCCTCAAAGAGTTCGTACGTTTCTTCTGGAGTTTTGGTTTTAAAAGAACCACCTGCAAAATTGGTGACTATATTATGACTAGAAGGGGTTAGTCCTTTATAAAACATACGCATTTGAAGCTTCAATGGAATCCCATGATGAGGACATTGGTTGAGCAACCCATTGAATTTCTCCCATGCTTCACAAAACGATTCATCATCTTGCTGTGCAAATAACAAGATCTTGTCCCTAAGCATGTCGGTCTTTTGCGTGGAGAAGTATTTTTCCAGGAACTTCTTTTGAATGGCAGACCATGTAGTGAGTGAACCAGGCTTCAAAGAATTCAACCAATACTTCGCCTTATCCTTTAAAGTGTATGGAAACACTCTCATTCGAAGTTGATCTTCTGTCACACCTGTCAAGGGAAAAGAACTCACAACATTAAAAATATCCTTTATATGAGTCAATGGATCTTCATTAGGTAAACCATAAAAGGAAGGCAGCATATTAAGATGAGAAGATTTAAGCTCATAATTTCGAGCTACAGTGGGCAGCAAAATGCTTGAAGGAGATGCTGGAATTGTTGGGATATCAAGTTCTCCCATGAACTCAATGGCAGCCATCATTTCTTCTTCTTCTTGGTCTGAACTTGCTTCCGAATTTGAAAGTGAAGAACCGGGAAGTTCAGTGTGGAGAGCAAGACTTGTAAATGTAGCAAGAGCTTGCTCTTTTGCAGTTGACAACTCCCTTTCTAGACGATTCTGAATTTCAGAGGTCACTCGTCTGGGTTGCAATGATGGTCCTGCGTTCAAAGATCTAGAACGTTGGAACGAAGACCTCACTTGTTCAAGTAATGGATTTTTAGACATAAACTACCTGAAACAGAAAATTAGATTAATTAGAAACACTAAAAAGAATAGGGTAACCTTGGGCACATAACCAGGGAAGAACTTTCGTTCAGTCCCCGGCAACGGCGCCAAAATTTGTTGTTAATATTATGTTAACTCGCAATTGTACGGGGCAATTAGTAGTATAGCAAGACAAGTACGAGGTCGTACCCACGAAGACTGAGAAGTTAAAACTAGTTATGTACTTAGATTACCAAATTCAAGAAAGTAGGAGGTTATGTCTAAAACAGAATTTAAAACAAGAGTGGTTGTGATTGTTGAACAAAAGAAGCAAAATGAAATTGCAAACAAAAACAAGTAAACAAATGTAACAAAGTGTGGTTTTAAGAGTTGGAAAACAGATTTTGAGACTAGGGCATTCGAATCACCATAACAATTCAATTCTGGGTTATAAAGATTCAAGTAACAAGTCTAATTCAGATTCAAAGATTGATTCTAGCTAAAGTATGATTAGGCCATGGTGTTTGGTCCTAACCTTGTGTTCCTAATTCCCTAATTTGATCATTTGTTGTCTAACCTAAAATTAAGCATTAGGAACCCATTAAGCATAGAAGAACATTTTAAACAACCAAGTATGTATCTAATCCCTGTTGTCGAATGTCCATACATACTCTTCCTATTCATAGTTCAATTCGAATTAAAGCATGGTGTATACTCTTAATTCAAACCAAGATAGTTAACAAACAAGTTCTAATGGTGATCAATCATTCAAACAAGCATGTTAACTTATAAGCATAATGAATAAGAACATGAATCATGAATCAAACTTGAAACTCCAAACTTATAAACCCAGAATATTCATGTTAGGTTACATCGAAGCCCTAGTTATGGATTTAGCTACTCATAAAGGAAAAGAGACTTGAACAGAAATGAGAAAACATAATGAATACAATAAGAGTAGAAAAACCCTTTTTCTGAAGTTCTTGTGGTGTCCAAGGCTTCTCCAAGTGCTTCTCCACTTCTAATGCTTCTCCAAGAGCTTCCCCACTTCTAGAAAGATGTATGAAGGATATGGAGGTGATTTGGGATGAGTTTGAGTGAGTGGTGATGGCTAAGGAAGATGAAATTCGTAGGGAAATGGAAGAGAGGTTTGCTGGAGTTGTTTTGGTGATTGTTGGAGTGTTTGGGATTTTGAGAGTGTTTGAGGATGGTTGGAGTGAATTGTGGGGGTTGTGAATATCAGGATTTGTTGTAGTACATACCCATTGGAACAACTTTCATGAAGAATGCTGCCTCATCCGAGCTGTGTAGGTTGCTGAAACAAAGCTTGCAATATGACCTACGGAACTGGACTGGCAGGGGGCTGTAGCCAAAATGAGTTTGTCTTTTAAGCTCTTCTTCCATTCATCCAAATTAGGCCTTAACATGCTTGAATTGCATGAATTATGCTCTCTTGCTCTATTGGCCTACAAAACACACAAAGGGAGGGAAATAACTTAGAATTATAGGAACTAAGCAAAAGAAGTAAGTAAATTGGGCATGTATATGTATGAAATTATGAGCTTAACAGAATACACCAACCACTCCCATTAGGAACGAACTGTCGTTGAACTTGAATTGTCCAATTTCTCACACCTATTGATTTCGGATCGAACCCCAAACTTGTGCAACATCATAATATTGTGGGAGGAGTCATTTGGTGAGTTTTGTGTGAAATCCGATCGCTAGAAGTATGGAATACAGCAACCACTCCCATTAGGAACGAACTGCCGTTGAACTTGAATTGTCCAATTTCTCACACCTATTGATTTCGGACCGAGCCCCAAACTTGTGCAACATCATAATATGGTGGGAGGAGTCATTTGGTGACTTTTGAGTGAAATCCACTCGCTAGAAGTATGGAATACATCAACCACTCCAATTAGGAACGAACTGCCGTTGAACTTGAATTGTCCAATTTCTCACACCTATTGAATTCGGACCGAGCCCCAAACTTGGGGCAACATCATAATATGGTGGGAGGAGTCATTTGGTGAGTTTTGAGTGAAATCCAATCGCTAGAAGTGTAGAATACACCAACCACTCCAACTAGGAACGAACTGACGTTGAACTTGAATTGTCCAATTTCTCACACCTATTGATTTCGGACCGAGCCCCAAACTTGGGGCAACATCATAATATGGTGGCAGGAGTCATTTGGTGAGTTTTGAGTGAAATCCAATCGCTTGAAGTATGGAATACACCAACCACTCCAATTAGGAACGAACTGCCGTTGAACTTGAATAGTCCAATTTCTCAGACCTATTGATTTCGGATCGAGCCCAAAACTTAGGCAACAACATAATATGGTGGGAGGAGTCATTTGGTGAGTTTTGAGTGAAATCCAATCGCTAGAAGTATGGAATATACCAACCACTCCCATTAGGAACAATCTGCCGTTGAACTTGAATTGTCCAATTTGGAACACCTATTGATTTCGGATCGAACCCAAAACTTGGGCAACATCATAATATGGTGGGAGGAGTCATTTGGTTAGTTTTGAGTGAAATCCAATCGCTAGAAGTATGGAATACACCAACCACTCCCATTAGGAACGAACTGCCGTTGAACTTAAATTGTACAATTTGGAACACCTATTGTTTTCGGATCGAGCCCAAAACTTGGGCAACATCATAATATGGTGGGAGGAGTCAGTTGGTGTGTTTTGAGTGAAATCCAATCACTAGAAGTATGGAATACAACAACTACTCCGATTAGGAACGAACTGTCATTGAAATTGAATTGACCAATTTCTCACACCTATTGATTTCGGATTGAGCCCAAAACTTGGGCAACATCATAATATGGTGGGAGGAGTCTTTTGGTGAGTTTTGAGTGAAATCCAATAGCTAGAAGTATGGAATACACCAACCACTCCAATTAGGAACGAACTGTCGTTGAACTTGAATTGGCCAATTTCTCACTCCTATTGATTTTGGATCGTGCCCCAAATTTGGTCAACATCATAATATGGTGGGAGGAGTCATTTGGTGTGTTTTGAGTGAAATCCAATCGCTAGAAGTATGGAATACACCAACCACTCCCATTAGGAACGAACTGCCGTTGAACTTGAATTTTCCAATTTCTCACACCTATTGATTTCGGACCGAGCCCCAAACTTGGGGCAACCTCATAATATGGTGGGAGGAGTCATTTGGTGAGTTTTGAGTGAAATCCAATCGCTAGAAGTATGGAATACACCAACCACTCCCATTAGGAACGAATTGCCGTCGAACTTGAATTGTCCAATTTGGAACACCTACTGATTTCGGATCGAGCGCAAAACTTGGGCAACATCATAATATGGTGGGAGGAGTCATTTGGTGAGCTTTGAGTGAAATCCAATCGCTAGAAGTATGGAATACAACAACTACTCCGATTAGGAACGAACTGTCATTGAAATTGAATTGACCAATTTCTCACACCTATTGATTTCGGATCGAGCCCAAAACTTGGGCAACATCATAATATGGTGGGAGGAGTCATTTGGTGTGTTTTGAGTGAAATCAAATCGCTAGAAGTATGGAATACACCAACCACTCCAATTAGGAACGAACTGCCGTCGAACTTGAATTGTCCAATTTCTCACACCTATTGATTTCGGATCGAGCCCCAAACTTGGGCAACATTATTATATGGTGGGAGGAGTCATTTGGTGAGTTTTGAGTGAAATCCAATCGCTAGAAGTATGGAATACACCAACCACTCCAATTAGGAACGAACTGCCGTTGAACTTGAATTGTCCAATTTCTCACACCTATGGATTTAGGACCGGGCCGCAAACTTGGGGAAACATCATAATATGGTGGCAGGAGTCATTTGGGGAGTTTTGAGTGAAATCCAATCGCTAGAAGTATGGAATAGAGCAACCACTCCAATTAGGAACGAACTGTCGTTGAACTTGAATTGTCCAATTTCTCACACCTATCGATTTCGGATCGAGCCCCAAACTTGGGCAACATTATAATATGGTGGGAGGAGTCATTTGGTGAGTTTTGAGTGAAATCCAATGGCTAGAAGTATGGAATACACCAACCACTCCCATTAGGAACGAACTGCCGTTGAACTTGAATTGTCCAATTTCTCACACCTATCGATTTCGGATCAAACCCAAAACTTGGGCAACATCATAATATGGTGGGAGGAGTCATTTGGTGAGTTTTGAGTGAAATCCAATCGCTAGAAGTATGGAATACACCAACCACTCCAATTAGGAACGAACTGCCGTTGAACTTGAATTGTCCAATTTCTCACACCTATGGATTTAGGACCGGGCCGCAAACTTGGGGAAACATCATAATATGGTGGCAGGAGTCATTTGGGGAGTTTTGAGTGAAATCCAATCGCTAGAAGTATGGAATACCCCAACCACTCCAATTAGGAACGAACTGCCGTTGAACTTGAATTGTCCAATTTGGAACACCTATTGATTTCGGATCGAGCCCAAAACTTGGGCAACATCATAATATGGTGGGAGGAGTCATTTGGTGAGCTTTGAGTGAAATCCAATCGCTAGAAGTATGGAATACAACAACTACTCCGATTAGGAACGAACTGTCATTGAAATTGAATTGACCAATTTCTCACACCTATTGATTTCGGATCGAGCCCAAAACTTGGGCAACATCATAATATGGTGGGAGGAGTCATTTGGTGTGTTTTGAGTGAAATCAAATCGCTAGAAGTATGGAATACACCAACCACTCCAATTAGGAACGAACTGCCGTCGAACTTGAATTGTCCAATTTCTCACACCTATCGATTTCGGATCAAACCCAAAACTTGGGCAACATCATAATATGGTGGGAGGAGTCATTTGGTGAGTTTTGAGTGAAATCCAATCGCTAGAAGTATGGAATACACCAACCACTCCAATTAGGAACGAACTGCCGTTGAACTTGAATTGTCCAATTTCTCACACCTATGGATTTAGGACCGGGCCGCAAACTTGGGGAAACATCATAATATGGTGGCAGGAGTCATTTGGGGAGTTTTGAGTGAAATCCAATCGCTAGAAGTATGGAATAGAGCAACCACTCCAATTAGGAACGAACTGTCGTTGAACTTGAATTGTCCAATTTCTCACACCTATCGATTTCGGATCGAGCCCCAAACTTGGGCAACATTATAATATGGTGGGAGGAGTCATTTGGTGAGTTTTGAGTGAAATCCAATGGCTAGAAGTATGGAATACACCAACCACTCCCATTAGGAACGAACTGCCGTTGAACTTGAATTGTCCAATTTCTCACACCTATTGATTTCGGACCGAGCCCCAAACTTGGGCAACATCATAATATGGTGGGAGGAGTCATTTGGTTAGTTTTGAGTGGAATCCAATCGCTAGAAGTATGGAATACACCAACCACTCCCATTAGGAACGAACTGTCGTTGAACTTGAATTGTCCAATTTCGAACACCTATTGATTTCGGATCGAGCCCAAAACTTGGGCAACATCATAATATGGTGGGAGGAGTCATTTGGTGTGTTTTGAGTGAAATCCAATCGCTAGAAGTGTGGAATACAACAACTACTCCGATTAGGAACGAACTGTCATTGAAATTGAATTGACCAATTTCTCACACCTATTGATTTCGGATCAAGCCCAAAACTTGGGCAACATCATAATATGGTGGGAGGAGTCATTTGGTGAGTTTTTAGTGAAATCCAATCGCTAGAAGTATGGAATACACCAACCACTCCAATTAGGAACGAACTGCCGTTGAACTTGAATTGTCCAATTTGGAACACCTATTGATTTCGGATCGAGCCCAAAACTTGGGCAACATCATAATATGGTGGGAGGAGTCATTTGGTGAGTTTTGAGTGAAATCCAATCGCTAGAAGTATGGAATACAGAAACCACTCCAATTAGGAACGAACTGCCATTGAACTTGAATTGTCCAATTTCTCACACCTATTGATTTCGGATCGAGCCCCAAACTTGGGCAACATTATTATATGGTGGGAGGAGTCATTTGGTGAGTTTTGAGTGAAATCCAATCGCTAGAAGTATGGAATACACCAACCACTCCCATTAGGAACGAACTGCCGTTGAACTTGAATTGTCCTATTTCTCACACCTATTGATTTCGGACCGAGTCCCAAACTTGGGCAACATCATAATATGGTGGGAGGAGTCATTTGGTGAGTTTTGAGTGAAATCCAATCGCTAGAAGAATGGAATACACCAACCACTCCCATTAGGAACGAACTGCCGTTGAACTTGAATTGTCCAATTTCTCACACCTATTGATTTCGGACCGAGCCCCAAACTTGGGGCAATATCATAATATGGTGGGAGGAGTCATTTGGTGAGTTTTGAGTGAAATCCAATCGCTAGAAGTATGGAATACACCAACCACTCCCATTAGGAACGAACTGCCGTTGAATTTGAATTGTCCAATTTCTCACACCTATTGATTTCGGATCAAACCCAAAACTTGGGCAAAATCATAATATGGTGGGAGGAGTCATTTGGTGAGTTTTGACTGAGATCCAATCGCTAGAAGTATGGAATACACCAACCACTCCCATTAGGAACGAATTGCCGTTGAACTTGAATTGTCCAATTTCTCACACCTATTGATTTCGGATCAAACCCCAAACTTGTGCAACATCATAATATGGTGGGAGGAGTCATTTGGTGAGTTTTGAGTGAAATCCAATCGCTAGAAGTATGTGATCGGTTCATAATTGTATATCATTTTGTACCCTTCTAGCTTATGAATTGGTTATGTTTTTTAGTTAAACTTTTGCTTTTAATCTTTCTTGTGTTTATCTTTCAGTTCATTGAGTTTTAGGTAACAATGATGGCTTTGGATAGGAAATGATGCAATCCATGCATGATAGGGCCTGATTTGGGTGAATGGAAGAAGGTCTTAAAGACAAACTAATTTTGGCTACAGCCCATTTCCAGCCCAGTTTTGTAGGTCAACTTCTTGGCCTTGGATCAGCATTCTCTGGGGCTCGGATGAGGTGAAGATCTTCATGAAACTTGTTCCAATGGGTGTCTACTACAACATATCTAAATTGAACATAACTGGAGTCCTCAGCCCATCCAACACTGAACCCTGCTCAGGAGGATTTGCAGCTGCCAGCTTTGTCATGTGCCTCCATGTGCCTCCTTTTAGCCATGTGCCTCACCCCAGCTATAACTGACTTTGCACCCAGCATAATGAGTGAAGTGGGGAGGCATTCCAGCTATGAAATTCTAAAGGAGCAAGTTGGTACATGCTGGAGCTATTATTGAGAAAGCATGTGCATGCATGGGAAGCAAAGAGAAAGGAGAGAGGGAAGAATGAGGAATGATGAGAGGCATTTTGCTTCAGTCTTTGAACATGGGAATTGAATTGGCAGATCACTTTGGAGCTGGAAATCAGGTTTTAATTGAAAGAGGAAGCATGTGCATGCATGTGAATCAAAAAGGAAACAAAAGATGAAATGAAGTCAATTCCAGTCTCTGTTCGGCTGCCAACTTGCAAGGGCCAAAACACACACACTTCTACTGGTCGGATAGAAATACTTTCTTCATAGAAGTTGTTCCAATGGGTGTCTAGTATAACATACCCAAATTTGAGCCCCATTGGATACGTTTGGAAACCTCTGGCCTTCCTACACCAAGACTGGTTCAGAAAACTCGTTTTTCAGCAACCAAAAGGCAACCACATGGGTTGGCAGCAAAGGGCAGCCACATCTGACCACCTTTGAACCCATGTGATGAAAGCTTGAGGTGCAGCAAAAGATGAAGGATGGTGTGGGAATTCATCATGTTGTTCCTCCCTCTTAGCCCTATAAATAGAGAAGCCTTCAAGCTTCAAAACACACCCCAAGGGGGGGAGCTCTCAAACACTTCTCTAGAGCTCCCTTCCCTTCTCTCCCTCAAATTCTCTTAGTTTCCTTTCAAGTTGTCAATTGTTGTAACAAAATGAGTTTACTAAATTTTCCTTCAAGTTTTCTTAGTTCCACTTTACTTTTATTTGTAATGTACATTCTTTCTTAAGTATTCAAGTTTAATTAGTTTCCAAGTTTCAATTATGATTTTTGTTCTTATTCATTATGCTTATAAGTTAATATGCTAGTTTGAATGATTGATCACCATTTAGGCTTGCATGTTAGCTATCTTGGTTTGAATTAAGAGTAGACACCATGCTTTAATTCGAATTGAACTATGAATAGGAAGAGTATGTATGGACATTCGACAACAGAGATTAGATACATGCTTGGTTGTTTACATTGTTCTTCTATACTTAATGGGTTCCTAATGCTTAGTTTTAGGTTAGACAACAAATGATCAAATTAGGGAATTAGGAACACAAGGTTATGACCAAACACCATGGCTTAATCATACTTTAGCTAGAATCAATCCGTTAATCTAATTGAACTTGGGAACTTATTTGCTTGAGTTATTTCTTTTTTTTCTTGTTTTATATATTTTCTTTTTCAAATCTATTTTGTGTAGGGGAAACAAATTGGATCATTCAATCACCAATCCTCGAGGGATCGACCTCGCACTTACATATGCTATACTACCGAACGGCTCGTGCACTTGCGAGTATCACAAGTTGAGGATGCAGCTGAATCCATTTTGGTGCAGCTGAATCGACGCAACAGTATGGAATACACCAACCACTCCAATTAGGAACGAACTGCCGTTGAACTTGAATTGTCCAATTTGGAACACCTATTGATTTCGGATCGAGCCAAAAACTTGGCCAACATCGTAATATGATGGGAGGAGTCATTTGGTGTGTTTTGAGTGAAATCCAATCGCTAGAAGTATGGAATACACCAACCACTCGAATTAGGAACGAACTGCCGTCGAACTTGAATTGTCCAATTTATCACACCTATTGACTTCGGATCGAGCCCAAAACTTGGGCAACATCATAATATGGTGGGAGGAGTCATTTGGTGAGTTTTGAGTGAAATCTAATCGCTAGAAGTATGGAATACACCAACCACTCCAATTAGGAACGAGCTGCCGTTGGAATTGAATTGTCCAAGTTATCACACCTATTGACTTCGGATCGAGCCCAAAACTTGGACAACATCATAACATGGTGGGCGGAGTCATTTGGTGAGTTTTGAGTGAAATCCAATCGCTAGAAGTATGGAATACACCAACCACTCCAATTTGGAACGAGCTGCCGTTGGACTTGAATTGTCCAATTTGGAACACCTACTGATTTCGGATCGAGCCCAAAACTTGGGCAACATCATAACATGGTGGGAGGAGTCATTTGGTGAGTTTTGAGTGAAATCCAATCGCTGGACGTATGGAATACACCAACCACTCCAATTAGGAACGAACTGTCGTTCAAATTGAATTGACCAATTTCTCAGACCTACTGATTTCGGATCGAGCCCAAAACTTGGGCAACATCATAATATGGTGGGAGGTGTCATTTGGTGAGTTTTGAGTGAAATCCAATCGCTAGAAGTATGGAATACACCAACCACTCCAATTAGGAACGAACTGCCGTTGAACTTGAATTGTCCAATTTGGAACACCTATTGATTTCGGATCGAGCCCAAAACTTGGGCAACAACATAATATGGTGGGAGGAGTCATTTCGCGGGTTTTGAGTGAAATCCAATCGCTAGAAGTATGGAATACACAAACCACTCCAATTAGGAACGAACTGCCGTTGAACTTGAATTGTCCAATTTCTCACACCTATTGATTTCGGATCGAGCCCAAAACTTGGGCAACATCATAATATGGTGGGAGGAGTCATTTGGTGAGTCTTGAGTGAAATCCAATCGCTAGAACGACGTAATACACCAACCACTCCAATTAGGAACGAACTTTCGTTGAAATTGAATTGACCAATTTCTCACAACTATTGATTTCGGATCGAGCCCAAACCTTGGGCAACATCATAATATGATGGGAGTAGTCATTTGGTGAGTTTTGAGTGAAATCCAGTCGCTAGAAGTGTGGAATACACGAACCACTCCAGTTAGGAACGAACTGCCGTTATACTTGAATTTTCACATTTGGAACACCTATTGATTTCGGATCGAGCCCAAAACTTGGGCAACATCATAATATGGTGGGAGGAGTCATTTGGTGAGTTTTGAGTGAAATCCAATCGCTAGAAGTATGGAATACACCAACCACTCCAATTAGGTACGAACTGCTGTTGAAATTGAATTGTCCAATTTCTCACACGTATTGATTTCTGATCGAGCCCAAAACTTGGGCAACATCATAATATGGTGGGGGTAGTCATTTGGTGAGTTTTGAGTGAAATCCAATCGCTAGAAGTATGGGATACACCAACCACTCCACTTAGGAACGAAGTGCCGTTGAACTTGAATTGTCCAATTTGGAACACCTATTGATTTCGGATCGAGCCCAAAACATTTCTGCAACATCATGTTATGGTGGGAGGAGTCATTTGGTGAGTTTTGAGTGAAATCCAATCGCTAGAAGTATGGAATACACAAACCACTCCAATTAGGAACGAACTGCCGTTGAACTTGAATTGTCCAATTTCTCACACCTATTGATTTCGCATCGAGCCCAAAACTTGGGCAACATCATAATATGGTGGGAGGAGTCATTTGGTGAGTCTTGAGTGAAATCCAATCGCTAGAACGACGTAATACACCAACCACTCCAATTAGGAACGAACTTTCGTTGAAATTGAATTGACCAATTTCTCACAACTATTGATTTCGGATCGAGCCCAAACCTTGGGCAACATCATAATATGATGGGAGTAGTCATTTGGTGAGTTTTGAGTGAAATCCAGTCGCTAGAAGTGTGGAATACACGAACCACTCCAGTTAGGAACGAACTGCCGTTATACTTGAATTTTCAAATTTGGAACACCTATTGATTTCGGATCGAGCCCAAAACTTGGGCAACATCATAATATGGTGGGAGGAGTCATTTGGTGAGTTTTGAGTGAAATCCAATCGCTAGAAGTATGGAATACACCAACCACTCCAATTAGGTACGAACTGCTGTTGAAATTGAATTGTCCAATTTCTCACACGTATTGATTTCTGATCGAGCCCAAAACTTGGGCAACATCATAATATGGTGGGGGTAGTCATTTGGTGAGTTTTGAGTGAAATCCAATCGCTAGAAGTATGGGATACACCAACCACTCCACTTAGGAACGAAGTGCCGTTGAACTTGAATTGTCCAATTTGGAACACCTATTGATGTCGGATCGAGCCCAAAACATTTCGGCAACATCATGTTATGGTGGGAGGAGTCATTTGGTGAGTTTTGAGTGAAATCCAATCGCTAGAAGTATGGAATACACGAACCACTCCAGTTAGGAACGAACTGCCGTTATACTTGAATTTTCCAATTTGGAACACCTATCGATTTCGGATCGAGCCCAAAACTTGGGCAACATCATAATATGGTGGGAGGAGTCATTTGGTGAGTTTTGAGTGAAATCCAATCGCTAGAAGTATGCAATACACAAACCACTCCAATTAGGTACGAACTGCCGTTGAACTTGAATTGTCCAATTTCTCACACCTATTGATTTCGGATCGAGCCCCAAACTTGGGCAACATCATAATATGGTGGGAGGAGTCATTTGGTGTGTTTTGAGTGAAATCCAATCGGAAGAAG
Source organism: Prunus avium (assembly GCF_965620075.1). Classification (NCBI taxonomy): domain Eukaryota; kingdom Viridiplantae; phylum Streptophyta; class Magnoliopsida; order Rosales; family Rosaceae; genus Prunus; species Prunus avium. The sequence continues at coordinate 14,665,959 of NC_142290.1, forward strand.
TATGGAATACACCAACCACTCCAATTAGGAACGAACTGCCGTTGAACTTGAATTGTCCAATTTGGAACACCTATTGATTTCGGATTGAGCCCAAAACTTGGGCAACATCATAATATGGTGGGAGGAGTCATTTGGTGAGTTTTGAGTGAAATCCAATCGCTAGAAGTATTGAATACACCAACCACTAGAATTAGGAACGAACTGCCGTTGAACTTGAATTGTCCAATTTGGAACACCTATTGATTTCGAATAGAGCCCAAAACTTGGGCAACGTCATAATATGGTGGGAGGAGTCATTTGGTGTGTTTTGAGTGAAATCCAATCGCTAGAAGTATGGAATACACCAACCACTCCAATTAGGAACGAACTTCCGTTGAACTTGAATTGTCCAATTTCTCACACCTTTTGATTTCGGCTCGAGCCAAAAACTTTTGCAATGTCATAATATGGTGGGAGGAGTCATTTGGGGGGTTTTGAGTGAAATCCAATCGCTAGAAGTATGGAATACACCAACCACTCCAATTAGGAACGAACTGCCGTTGAACTTGAATTGTCCAATTTCCCACACCTATTGACTTCGCCTCGAGCCCAAAACTTTTGCAACGTCATAATATGGTGCGAGGAGTCATTTGGTGAGTTTTGAGTGAAATCCAATCGCTAGAAGTATGGAATACACCGACCACTCCAATTAGGAACGAACTTCCGTTGAACTTGAATTGTCCAATTTCGAACACCAACTGATTTCGGATCGAGCCCAAAACTTTGGCAACATCAAAATATGGTGGGAGGAGTCATTTGGTGACTTTTGAGTGAAATCCAATCGCTAGAAGTATGGAATACACCAACCACTCCAATTAGGAACGAACTGCCGTTGAACTTGAATTGTCCAATTTGGAACACCTATTGATTTCGGATCGAGCCCAAAATTTGGGCAACGTCATAATACGGTGGGAGGAGTCGTTTGGTGAGTTTTGAGTGAAATCCAATCGCTAGAAATATGGAATACACCAACCACTCCAATCAGGAACGAATTGTCGTTGAACTTGAATTGTCCAATTTGGAACACCTATTGATTTCGGATCGAGCCCAAAACTTGGGCAACATCCTAATATGGTGAGAGGATTCATTTGTGAGTTTTGAGTGAAATCCAATCGCTAGAAGTATGGAATACACCAACCACTCCAATTAGGAACGAACTGCCGTTGAACTTGAATTGTCCAATTTCTCACACCTATTGATTTCGGATCGAGCCCCAAACTTGGGCAACATCATAATATGGTGGGAGGAGTCATTTGGTGAGTTTTGAGTGAAATCCAATCCCTAGAAGTGTGGAATACACCAACCACTCCAATTAGGAACGAACTGCCGTTGAACTTGAATTGTCCAATTTGGAACACCTATTGATTTCGGATCAAGCCCAAAACTTGGGCAACGTCATAATATGGTGGGAGGAGTCCTTTTGTGAGTTTTCAGTGATATCCAATCGCTAAAAGTATGGAATACACCAACCACTCCAATGAGGAACGAACTGCTGTTGAACTTGAATTGTCCAATTTCGAACACCTATTGATTTCGGATCGAGCCCAAAACTTGGGCAACATCATAATATGGTGGGAGGAGACATTTGGTGAGTTTTGAGTGAAATCCAATGGCTAGAAGTATGGAATACACCAACCACTCCAATTAGGAACGAAATGCCGTCGAACTTGAATTGTCCAATTTGGAACACCTATTGATTTCGGATCGAGCCCAAAACCTGGGCAACATCATAATATGGTGGGAGGAGTCATTTGGTGAGGTTTGAGTGAAATCCAATCGCTAGAAGTATGGAATACACCAACCACTACAATTAGGAACGAACAGCCGTTGAACTTGAATTGTCCAATTTCTCACACCTATTGATTTCGGACCGAGCCCCAAACTTGGGCAACATCATAATATGGTGGGAGGAGTAATTTGGTTAGTTTGGAGTGAAATCCAATCGCTAGAAGTATGGAATACCCCAACCACTCCAATTAGGAACGAACTGCCGTTGAACTTGAATTATCCAATTTCTCACACCTATTGATTTCGGACCGAGCCCCAAACTTGGGCAACATCATAATATGGTGGGAGGAGTCATTTGGTGAGTTTTGAGTGAAATCCAATCGCTAGAAGTATGGAATACACCAACCACTCCAATGAGGAACGAAATGCCGTTGAACTTGAATTGTCCAATTTCGGACACCTATTGGTTTCGGATCGAGCCCAAAACTTGGGCAACATCATAATATGGTGGGAGGAGCCATTTGGTGAGTTTTGAGTGAAATCCAATGGCTAGAAGTATGGAATACACCAACCACTCCAATTAGGAACGAACTGCCGTCGAACTTGAATTGTCCGATTTGGAACACCTAGTGATTTCGGATCGAGCCCAAAACTTGGGCAACATCATAATATGGTGGGATGAGTCATTTGGTGAGGTTTGAGTGAAATCCAATCGCTAGAAGTATGGAATACACCAACCACTCCCATTAGGAACGAACTGCCGTTGAACTTGAATTGTCCAATTTCTCACACCTATTGATTTCGGATCGAGCCCAAAACTTGGGCAACATCATAATATGGTGGGAGGAGTCATTTGGTGAGTTTTGAGTGAAATCCAATCCCTAGAAGTATGGAATACACCAACCACTCCAATTAGGAACGAACTGCCGTTGAACTTGAATTGTCCAATTTCTCACACCTATTGATTTCGGATCGAGCCCAAAACTTGGGCAACATCATAAAATGGTGGGAGGAGTCATTTGGTGAGTTTTGAGTGAAATCCAATCGCTAAAAGTGTGGAATACACCAACCACTCCCATTAGGAACGAACTGCCGTTGAACTTGAATTGTCCAATTTCTGACACCTATTGATTTCGGATTGAGCCCAAAACTTGGGCAACATCATAATATGGTGGGAGGAGTCATTTGGTTAGTTTTGAGTGAAATCCAATCGCTAGAAGTATGGAATACACCAACCACTCCAATTAGGAACGAACTGCCGTTGAACTTGAATTGTCCAATTTGGAACACCTATTGATTTCGGATCGAGCCCAAAACTTGGGCAACGTCATAATATGGTGGGAGGAGTCATTTGGTGAGTTTTGAGTGTAATCCAATCGCTAGAAGTATGGAATACACCGACCACTCCAATTAGGAACGAATTGCCGTTATACTTGAGTTTTCCAATTTGGAACACCTATTGATTTTGGATCGAGCCCAAAACTTGGGCAAGATCATAATATCGTGAGAGGAGTCATTTGGTGAGTTTTGAGTGAAATCCAATCGCTAGAAGTATGGAATACACCAACCACTCCAATTAGGAACGAACTGCCGTTGAACTTGAATTGTCCAATTTCTAACACCTATTCATTTCGAATCGAGCCCAAAACTTGGGCAACATCATAATATGGTGGGAGGAGTCCTTTGGTGAGTTTTGAGTGAAATCCAATCGCTAGAAGTATGGAATACACCAACCACTCCAATTAGGAATGAAGTGCCGTTGAACTTGAATTGTCCAATTTCTCACACCTATTGATTTCGGATCGAGCCCAAAACTTGGGCAACACCATAATATGGTGGGAGGAGTCATTTGGTGAGTTTTGAGTGAAATCCAATCGTTAGAAGTATGGAATACACCAACCACTCCAATTAGGTACGAACTGTCGTTGAACTTGAATTGTCCAATTTGGAACACCTATTGATTTCGGATTGGGCCCAAAACTTGGGCAACATCGTAATATGGTGCGATGAGTCATTTGGTGAGTTTTGAGTTAAATCCAATCGCTAGAAGTATGGAATACACCAACCACTCCAATTTGGAACGAACTGCCGTTGAAATTGAATTGACCAATTTCTCACACGTATTGATTTCGGACCGAGCCCCAAACTTGGGCTACATCATAATACTGTGGCAGGAGTCATTTGGTGAGTTTTGAGTGAAATCCAATCGCTAGAAGTATGGAATACACCAACCACTCCAATTAGGAACGAACTGCCGTTGAACTTGAATTGTCCAATTTGGAACAAATATTGATTTCGGACCGAGCCCCAAACTTGGGCAACATCATAATATGGTGGGAGGAGTCATTTGGTGAGTTTTGAGTGAAATCCAATCGCTAGAAGTGTGTAATACACCAACCACTCCAATTAGGAATGAACTGCCGTTGAACTTGAATTGTCCAATTTGGAACACCTATTGATTTCGGAACGAGCCCCAAACTTGGGATACATCATAATATTGTGGGAGGAGTCATTTGGTAAGTTTTGAGTGAAATCCAATCGCCAGAAGTGTGGAATACACCAACCACTCCAATTAGGAACGAACTGCCGTTGAACTTGAATTGTCCAATTTGGAACACCTATTGATTTCGGATCGAGCCCAAAACTTGGGCAACGTCATAATATGGTGGGAGGAGTCATTTGGTGAGTTTTGAGTGAAATCCAATCGCTAGAAGTGTGGAATACACCAACCACTCCAATTAGGAACGAACTGCCGTTGAACTTGAATTGTCCCATTTGGAACACCTATTGATTTCGGACCGAGCCCCAAACTTGGGCAACATCATAACATGGTGGGAGGAGTCATTTGGTGAGTTTTGAGTGAAATCCAATCGCCAGAAGTGTGGAATACACCAACCACTCCAATTAGGAACGAACTGCCGTTGAACTTGAATTGTCCAATTTGGAACACCTATTGATTTCGGATCGAGCCCAAAACTTGGGCAACGTCATAATATGGTGGGAGGAGTCATTTGGTGAGTTTTGAGTGAAATCCAATCGCTAGAAGTATGGAATACACCAACCACTCCAATTAGTAACGAACTGCCATTGAACTTGAATTGTCCACTTTCTCACACCTATTGATTTCAGATCGTGCCCAAAACTATCATAATATGGTGGGAGGAGTCATTTGGTGAGTTTTGAGGGAAATCCAATCGCTAGAAGTATGTAATACACCAACCACTCCAATTAGGAACGAACTGCCGTTGAACTTGGATTGTCCAATTTGGAACACCTATTGATTTCGGATCGAGCCCAAAACTTGGGCAACATCATAATATGGTGGGAGGAGTCATTTGGTGAGTTTTGAGTGAAATCCAATCGCTAGAAGTATGGAGTACACCAACCACTCCAATTAGGAACGAACTGCCGTTGAACTTGAATTGTCCAATTTCTCACACCTATTGATTTCGGACCGAGCCCCAAACTTGGGCTACATCATAATACTGTGGCAGGAGTCATTTGGTGAGTTTTGAGTGAAATCCAATCGCTAGAAGTATGGAATACACCAACCACTCCAATTAGGAACGAACTGCCGTTGAACTTGAATTGTCCAATTTGGAACAAATATTGATTTCGGACCGAGCCCCAAACTTGGGCAACATCATAATATGGTGGGAGGAGTCATTTGGTGAGTTTTGAGTGAAATCCAATCGCTAGAAGTGTGTAATACACCAACCACTCCAATTAGGAATGAACTGCCGTTGAACTTGAATTGTCCAATTTGGAACACCTATTGATTTTTGTGACCGAGCCCCAAACTTGGGCTACATCATAATATTGTGGGAGGAGTCATTTGGTGAGTTTTGAGTGAAATCCAATCGCTAGAAGTATGGAATACACCAACCACTCCAATTAGGAACGAACTGCCGTTGAACTCGAACTGTCCAATTTCTCACACCTATTGATTTCGGACCGAGCCCCAAACTTGGGCAACATCATAATATGGTGGGAGGAGTCATTTGGTGAGTTTTGAGTGAAATCCAATCGCTAGAAGTGTGGAATACACCAACCACTCCAATTAGGAACGAACTGCCGTTGAACTTGAATTGTCCAATTTGGAACACCTATTGATTTCGGAACGAGCCCCAAACTTGGGATACATCATAATATTGTGGGAGGAGTCATTTGGTAAGTTTTGAGTGAAATCCAATCCCTAGAAGTACGGAATACACCAACCACTCCAATTAGGAACGAACTGCCGTTGAACTTGAATTGTCCAATTTGAAACCCCGATTGTTTTCAGATCAAGCCCAAAACTTGGGCAATATCATAATATGGTGGGAGGAGTCATTTGGTGAGTTTTGAGTGAAATCCAGTCGCTGGAAGTGTGGAATACACCAACCACACCAATTAGGAACGATCTGCCGTTGAACTTGAATTGTCCAATTTCTCACACCTATTGATTTCGGATCGATCCCAAAACTTGGGCAACTTCATAATATGGTGGGAGGAGTCATTTGGTGAGTTTTGAGTGAAATCCATTCGCAAGAAGTATGGAATACACCAACCACTCCAATTAGGGACGAACTGCCATTGAACTTGAATTGTCCAATTTATCACACCTATTGATTTCGGATCGAGCCTAAAACATGGGCAACATCATAATTTGGTGGGAGGAGTCATTTGGTGAGTTTTGAGTGAAATCCATTCGCTAGAAGTATGGAATACACCAACCACTCCAATTAGGGACGAACTGCCGTTGAACTTGAATTGTCCAATTTCTCACACATATTGATTTCGGATCGAGCCTAAAACTTGGGCAACATCATAATGTGGTGGGAGGTGTCATTTGGTGAGTTTTGAGTGAAATCCAATCGCTAGAAGTATGGAATACACCAACCACTCCAGTTAGGAACGAACTGCCGTTATACTTGAATTTTCCAATTTGGAACACCTATTCATTTCGGATCGAGCCCAAAACTTGGGCAACATCATAATATGGTGGGAGGAGTCATTTGGTGAGTTTTGAGTGAAATCCAATCGCTAGAAGTATTGAATACACCAACCACTCCAATTAGGAACGAACTTCTGTTGAATTTGAATTGTCCAATTTGGAAGACCTATTGCCTTCGGATCGAGCCCAAAACTTGGGCAACATCATAATATGGTTGGGGGAGTCATTTGGTGAGTTTTGAGTGAAATCCAATCGCTAGAAGTATGGAATACACCAACCACTCCAATTCGGAACGAACTGCCGTTGAACATCAATTGTGCAATTTCTCACACCTATTGATTTCGCATCGAGCCCAAAACTTGGGCAACATAATAATACGGTGGGAGGAGTCAATTGGTGAGTTTTGAGTGAAATCCAATCGCTAGAAGTATGGAATACACCAACCAGTCCAATTAGGAACGAACTGCCGTTGAACTCTAGTTGTCAAATTTAGAAGACCTATTGATTTCGGATCGAGCCCAAAACTTGGGCAACATCATAATATGGTGGGAGGAGTCATTTGGTGAGTTTTGAGTGAAATCCAATCGCTAGAAGTATGGAATACACCAACCACTGCAATTAGGAACGAACTGCCGTTGAACTTGAATTGTCCAATTTGGAAGACCTATTGCTTTCGGATCGAGCCCAAAACTTGGGCAACATCATAATATGGTTGGGGGAGTCATTTGGTGAGTTTTGAGTGAAATCCAATCGCTAGAAGTATGGAATACACCAACCACTCCAATTAGGAATGAACGGCCGTTGAACTTGAATTATCCAATTTGGAACACCTATTGATTTCGGATCGAGCCCAAAACTTGGGCAACATCATAATATGGTGGGAGGAGTCATTTGGTGAGTTTTGAGTGAAATCCAATCGCTAGAAGTGTGGAATACACCAACCACTCCAATTAGGAAAGAACTGCCATTGAACTTGAATTGTCCAATTTGGAACACCTATTGATTTCGGATCGAGCCAAAAACTTGGGCAACATCATAATATGGTGGGAGGAGTCATTTGGTGAGTTTTGAGTGAAATCCAATCGCTAGAAGTATGGAATACACCAACCACTCCAACTAGGAACGAACTGCCATTGAACTTGAATTGTCCAATTTGAAACACCTATTGATTTCGGATCGAGCCCCAAACTTGGGCAACATCGTAATATGGTGGGAGGAATCATTTGGTGAGTTTTGAGTGAAATCCAATCGCTAGAAGTATGGAATACACCAACCACTCCAATTAGGAATGAACTGCCGTTGAACGTGAATTGTCCAATTTCTGACACCTATTGATTTCGCGTCGAGCCCAAAACTTGGGCAACATCCTAATATGGTGGGAGGAGTCAATTGGTGAGTTTTTAGTGAAATCCAATTGCTAGAAGTATGGAATACAGCAACCACTCCAATTTGGAACGAACTGCCGTTGAACTTGAATTGTCCAATTTCTCACACCTATTATTTCGGATCGAGCCCAAAACTTGGGCCACATCATAATGTGGTGGGAGGAGTCATTTGGTTAGTTTTGAGTGAAATCCAATCGCTAGAAGTATGGAATACACCAACCACTCCAATTAGGAACGAACTGTCGTTGAACTCTAATTGTCAAATTTAGAAGACCTATTGATTTCGGATCGAGCCCAAAACTTGGGCAACATCATAATATGGTGGGAGGAGTCATTTGGTGACTTTTGAGTGAAATCCAATCGCTAGAAGTATGGAATACACCAACCACTGCAATTAGGAACGAACTGCCGTTGAACTTGAATTGTCCAATTTGGAACACCTATTGATTTCGGATCGAGCCCAAAACTTGGGCAACATCATAATATGGTGGGAGGAGTCATTTGGTGAGTTTTGAGTGAAATCCAATCGCTAGAAGTATGGAATAAACCAACCATTCCAATTAGGAACGAACTGCCATTGAACTTGAATTGTCCAATTTCTCACACCTATTGATTTCGGATCGTGCCCAAAACTATCATAATATGGTGGGAGGAGTCATTTGGTGAGTTTTGAGGGAAATCCAATCGCTAGAAGTATGGAATACACTAACCACTCCAATTAGGAACGAACTGTCGCTGAATTGAATTGTCCAATTTGGAACACCTATTGATTTCGGATCGAGCCCAAAACTTGGGCAACATCATAATATGGTGGGAGGAGTCATTTGTTTAGTTTTGAGTGAAATCCAATCGCTAGAAGTATGGAATACACCAACCACTCCAATTAGGAACGAACTGCCGTTGAACTTGAATTGTCCAATTTGGAACACCTATTGATTTCGGATCGAGCCCAAAACTTGGGCAATATCATAATACGGTGGGAGGAGTCATTTGGTGAGTTTTGAGTGAAATCCAAACGCTAGAAGTATGGAATACACCAACCACTCCAATTAGGAACAAACTGCCGTTGAACTTGAATTGTCCAATTTAGAACCCCTATTGATTTCGGATCGAGCCCAAAACTTGGGCAACATCATAATATGGTGGGAGGAGTCATTTGGTGAGTTTTGAGAGAAATCCAATCGCTAGAAGTGTGGAATACACCAACCACTCCAATTAGGAATGAACTGCCGTTGAACTTTAATTGTCCAATTTGGAACACCTACTGATTTCGGATCCAGCCCCAAACTTGGGCAACATCATAATATGGTGGGAGGAGTCATTTGGTGAGTTTTGAGTGAAATCCAATCGCTAGAAGTATGGAATACAGCAACTACTCCAATTAGGAACGAACTGCCGTTGAACTTGAATTGCCCAATTTCTCACACCTATTGATTTCGGATCGAGCCCAAAACTTGGGCAACATCATAACATGGTGGGAGGAGTCATTTGGTTAGTTTTGAGTGAAATCCAATCGCTAGAAGTATGGAATACACCAACCACTCCAATTTGGAACGTATTGCCGTTGAACTTGAATTGTCCAATTTGAAACACCTATTGATTTCGGATCGAGCCCCAAACTTGGGCAACATCATAATATGGTGGGAGGAGTCATTTGGTGAGTTTTGAGTGAAATCCAATCGCTAGAAGTATGGAATACAGCAACCACTCCAATTAGGAACGAACTGCCGTTGAACTTGAATTGCCCAATTTCTCACACCTATTGATTTCGGATCGAGCCCAAAACTTGGGAACATCATAACATGGTGGGAGGAGTCATTTGGTTAGTTTTGAGTGAAATCCAATCGCTAGAAGTATGGAATACACCAACCACTCCAATTTGGAACGAATTGCCGTTGAACTTGAATTGTCCAATTTGGAACACCTATTGATTTCGGATCGAGCCCAAAACTTGGGCAACATCATAATATGGTGGGAGGAGTGATTTGGTGAGTTTTGAGTGAAATCCAATCGCTAGACGTATGGAATACACCAACCACTCCAATTAGGAACGAACTGCCGTTGAACTTGAATTGTCCAATTTCTCACACCTATTGATTTCGGATCGAGCCCAAAACTTGGGCAACATCATAATATGGTGGGAGGAGTCATTTGGTGAGTTTTGAGTGAAATCCAATCGCTAGACGTATGGAATACACCAACCACTCCAATTAGGAACGAACTGCCGTTGAACTTGAATTGTCCAATTTCTCACACCTATTGATTTCGGATCGAGCCCAAAACTTGGGGAACAACATAACATGGTGGGAGGAGTCATTTGATGAGTTTTGAGTGAAATCCAATCGCTAGAAGTGTGGAATACACCAACCACTCCAATTAGGAACAAACTACCGTTGAACTTGAATTGTCCAATTTCTCACACCTATTGATTTCGGATCGAGCCCAAAACTTGGGCAACATCATAATATGGTGGGAGGAATCATTTGGTTAGTTTTGAGTGAAATCCAATCGCTAGAAGTATGGAATACACTAACCACTCCAATTAGGAACGATCTGCCGTTGAAATTGAATTGTCCAATTTCGAACACCTATTGATTTCGGATCGAGCCCCAAACTTGGGCAACATCATAATATGGTGGGAGGAGTCCTTTGGTAAGTTTTGAGTGAAATCCATTCGCTAGAAGTATGGAATACACCAACCACTCCAATTAGGAACTAACTGCCGTTGAACTTGAATTGTCCAATTTGGAACACCTATTGATTTCGGATCGAGCCCAAAACTTGGGCAACATCATAATATGGTGGGAGGAGTCATTTGGTGAGTTTTGAGTGAAATCCAATCGCTAGAAGTATGGAATACACCAACCACTCCAATTAGGAACGAACAGCCGTTGAACTTGAATTGTCTAATTTCTCACACCTATTGATTTCGGATCGAGCCCCAAACTTGGGAAACCTCATAATATGGTGGGAGGAGTCATTTGGTGAGTTTTGAGTGAAATCCAATCGCTAGAAGTATGGAATACACCAACCACTCCAATTAGGAACGAACTGCCGTTGAACTTGAATTGTCCAATTTCTCACACCTATTCATTTCGGATCGAGCCCAAAACTTGGGGAACAACATAACATGGTGGGAGGAGTCATTTGGTGAGTTTTGAGTGAAATCCAATCGCTAGAAGTGTGGAATACACCAACCACTCCAATTAGGAACAAACTACCGTTGAACTTGAATTGTCCAATTTCTCACACCTATTGATTTCGGATCGAGCCCAAAACTTGGGCAACATCATAATATGGTGGGAGGAGTCATTTGTTTAGTTTTGAGTGAAATCCAATCGCTAGAAGTATGGAATACACCAACCACTCCAATTAGGAACGAACAGCCGTTGAACTTGAATTGTCCAATTTGGAACACCTATTGATTTCGGATCGAGCCCCAAACTAGGGCAACACCATAATATGGTGGGAGGAGTCATTTGGTGAGTTTTGAGTGAAATCCAATCGTTAGAAGTATGGAATACACCAGCCACTACGATTAGGAACGAACTGCCGTTGAACTTGAATTGTCCAATTTATGACACCTATTGATTTCGAATCGAGCCCAAAACATGGGCAACATCATAATATGGTGGGAGGAGTCAATTGGTGAGTTTTGAGTGAAATCCAATAGCTAGAAGTATGGAATACAGCAACCACTCCAATTAGGAACGAACTGCCGTTGAACTTGAATTGTCCAATTTCTCACACCTATTCATTTCGGATCGAGCCCAAAACTTGGGGAACAACATAACATGGTGGGAGGAGTCATTTGGTGAGTTTTGAGTGAAATCCAATCGCTAGAAGTGTGGAATACACCAACCACTCCAATTAGGAACAAACTACCGTTGAACTTGAATTGTCCAATTTCTCACACCTATTGATTTCGGATCGAGCCCAAAACTTGGGCAACATCATAATATGGTGGGAGGAGTCATTTGGTTAGTTTTGAGTGAAATCCAATCGCTAGAAGTATGGAATACACTAACCACTCCAATTAGGAACGATCTGCCGTTGAAATTGAATTGTCCAATTTCGAACACCTATTGATTTCGGATCGAGCCCCAAACTTGGGCAACATCATAATATGGTGGGAGGAGTCCTTTGGTAAGTTTTGAGTGAAATCCATTCGCTAGAAGTATGGAATACACCAACCACTCCAATTAGGAACTAACTGCCGTTGAACTTGAATTGTCCAATTTGGAACACCTATTGATTTCGGATCGAGCCCAAAACTTGGGCAACATCATAATATGGTGGGAGGAGTCGTTTGGTGAGTTTTGAGTGAAATCCAATCGCTAGAAGTATGGAATACACCAACCACTCCAATTAGGAACGAACAGCCGTTGAACTTGAACTGTCTAATTTCTCACACCTATTGATTTCGGATCGAGCCCCAAACTTGGGAAACCTCATAATATGGTGGGAGGAGTCATTTGGTGAGTTTTGAGTGAAATCCAATCGATAGAAGTATGGAATACACCAACCACTCCAATTAGGAACGAACTGCCGTTGAACTTGAATTGTCCAATTTCTCACACCTATTGATTTCGGATCGAGCCCAAAACTTGGGGAACAACATAACATGGTGGGAGGAGTCATTTGGTGAGTTTTGAGTGAAATCCAATCGCTAGAAGTGTGGAATACACCAACCACTCCAATTAGGAACAAACTACCGTTGAACTTGAATTGTCCAATTTCTCACACCTATTGATTTCGGATCAAGCCCAAAACTTGGGCAACATCATAATATGGTGGGAGGAGTCATTTGTTTAGTTTTGAGTGAAATCCAATCGCTAGAAGTATGGAATACACCAACCACTCCAATTAGGAACGAACTGCCGTTGAACTTGAATTGTCCAATTTGGAACACCTATTGATTTCGGATCGAGCCCCAAACTAGGGCAACACCATAATATGGTGGGAGGAGTCATTTGGTGAGTTTTGAGTGAAATCCAATCGTTAGAAGTATGGAATACACCAACCACTACGATTAGGAACGAACTGCCGTTGAACTTGAATTGTCCAATTTATGACACCTATTGATTTCGGATCGAGCCCAAAACATGGGCAACATCATAATATGGTGGGAGGAGTCAATTGGTGAGTTTTGAGTGAAATCCAATAGCTAGAAGTATGGAATACAGCAACCACTCCAATTAGGAACGAACTGCCGTTGAACTTGAATTGTCCAATTTCTCACACCTATTATTTCGGATCGAGCCCAAAACTTGGGCAACATCATAATATGGTGGGAGGAGTCATTTGGTGACTTTTGAGAGAAATCCAATCGCTAGAAGTGTGGAATACACCAACCACTCCAATTAGGAACGAACTGTCGTTGAACTTGAACTGTCCAATTTCTCACACCTATTGATTTCGGATCCAGCCCAAAACTTGGGCAACATCATAATATGGTGGGAGGAGTCATTTGGTTAGTTTTGAGTGAAATCCAATCGCTAGAAGTGTGGAATACACCAACCACTCCAATTAGGAACGAACTGCCGTTGAACTTGAATTGTCCAATTTGGAACACCTATTGATTTCGGATCGAGCCCAAAACTTTAGCAACAGCATAATATGTTGGGAGGAGTCATTGGGTGAGTTTTGAGTGAAATCCAATCGCTAGAAGTGTGGAATACACCAACCACTCCAATTAGGAACGAACTGCTGTTGAACTTGAATTGTCCAATTTCTAACACCTATTGATTTTGGATCGACCCCAAAACTTGGGCAACATCATAATATGGTGGGAGTGTTGTTTTGAGTGAAATCCAATCGCCAGAAGTATGGAATACACCAACCACTCCAATTAGGAATGAACTGCCGTTTAACTTTAATTGTCCAACTTGGAACACCTATTGATTTCGGATCGAACCCCAAACTTGGGCAACATCATAATATGGTCGGAGGAGTCATTTGGTGAGTTTTGAGTGAAATCCAATCGCTAGAAGTATGGAATACACCAACCACTCCAATTAGGAACGAACTGCCGTTGAACTTGAATTGTCCAATTTCTCACAACTATTGATTTCGAATCGAACCCAAAACTTGGGCAACATCATAATATGGTGGGAGGTGTCATTTGTGAGTTTTGAGTGTAATCCAATAGCTAGAATTGTGGAATACAGCAACCACTCCAATTAGGAACGAACTGCCGTTGAACTTGAATTGTCCAATTTCTCACACCTATAGATTTCGGATCGAGCCCCAAACTTGGGGAACAACATAATATGGTGGGAGGAGTCATTTGGTGAGTTTTGAGTGAAATCCAATCGCTAGAAGTATGGAATACACCAACCACTCCAATTAGGAACGAACTGCCGTTGAAATTGAATTGTCCAATTTCGAACACCTATTGATTTCGGATCGAGCCCCAAACTTGGGCAACATCATAATATGGTGGGAGGAGTCCTTTGGTGAGTTTTGAGTGAAATCCATTCGCTAGAAGTATGGAATACACCAACCACTCCAATTAGGAACGAACTGCCGTTGAACTTGAATTGTCCAATTTGGAACACCTATTGATTTCGGATCGACCCCCAAACTTGGGCAACATCATAATATGGTGGGAGGAGTCATTTGGTGAGTTTTGAGTGAAATCCAATCGCTAGAAGTATGGAATACACCAACCACTCCAATTAGGAACGAACAGCCTTTGAACTTGAATTGTCCAATTTCTCACACCTATTGATTTCGGATCGAGCCCCAAACTTGGGCAACATCATAATATGGTGGGAGGAGTCATTTGGTGTGTTTTCAGTGAAATCCAATCGCTAGAAGTATGGAATACACCAACCACTCCAATTTGGAACGAACTGCCGTTGAACTTGAATTGTCCAATTTCTCACACCTATTATTTCGGATCGAGACCAAAACTTGGGCATCATCATAATATGGTGGGAGGAGTCATTTGGTTAGTTTTGAGTGAAATCCAATCGCTAGAAGTATGGAATACACCAACCAGTCCAATTAGGAACGAACTGCCGTTGAACTCTAACTGTCAAATTTGGAAGACCTATTGGTTTCGGATAGAGCCCAAAACTTGGGCAACATCATAATATGGTGGGAGGAGTCATTTGGTGAGTTTTGAGTGAAATCCAATCGCTATAAGTGTGGAATACACCAACCACTCCAATTAGGAACGAACTGCCATTGAACTTGAATTGTCCAATTTCTCACACCTATTGATTTCGGATCAAGCCCAAAACTTGGGCAACATCATAATATGGTGGGAGGAGTCATTTGGTGAGTTTTGAGTGAAATCCAATCGCTAGAAGTATGGAATACACCAACCACTCCAATTAGGAACGAACTGCCGTTGAACTTGAATTGTCCAATTTCTCACACCGATTGATTTCGGATCGAGCCCAAAACTTGGGCAACATCATAATATGGTGAGAGGAGTCATTTGGTGAATTTTGAGTGAAATCCAATCGGTAGAAGTATGGAATACACCAACCACTCCAATTAGGAACGAACTGCCGTTGAACTTGAATTGTCCAATTTGGAACACCTATTGATTTCGGATCGAGCCCAAAACTTGGGCAACATCATAATATGGTGGGAGGAGTCATTTGGTGAGTTTTGAGTGAAATCCAATCGCTAGAAGTATGGAATACACCAACCACTCCAATTAGGAACGAACAGCCGTTGAACTTGAATTGTCCAATTTCTCACACCTATTGATTTCGGATCGAGCCCCAAACTTGGGCAACATTATAATATGGTGGGAGGAGTCATTTGGTGAGTTTTGAGTGAAATCCAATCGCTAGAAGTATGGAATACACCAACCACTCCAATTTGGAACGAACTGCCGTAGAACTTGAATTGTCCAATTTCTCACACCTATTGATTTCGGATCGAGCCCAAAACTTGGGCAACAACATAATATGGTGGGAGGAGTCATTTGGTGAGTTTTGAGTGAAATCCAATAGCTAGAAGTGTGGAATACACCAACCACTCCAATTAGGAACGAACTACCGTTGAACTTGAATTGTCCAATTTCTCACACCTATTGATTTCGGATCGAGCCCCAAACTTGGGCAACATCATAATATGGTGGGAGGATTCATGTGGTGAGTTTTGAGGGAAATCCAATCGCTAGAAGTATGGAATACACCAACCACTCCAATTAGGAACGAACTGCCGTTGAACTTGAATTGTCCAATTTCTGACACCTATTGATTTCGGATCGAGCCCAAAACTTGGGCAACATCATAATTTGGTGGGAGGAGTCATTTGGTGAGTTTTGAGTGAAATCCAATCGCTAGAAGTGTGGAATACACCAACCACTCCAATTAGGAACGAACTGCTGTTGAACTTGAATTGTCCAATTTCTCACACCTATTGATTTCGGATCGAGCCCAAAACTTGGGCAACATCATAATATGGTGGGAGGAGTCATTTGTTTAGTTTGAAGTGCAATCCAATCGCTAGAAGTATAGAATACACCAACCACTCCAATTAGGAACGAACTGCCGTTGAACTTGAATTGTCCAATTTGGAACACTTATTGATTTCGGATCGAGCCCCAAACTAGGCAACATCATTATATGGTGGGAGGAGTCATTTGGTGAGTTTTGTGTGAAATCCAATCGCTAGAAGTATAGAATACACCAACCACTACGATTAGGAACGAACTGCCGTTGAACTTGAATTGTCCAATTTCTCACACGTATTGATTTCGGATCGAGCCCAAAACTTGGGCAACATCATAATATGGTGGGAGGAGTCATTTGGTGAGTTTTGAGAGAAATCCAATCCCTAGAAGTGTGGAATACACCAACCACTCCAATTAGGAACGAACTGCCGTTGAACTTGGTTTGTCCAATTTCCCTCACCTATTGATTTCAGATCGAGCCCAAAACATGGGCAACATCATAATAAGGTGGGAGGAGTTTTGAGTGAAATCCAATCGGTAGAAGTATGGAATACACCAACCACTCCAATTAGGAACGAACTGCCGTTGAATTTGAATTGTCCAATTTCTAACACCTATTGATTTCGGATCGAGCCCAAAACTTGGGCAACATCATAATATGGTGGGAGGAGTCATTTGGTGAGTTTTGAGTGAAATCCAATCGCTAGAAGTGTGGAATACACCAACCATTCCAATTAGGAACGAACTGCCGTTGAACTTGAATTGTCCAATTTCTCACACCTATTGATTTCGAATCGAGCCCAAAATTGGGGCAACATCATAATATGGTGGGCGGTGTCATTTGTGAGTTTTGAGTGTCATCCAATCGCTAGAATTATGGAATACAGCAACCACTCCAATTAGGAACGAACTGCCGTTGAACTTGAATTGTCCAATTTCTCACACCTATAGATTTCGGATCGAGCCCCAAACTTGGGCAACATCATAATATGGTGGGAGGAGTCGTTTGGTGAGTTTTGAGTGAAATCCAATCGCTAGAAGTATGGAATACACCAACCACTCCAATTAGGAACGAACTGCCGTTGAAATTGAATTGTCCAATTTCGAACACCTATTGATTTCGGATCGAGCCCCAAACTTGGGCAACATCATAATATGGTGGGAGGAGTCCGTTGGTGAGTTTTGAGTGAAATCCATTCGCTAGAAGTATGGAATACACCAACCACTCCAATTAGGAACGAACTGCCGTTGAACTTGAATTGTCCAATTTCGAACACCTATTGATTTCGGATCGAGACCAAAACTTGGGCAACATCATAATATGGTGGGAGGAGTCATTTGGTGAGTTTTGAGTGAAATCCAATTGCTAGAAGTATGGAATACACCAACCACTCCAATTTGGAACGAACTGCCGTTGAACTTGAATTGTCCAATTTCTCACACCTATTGATTTCGGATCGAGCGCCAAACTTGGGCAACATCATAATATGGTGGCAGGAGTCATTTGGTGAGTTTTCAGTGAAATCCAATCGCTAGAAGTATGGAATACACCAACCACTCCAATTTGGAACGAACTGCCGTTGAACTTGAATTGTCGAATTTGCAACACCTATTGATTTCAGATAGAGCCCAAAACATGGGCAACATCATAATAAGGTGGGAGGAGTTTTGAGTGAAATCCAATCGCTAGAAGTATGGAATACACCAACCACTCCAATTAGGAACGAACTGCCGTTGAACTTGAATTGTCCAATTTCTCACACCTATTGATTTCGGATCGAGCCCAAAACTTGGGCAACATCATAATATGGTGGGAGGAGTCATTTGGTGAGGTTTGAGTGAAATCCAAAAGCTAGACGTATGGAATATACCAACCACTCCAATTAGGAACGAACTGCCGTTGTACTTGAATTGTCCAATTTCTGACACCTATTGATTTCGGATCGAGCCCAAAACTTGGGCAACATCATAATTTGGAGGGAGGAGTCATTTGGTGAGTTTTGAGTGAAATCCAATTGCTAGAAGTGTGGAATACACCAACCACTCCAATTAGGAACGAAGTGCCGTTGAACTTCAATTGTCCAATTTCTCACACCTATTGATTTTGGATCGAGCCCAAAACTTGGTTAACATCATAATATGGTGGGAGTAGTCATTTGGTTAGTTTTGAGTGAAATCCAATCTCTAAAAGTATGGAATACACCAACCACTCCATTTAGGAACGAACTGCCGTTGAACTTGAATTGTCGAATTTGCAACACCTATTGATTTCGGATCGAGCCCAAAACTTGGGCAACATCATAATATGGTGGGAGGAGTCATTTGGTTAGTTTTGAGTAAAATCCAATCGCTAGAAGTACGGAATACACCAACCACTCCAATTAGGAACGAACTGCCGTTGAACTTGAATTGTCCAATTTGGAACACCTATTGATTTCGGATCGAGCCCAAAACTTGGGCAACATCATAATATGGTGGGAGGAGTCGTTTGGTGAGTTTTGAGTGAAATCCAATCGCTAGAAGTTTGGAATACACCAACCACTCCAATTAGGAACGAACTGCCGTTGAACTTGAATTGTCCAATTTCTCACACCTATTGATTTCAGATCGAGCCCAAAAGTTGGGCAACATCATAATACGGTGGGAGGAGTCATTTAGTGAGGTTTGAGTGAAATCCAATCGCTAGAAGTGTGGAATACACCAACCACTCCAATTAGGAACGAACTGCCCTTGAACTTGGATTGTCCAATTTCCCACACCTATTGATTTCAGATAGAGCCCAAAACATGGGCAACATCATAATAAGGTGGGAGGAGTTTTGAGTGAAATCCAATCGCTAGAAGTATGGAATACACCAACCACTCCAATTAGGAACGAACTGCCGTTGAACTTGAATTGTCCAATTTCTCACACCTATTGATTTCGGATCGAGCCCAAAACTTGGGCAACATCATAATATGGTGGGAGGAGTCATTTGGTGAGGTTTGAGTGAAATCCAAAAGCTAGACGTATGGAATATACCAACCACTCCAATTAGGAACGAACTGCCGTTGAACTTGAATTGTCCAATTTCTGACACCTATTGATTTCGGATCGAGCCCAAAACTTGCGCAACGTCATAATATGGTGGGAGGAGTCATTTGGTGAGTTTTGAGTGAAATCCAATCGCTAGAAGTGTGGAATACACCAACCACTCCAACTAGGAACGAACTGCCGTTGAACTTGAATTGTCCAATTTCTGACACCTATTGATTTCGGATTGAGCCCAAAACTTGGGCAACATCATAATATGGTGGGAGGAGTCATTTGGTGAGTTTTGAGTGAAATCCAATCGCTAGAAGTATGCAATACACCAACCACTCCAATTAGGAACGAACTGCCATTCAACTTGAATTGGCCAATTTGGAACACCTATTGATTTCGGATCGAGCCCAAAACTTGGGCAACATCATAATATGGTGGGAGGAGTCATTTGGTGAGTTTTGAGTGAAATCAAATCGCTAGAAGTATGGATTACACCAACCACTCCAATTAGGAAAGAACTGCCGTTGAACTTGAATTGTCCAATTTCTCACACCTATTGATTTCGGATCGAGCCCAAAACATGGGCAACATCATAATTTGGTGGGAGGAGTCATTTGGTGAGTTTTGAGTGAAATCCAATCGCTAGAAGTATGGAAGACACCAACCACTCCAATTAGGAACGAACTGCCGTTGAACTTGAATTGTCCAATTTCTCACACATACTGATTTCGTATCAAGCCCCAAACTTGGGCAACATCATAATATGGTGGGAGGAGTCATTTGGTGAGTTTTGAGTGAAATCCAATCGCTAGAGGTATGGAATACACCAACCACTCCAATTAGGAACGAACTGCCATTGAACTTGAATTGTCCAATTTGGAACACCTATTGATTTCGGATCGAGCCCAAAACTTGGGCAAAATCATAATATGGTGGGAGGAGTCATTTGGTGAGTTTTGAGTGAAATCCAATCGCTAGAAGTATGGAATACACCAACCACACCAATTAGGAACCATCTGCCGTTGAACTTGAATTGTCCAATTTCTCACACCTATTGATTTCGGATCGAGCCCCAAACGTGGGCAACATCATAATATGGTGGGAGGAGTCATTTGGTGAGTTTTGGGTGAAATCCATTCGCTAGAAGTATGGAATACACCAACCACTCCAATTCGGAACGAACTGCCGTTGAACTTCAATTGTCTAATTTCTCACACATATTGATTTCGGATCAAGCGCAAAACTTGGGCAACATCATAGTATTGTGGGAGGAGTCATTTGGTGAGTTTTGAGTGAAATCCAATCCCTAGAAGTATGGAATACACCAACCATTCCAATTAGGAACGAACTGCCGTTGAATTTGAATTGTCCAATTTGGAACACCTATTGATTTCGGATCGAGCCCCAAACTTGGGCAACATCATAATACGGTGGGAGGAGTCATTTGGTGAGTTTTTGGTGAAATCCATTCGCTAGAAGTATGGAATACACCAACCACTCCAATTAGGAACGATCTGCCGTTGAACTTGAATTGTCTAATTTCTCACATCTATTGATTTCGGATCGAGCCCAAAACTTGGGCAACATCATAATTTGGTGGGAGGAGTCATTTGGTGAGTTTTGAGTGAAATCCAATCGCTAGAAGTATGGAAGACACCAACCACTCCAATTAGGAACGAACTGCCGTTGAACTTGAATTGTCCAATTTCTCACACCTATTGATTTCGGATCGAGCCCCAAACTTGGGCAATATCCAAATATGGTGGGAGGAGTCATTTGGTGAGTTTTGAGTGAAGTCCAATCGCTAGAAGTATGGAATACACCAACCACTCCAATGAGGAACGAATTGTCGTTGAACTTGAAGTGTCCAATTTGGAACACCTATTGATTTCGGATCGAGCCCCAAACTTGGGCAACATCATAATATGGTGGGCGGAGTCATTTGGGGAGTTTTGAGTGAAATCCAATCACTAGAAGTATGGGATACACCAACCACTCCCGTTAGGAACGAACTGCCGTTGAACTTGAATTGTCCAATTTGGAACACCTATTGATTTCGGATCGAGCGCCAAACTTGGGCAACATCATAATATGGTGGCAGGAGTCATTTCGTGAGTTTTGAGTGAAATCCAATCGCTAGAAGTATGGAATACACCAACCACTCCAATTAGGAACGATTTGTCATTGAACTTGAAGTGTCCAATTTCTCACACCTATTGATTTCGGACCGAGCCCCAAACTTGGGCAACATCATAATATGGTGGGAGGAGTCATTTGGTGAGTTTTGAGTGAAATCCAATCGCTAGAAGTATGGAATACACCGACCACTCCAATTAGGAACGAACTGACGTTGAACTTGAATTGTCCAATTTCTCACACCTATGGATTTCGGATCGAGCCCAAAACTTGGGCAACATCATAATATGGTGGGAGGAGTCATTTGGGGAGTTTTGAGCGAAATCCAATCGCTAGAAGTATGGAATACACCAACCACTCCAATTAGGAACGAACTGCCGTTGAACTTGAATTGTCCAATTTCGAACACCTATTGATTTCGGATCGAGCCCAAAACTTGGGCAACATCATAATATGGTGGGAGAAGTCATTTGGTGAGTTTTGAGTGAAATCCAATCGCTAGAAGTATGGAATACACCAACCACTCCCGTTGGGAATGAACTGCCGTTGAACTTGAATTGTCCAATTTCTAACACCTATTGATTTCGGATTGAACCCAAAACTTGTGCAACATCATAATATGGTGGGAGGAGTCATTTGGTGAGTTTTGAGTGAAATCCAATCGCTAGAAGTATGGAATACACCAACCACTCCAATTAGGAACGATTTGTCATTGAACTTGAAGTGTCCAATTTCTCACACCTATTGATTTCGGACCGAGCCCCAAACTTGGGCAACATCATAATATGGTGGGAGGAGTCATTTGGTGAGTTTTGAGTGAAATCCAATCGCTAGAAGTGTGGAATACACCAACCACTCCAATTAGGAACGAACTGCCGTTGAACTTCAATTGTCCAATTTCTCACACCTATTGATTTTGGATCGAGCCCAAAACTTGGTTAACATCATAATACGGTGGGAGTAGTCATTTGGTTAGTTTTGAGTGAAATCCAATTGCTAAAAGTATGGAATACACCAACCACTCCATTTAGGAACGAACTGCGGTTGAACTTGAATTGTCGAATTTGTAACACCTATTGATTTCGGATCGAGCCCAAAACTTGGGCAACATCATAATATGGTTTGAGCAGTCATTTGGTTAGTTTTGAGTAAAATCCAATCGCTAGAAGTTTGGAATACACCAACCACTCCAATTAGGAACGAACTGCCGTTGAACTTGAATTGTCCAATTTGGAACACCTATTGATTTCGGATCGAGCCCAAAACTTGGGCAACATCATAATATGGTGGGAGGAGTCGTTTGGTGAGTTTTGAGTGAAATCCAATCGCTAGAAGTATGGAATGCACCAACCACTCAAATTAGGAACGAACTGCCGTTGAACTTGAATTGTCCAATTTCTCCCACCTATTGATTTCGGATCGAGCCCAAAACTTGGGCAACATCATAATATGGTGGGAGGAGTCATTTAGGGAGGTTTGAGTGAAATCCAATCGCTAGAAGTGTGGAATACACCAACCACTCCAATTAGGAACGAACTGCCGTTGAACTTGGATTGTCCAATTTCCCACACCGATTGATTTCAAATAGAGCCCAAAACATGGGCAACATCATAATAAGGTGGGAGGAGTTTTGAGTGAAATCCAATCGCTAGAAGTATGGAATACACCAACCACTCCAATTAGGAACGAACTGCCGTTGAACTTGAATTGTCCAATTTCTCACACCTATTGATTTCGGATCGAGCCCAAAACTTGGGCAACATCATAATATGGTGGGAGGAGTCATTTGGTGCGTTTTGAGTGAAATCCCATCGCTAGAAGTATAGAATACACCAACCACTCCAATTAGGAACGAACTGCCGTTGAACTTGAATTGTCCAACTTGGAACACCTATTGACTTCGGATCGAGCCCAAAACTTGGGCAACAACATAATATGGTGGGAGGAGTCATTTGGTGAGTTTTGAGTGAAATCCAATCGCTAGAAGTATGGAAGGCAACAACCACTCCAATTAGGAACAAACCGCCGTTGAACTTGAATTGTCCATTTTCTCACACCTATTGATTTCGGATCGAGCCCAAAACTTGGGCAACATCATAATATGGTGGGAGGAGTCATTTGGTGAGTTTTGAGTGAAATCCAACCGCTAGAAGTATGGAATACACCAGCCACTCCCGTTAGGAACAAACTGCCGTTGAACTTGAATTGTCCAATTTCTAACACCTATTGATTTCTGATCGAACCCCAAACTTGTGCAACATCATAATATGGTGGGAGGAGTCATTTGGTGAGTTTTGAGTGAAATCCAATCGCTAGAAATATGGAATACACCAACCACTCCCATTAGGAACGAACTGCCGTTGAACTTGAATTGTCGAATTTGGAACACCTATTGATTTCGGATCGAGCCCCAAACTTGGGCAACATCATAATATGGTGGGAGGAGTCATTTGGTGAGTTTTGAGTGAAGTCCAATCGCTAGAAGTATGGGATACACCAACCACTCCCGTTAGGAACGAACGGCCGTTGAACTTGAATTGTCCAATTTCTAACACCTATTGATTTCGGATCGAACCCCAAACTTGTGCAACATCATAATATGGTGGGAGGAGTCATTTGGTGAGTTTTGAGTGATATCCAATTGCTAGAAGTATGGAATACACCAACCACTCCAATTAGGAACGAATTGTCGTTGAACTTGAAGTGTCCAATTTGGAACACCTATTGATTTCGGATCGAGCCCCAAACTTGGGCAACATCATAATATGGTGGGAGGAGTCATTTGGTGAGTTTTGAGTGAAATCCAATCGCTAGGAGTATGGAATACACCAACCACTCCAATTAGGAACGAACTGCCGTTGAACTTGAATTGTCCAATTTCTCACACCTGTTGATTTCGGATCAGGCCCAAAACTTGGGCAACATCATAATATGGTGGGAGGAGTTATTTGGTGAGTTTTGAGTGAAATCAAATCACTGGAAGTATGGAATACACCAACCACTCCAAGTAGGAACGAACTGCCGTTGAACTTGAATTGTCCAATTTGGAACACCTATTGATTTCGGATCGAGCCCAAAACATGGGCAACATCATAATATGGTGGGAGGAGTCATTTGGTGAGTTTTGAGTGAAATCCAATCGCTAGAAGTATGGAAGACACCAACCACTCCAATTAGGAACGAACTGCTGTTGAACTTGAATTGTCCAATTTCTCACACCTATTGATTTCGGATCGAGCCCCAAACTTGGGCAACATCATAATATGGTGGGAGGAGTCATTTGGTGAGTTTTGAGTGAAATCCAATCGCTAGAAGTACGGAATACACCAACCACTCCCGTTAGGAACGAACTGCCGTTGCACTTGAATTCTTCAATTTCTCACACCTATTAATTTCGGACTGAGGCCCAAACTTGGTCAACATCATAATATGGTGGGAGGAGTCATTTGGTGAGTTTTGAGTGAAATCCAATCTTTAGAAGTATGGAATACACCAACCACTCCAATTAGAAACGAAATGCCGTTGAACTTGAATTGTCCAATTTCTCACACCTATTGATTTCGGATCGAACCCCAAACTTGTCCAACATCATAATATGGTGGGAGGAGTCATTTGGTGAGTTTTGAGTGAAATCCGATCGCTAGAAGTACGGAATACACCAACCACTCCAATTAGGAACGAATTGTCGTTGAACTTGAATTGTCCAATTTGGCACACCTATTGATTTCGGATCGAGCCCCAAACTTGGGCAACATCATAATATGGTGGGAGGAGTCATTTGGTGAGTTTTGAGTGAAATCCAATCGCTAGAAGTATGGAAGGCAACAACCACTCCAATTAGGAACAAACCGCCGTTGAACTTGAATTGTCCAATTTCTCACACCTATTGATTTCGGATCGAGCCCAAAACTTGGGCAACACCATAATATGGTGGGAGGAGTCAATTGGTGAGTTTTCATTGAAATCCAATCTTTAGAAGTATGGAATACACCAACCACTCCAGTTAGCAACGAACTGCCGTGAAACTTGAATTGTCCAATTTGGAACACCTATTGATTTCGGATCGAGCCCAAAACTTGGGCAACATCATAATATGGTGGGAGGAGTCATTTGGTGAGTTTTGAGTGAAATCCAATCGCTAGAAGTATGGAATACACCAACCACTCCGATTTGGAACGAATTGTCGTTGAACTTGAATTGTCCAATTTGGAACACCTATTGATTTCGGATCAAGCCCAACACTTGGGCAACATCATAATATGGTGGGAGGAGTCATTTGGTGAGTTTTGAGTGAAATCCAATCGCTAGAAGTATGGAATACACTAACCACTCCAATTAGGAACGAACTGCCGTTGAACTTGAATAGTCCAATTTCTTTCACCTACTGATTTCGGATCGAGCCCAAAACTTGGGCAACATCATGATATGGTTCGAGGAGCCCTTTGGTGAGTTTTTAGTGAAATCCAATCGCTAGAAGTATGGAATACACCAACCACTCCAATTAGGAACGAATTTCCATTGAAATTGAATTGTCCAATTTCTCACACCTATTAACTTCGGATCGAGCCCAAAACTTGGGCAACAGCATAATATGTTGGGAGGAGTCATCTGGTGTGTTTTGAGTGAAATCCAATCGCTAGAAGTATGGAATACACCAACCACTCCAATTAGGAACAAACTGCCGTTGAACTTGAATTGTCCAATTTCTCACACCTATTAACTTCGGATCGAGCCCAAAACTTGGGCAACAGCATAATATGGTGGGAGGAGTCATCTGGAAAGTTTTGAGTGAAATCCAATCGCTAGAAGTATGGAATACACCAACCACTCCAATTAGGAACGAACTGCCGTTGAACTTGAATTGTCCAATTTCTCACACCTATTGATTTCGGATCGAGCCCCAAACTTGGGCAACATCATAATATCGTGGGAGGAGTCATTTGGTGAGTTTTGAGTGAAATCCAATCCCTAGAAGTATGGAATGCACCAACCACTCCAGTTAGGAACGAACTGCCGTTGAACTTGAATTGTCCAATTTCTCACACCTATTGATTTCGGATCGAGCCCAAAACTTGGGCAACAACATAATATGGTGGGAGGAGTCATTTCGTGGGTTTTAAGTGAAATCCAATCGCTAGAAGTATGGAATACACCAACCACTCCAATTAGGAACGAACTGTCGTTGAACTTGACTTGTCCAATTTGGAACACCTATTGATTTCGGATCGAGCCCCAAACTTGGGCAACATCATAATATGGAGGGAGGAGTCATTCGGTGAGTTTTGAGTGAAATCCAATCGCTAGAAGTATGGAATACACCAACCACTCCGATTAGGAACGAACTGCCGTTGAACTTGAATTGTCCAATTTGGGACACCTATTGCTTTCGGATCGAGCCCAAGACTTGGGCAACATCATAATGTGGTGGGAGGAGTCATTTGGTGAGTTTTGAGTGAAATCCAATCCCTAGAAGTATGGAATACACCAACCACTCCAATTAGGAATGAATTGCTGTTGAACGTGAATTGTCCAATTTCTCACACCTATTGATTTCGGATCGACCCCAAAACTTGGGCAACACCATAATATGGTGGGAGGAATCATTTGGTGAGTTTTGGGTGAAATCCAATCGCTAGAAGTATGGAATACACCAACCACTCCAATTTGGAATGAACTGCCGTTGAACTTGAATTGTCCAATTTCTCACACCTATTGATTTCGGATCAAGCCCAAAACTTGGGCAACATCATAATATGGTGGGAGGAGTCATTTGGTGAGTTTTGAGTGAAATCCAATAGCTAGAAGTATGGAATACACCAACCACTCCAATTAGGAACGAACAGCCGTTGAACTTGAATTGTCCAATTTGGAACACCTATTGACTTCGGATCGAGCCCAAAACTTAGGCAACAACATAATATGGTGGGAGGAGTCATTTGGTGAGTTTTGAGTGAAATCCAATCGCTAGAAGTATGGAAGACAACAACCACTCCAATTAGGAACAAACCGCCGTTGAACTTAAATTGTCCTATTTCTCACACCTATTGATTTCGGATCGAGCCCCAAACTTGGGCAACATCGTAATATGGTGGGAGGATTCATTTGGTGAGTTTTGAGGGAAATCCAATCGCTAGAAGTATGGAATACACCAACCACTCCAATTTGGAACGAACTGCCGTTGAACTTGAATTGTCCAATTTCTCACACCTATTGATTTCGGATCGAGCCTTAAACTTGGGCAACATCATAATATGGGGGGAGGTGTCATTTGGTTAGTTTTGAGTGAAATCCAATCGCTGGAAGTATGGAACACACCAACCACTCCAATTAGGAACGAAGTGTCGTTGAACTTGAATTGTCCAATTTCGAACACCAATTGATTTCGGATCGAGCCCAAAACTTGGGCAACATCATAATATGGTGGGAGGAGTCATTTGGTGAGTTTTGAGTGAAATCCAATCGCTAGAAGTATGGAATACACCAACCACTCCAATTAGGAACGAACTGCCGTTGAACTTGAATTGTCAAATTTCTCACACCTATTGATTTCGGATCGAGCCCAAAACTTGGGCAACATCATAATATGGTGGGAGGAGTCATTTTGTGAATTTTGAGTGAAATCCAATCTTTAGAAGTATGGAATACACCAACCACTCCAATTAGGAACGAACTGCCGTTGAACTTGAATTGTCCAATTTGGAACACCTATTGATTTCGGATCGAGCCCAAAACTTGGGCAACATCATAATATGGCGGGAGGAGTCATTTAGGGATTTTTGAGTGAAATCCAATCGTTAGAAATATGGAATACACTAACCACTCCAATTAGGAAAGAACTGCCGTTGAACTTGAATTGTCCAATTTCTGACACCTATTGATTTCGAATCGAGCCCAAAACTTGGGCAACACCATAATATGATGGGAGGAGTCATTTGGTGAGTTTTGAGTGAAATCCAATCGCTAGAAGTATGCAATACACCAACCACTCCAATTAGGAACGAACTGCCGTTGAACTTGAATTGTCCAATTTTTCACACCTATTGATTTCGGATCGAGCCCAAAACTTGGGCAACATCATAATATGGTGGGAGGAGTCATTTGGTGAGTTTTGAGTGAAATCCAATCGCTAGAAGTATGGAATACACCAACCACTCCAATTAGGAACGAACTGCCGTTGAACTTGAATTGTCCAATTTTTCACACATATTGATTTCGGATCAAGCCCAAAACCTGTACAACATCATAATATGGTGGGAGGAGTCATTTTGTGAGTTTTGAGTGAAATCCAATCGCTAGAAGTATGGAATGCACCAACCACTCAAATTTGGAACGAACTGCCGTTGAACATGAATTGTCCAATTTCTCACAACTATTGATTTCGGATCGAGCCCCAAACTTGGGCAACATCATAATATGGTAGGAGGAGTCATTTAGTTAGTTTTGAGTGAAATCCAATCGCTAGAAGTATGGAATACACCAACCACTCCAATTAGGAACGAACTGCCGTTGAACTCTAATTGTCAAATTTGGAAGACCTATTGATTTCGGATCGAGCCCAAAACTTGGGCAACATCATAATATGGTGGGAGGAGTCATTTGGTGAGTTTTGAGTGAAATCCAATCGCTTGAAGTCTGGAATACCCCAACCACTCCAATTAGGAATGAACTTCCGTTGAACTTGAATTGTCCAATTTCTCACACCTATTGATTTCGGACCGAGCCCAAAACATGGGCAACATCATAATCTGGTGGGAGGAGTCAATTGGTGAGGTTTGAGTGAAATCCAATCGCTAGAAGTATGGAACCACTCCAATTAGGAACGAATTTCCATTGCACTTGAATTGTCCAATTTCTCACACCTATTGATTTCGGATCGAGCCCCAAACTTGGGCAACATCATAATATGTTGGGAGGAGTCATTTGGTGTGTTTTGAGTGAAATCCAATCGCAAGAAGTATGGAATAAACCAACCACTCCAATTAGGAACGAACTTCCGTTGAACTTGAATTGTCCCATTTGTCACAACTATTGATTTAGGATCGAGCCCAAAACTTGGGCAACATCATAATATGGTGGGAGGAGTCAATTGGTGAGTTTTGAGTGAAATCCAATCGCTGGACGTATGGAATACACCAACCACTCCAATTAGGAACGAACTGTAGTTCAAATTGAATTGACCAATTTCTCAGACCTATTGATTTCGGATCGAGCCCAACACTTGGGGAACAGCATAATGTGGTGGGAGGAGTCATTTGGTGAGTTTTGATTGAAATCCAATCGCTAGAAGTATGGAATACACCAACCACTCCAATTAGGAACGAACTGCCGTTGAACTTGAATTGTCCAATTTGGAACACCTATTGATTTCGGATCGAGCCCAAAACTTGGGCAACAACATAATATGGTGGGAGGAGTCATTTCGTGGGTTTTAAGTGAAATCCAATCGCTAGAAGTATGGAATACACCAACCACTCCAATTAGGAACGAACTGCCGTTGAACTTGACTTGTCCAATTTGGAACACCTATTGATTTCGGATCGAGCCCAAAACTTGGGCAACATCATAATATGGAGGGAGGAGTCATTCGGTGAGTTTTGAGTGAAATCCAATCGCTAGAAGTATGGAATACACCAACCACTCCGATTAGGAACGAACTGCCGTTGAACTTGAATTGTCCAATTTCGGACACCTATTGATTTCGGATCGAGCCCAAGACTTGGGCAACATCATAATGTGGTGGGAGGAGTCATTTGGTGAGTTTTGAGTGAAATCCAATCCCTAGAAGTATGGAATACACCAACCACTCCAATTAGGAATGAATTGCCGTTGAACGTGAATTGTCCAATTTCTCACACCTATTGATTTCGGATCGACCCCAAAACTTGGGCAACACCATAATATGGTGGGAGGAATCATTTGGTGAGTTTTGGGTGAAATCCAATCGCTAGAAGTATGGAATACACCAACCACTCCAATTAGGAACGAACTGCCGTTGAACTTGAATTGTCCAATTTGGAACACCTATTGATTTCGGATCGAGCCCAAAACATGGGCAACATCATACTATGGTGGGAGGAGTCATTTGGTGAGTTTTCAGGGAAATCCAATCGCTAGAAGTATGGAATACACCAACCACTCCAATTAGGAACGAACTGCCGTTGAACTTGAATTGTCCAATTTCTCACACCTATTGATTTCGGATCGAGCCCAAAACCTGTACAACATCATAATATGGTGGGAGGAGTCATTTTGTGAGTTTTGAGTGAAATCCAATCGCTAGAAGTATGGAATGCACCAACCACTCAAATTTGGAACGAACTGCCGTTGAACATGAATTGTCCAATTTCTCACAACTATTGATTTCGGATCGAGCCCCAAACTTGGGCAACATCATAATATGGTAGGAGGAGTCATTTAGTTAGTTTTGAGTGAAATCCAATCGCTAGAAGTATGGAACACACCAACCACTCCAATTAGGAACGAACTGCCGTTGAACTCTAATTGTCAAATTTGGAAGACCTATTGATTTCGGATCGAGCCCAAAACTTGGGCAACATCATAATATGGTGGGAGGAGTCATTTGGTGAGTTTTGAGTGAAATCCAATCGCTTGAAGTCTGGAATACCCCAACCACTCCAATTAGGAATGAACTTCCGTTGAACTTGAATTGTCCAATTTCTCACACCTATTGATTTCGGACCGAGCCCAAAACATGGGCAACATCATAATCTGGTGGGAGGAGTCAATTGGTGAGGTTTGAGTGAAATCCAATCGCTAGAAGTATGGAACCACTCCAATTAGGAACGAATTTCCATTGAACTTGAATTGTCCAATTTCTCACACCTATTGATTTCGGATCGAGCCCCAAACTTGGGCAACATCATAATATGTTGGGAGGAGTCATTTGGTGAGTTTTGAGTGAAATCCAATCGCAAGAAGTATGGAATAAACCAACCACTCCAATTAGGAACGAACTTCCGTTGAACTTGAATTGTCCCATTTGTCACAACTATTGATTTAGGATCGAGCCCAAAACTTGGGCAACATCATAATATGGTGGGAGGAGTCAATTGGTGAGTTTTGAGTGAAATCCAATCGCTGGACGTATGGAATACACCAACCACTCCAATTAGGAACGAACTGTAGTTCAAATTGAATTGACCAATTTCTCAGACCTATTGATTTCGGATCGAGCCTAACACTTGGGGAACAGCATAATGTGGTGGGAGGAGTCATTTGGTGAGTTTTGAGTGAAATCCAATCGCTAGAAGTATGGAATACACCAACCACTCCAATTAGGAACGAACTGCCGTTGAACTTGAATTGTCCAATTTGGAACACCTATTGATTTCGGATCGAGCCCAAAACTTGGGCAACAACATAATATGGTGGGAGGAGTCATTTCGTGGGTTTTAAGTGAAATCCAATCGCTAGAAGTATGGAATACACCAACCACTCCAATTAGGAACGAACTGCCGTTGAACTTGACTTGTCCAATTTGGAACACCTATTGATTTCGGATCGAGCCCAAAACTTGGGCAACATCATAATATGGAGGGAGGAGTCATTCGGTGAGTTTTGAGTGAAATCCAATCGCTAGAAGTATGGAATACACCAACCACTCCGATTAGGAACGAACTGCCGTTGAACTTGAATTGTCCAGTTTGGGACACCTATTGATTTCGGATTGAGCCCAAGACTTGGGCAACATCATAATATGGTGGGAGGAGTCATTTGGTGAGTTTTGAGAGAAATCCAATCGCTAGAAGTATGGAATACACCAACCACTCCAATTAGGAACGAACTGCCGTTGAACTTGAATTGTCCTATTTGGAACACCTATTGATTTCGGATCGAGCCCAAAACTTGGGCAACATCATAATATGGTGGGAGGAGTCATTCGGTGAGTTTTGAGTGAAATCCATTCGGAAGAAGTATGGAATACACCAACCACTCCAGTTAGGAACGAACTGCCGTTGAACTTGAATTGTCCAATTTGGAACACCTATTGATTTCGGATCGAGCCCGAAACTTGGGCAACATCATAATATGGTGGGAGGAGTCATTCGGTGGGTATTGAGTGCAATCCAATCCCTAGAAGTATGTAATACACCAACCACTCCGATTAGGAACGAACTGCCGTTGAACTTGAATTGTCCAATTTGGAACACCTATTGATTTCGGATCGAGCCCAAAACTTGGGCAACATCATAATATGGTGGGAGGAGTCATTTGGTGAGTTTTGAGTGAAATCCAATCGCAAGAAGTATGGAATACACCAACCACTCCAGTTAGGAACGAACTGCCGTTGAACTTGAATTGTCCAATTTGGAACACCTATTGATTTCGGATCGAGCCCGAAACTTGGGCAACAGCATAATATGGTGGGAGGAGTCATTTGGTGGGTTTTGAGTGAAATCCAATCGCTAGAAGTATGGAATACACCAACCACACCAATTAGGAACGAACTGCCGTTGAACTTGAATTGTCCAATTTGGAACACCTATTGATTTCGGATCGAGACCAAAACTTGGGCAACAACATAATATGGTGGGAGGAGTCATTTGGTGAGTTTTGAGTGAAATCCAATCGCTGGACGTATGGAATACACCAACCACTCCAATTAGGAACGAACTGTCGTTCAAATTGAATTCACCAATTTCTAAGACCTACTGATTTCGGATCGAGCCCAAAACTTGGGCAACATCATAATATGGTCGGAGGAGTCATTTGGTGAGTTTTGGGTGAAATCCAATCGCTAGACGTATGGAATACACCAACCACTCCAATTAGGAACGAACTGCCGTTGAACTTGAATTGTCCAATTTGGAACAGCTATTGATTTCGGATCGAGCCTAAAACTTGGGCAACAACATAATATGGTCGGTGGAGTCATTTCGTGGGTTTTGAGTGAAATCCAATCGCTAGAAGTATGGAATACACCAACCACTCCAATTAGGAACGAACTGCCGTTGAACTTGAATTGTCCAATTTGGAACAGCTATTGATTTCGGATCGAGCCTAAAACTTGGGCAACAACATAATATGGTCGGTGGAGTCATTTCGTGGGTTTTTAGTGAAATCCAATCGCTAGAAGTATGGAATACACTAACCACTCCAATTAGGAACGAACTGCCGTTGAACCTGAATTGTCCAATTTATCACACCTATTGATTTCGGATCGAGCACAAAACTTGGGCAACATCATAGTATGGTGGGAGGAGTCGTTTGGTGAGTTTTGAGTGAAATCCAATGCTAGAAGTATGGAATATACCGACCACTCCAATTAGGAACGAACTGCCGTTGAACTTGAATTGTCCAATTTGGAACACCTATTGATTTCGGATCGAGGCCAAAACTTGGGTAACAACATAATATGGTGGGAGGAGTCAGTTGGTGAGTTTTGAGTGAAATCCAATCACTAGAAGTATGGAATACACCAACCACTCCAATTAGGAACGAACTGCTGTGGAATTTGAATTGTCCAATTTGGAACACCCATTGATTTCGGATCGAGCCCAAAACTTGGGCAACATTATAATATGGTGGGAGGAGTCATTTGGTTAGTTTTGAGTGAAATGCAATCGCTAGAAGTATGGAATACACTAACCACCCCAATTAGGAACGAACTGCCGTTGAACTTGAATTATCCAATTTGGAACACCTACTGATTTCGGATCGTGCCCAAAACTTGGGCAACGTCATAATATGGTGGGAGGAGTCATTTGGTTAGTTTTGAGTGAAATCCAATCGCTAGAAGTATGGAATACACGAACCACTCCAATTAGGAACGAACTGCCGTTGAACTTGAATTCTCCAATTTCTCACACCTATTGATTTCGGATCGAGCCCCAAACTTGGGCAACATCATAATATGGTGGGAAGAGTCATTTGGTGAGTTTTGAGTGAAATCCAATCGCTAGAAGTATGGAATACACCAACCACTCCAATTAGGAACGAACTGTCGTTGAACTTGAATTGTCCAATTTGGAACACCTATTGATTTCGGATCGAGCAAAAAACTTGGGGAACAACAAAATATGGTGGGAGGAGTCATTTGGTGAGTTTTGAGTGAAGTCCAATCGCTGGAAGTATGGAATACACCAACCACTGCAATTAGGAACGAACTGCCGTTGAACTTGAATTGTCCAATTTGGAACACCTATTGATTTCGGATCGAGCCCAAAACCTGGGCAACATAATAAAATGGTGGGAGGGGTCATTTGGTGAGTTTTGGGTGAAATCCAATCGCTAGAAGTATGGAATACACCAACCACTCCAATTAGGAACGAACTGCCGTTGAACTTGAATTGTCCAATTTGGAACACCTATTGATTTCGGATCGAGGCCAAAACTTGGGCACCATCATAATATGGTGGGAGGAGTCATTTGGTGACTTTTAAGTGAAATCCAATCCCTAGAAGTATGGAATACACCAACCACTCCAATTAGGAACGAACTGCCATTGAACTTGAATTGTCCAATTTCGAACACCTATTGATCTCGGATCGAGCCCAAAACTTGGGCAACATCATAACATGGTGGAAGGAGTCATTTGGTGAGTTTTGAGTGAAATCCAATCGCTGGACGTATGGAATACACCAACCACTCCAATTAGGAACGAACTGTCGTTGAAATTGAATTGACCAATTTCTCAGACCTATTGATTTCGGATCGAGCCCAAAACTTGGGCAACATCATAATATGGTGGGAGGAGTCATTTGGTGTGTTTTGAGTGAAATCCAATCGCTAGAAGTATGGAATACACCAACCACTCCAATTAGGAACGAACTGTCGTTGAACTTGAATTGTCCAATTTGGAAGACCTATTGATTTCGGATCAAGCCCAAAACTTGGGCAACATCATAATATGGTGGGAGGAGTCATTTGGTTAGTTTTGAGTGAAATCCAATCGCTAGAAGTATGGAATACACCAACCACTCCAATTAGGAACGAGCTGCCGTTGAACTTGAATTGTCCAATTTGGAACAGCTACTGATTTCGGATCGAGCCCAAAACTTGGGCAACAACTCAATATGGTGGGAGGAGTCGTTTGGTGAGTTTTGAGTGAAATCCAATCGCTAGAAGTATGGAATACAACAACCACTCCAATTAGGAAAGAACTGTCGTCGAAATTGAATAGGCCAATTTCTCACACCTATTGATTTCGGATCGAGCCCAAAACTTGGGCAACCTCATAATACGGTGGGAGGAGTCATTTGGTGAGTTTTGAGTGAAATCCAATCGCTAGAAGTATGGAATACACCAACTCCAATTAGGAACGAACTGCTGTTGAACTTGAATTGTCCAATTTCTCACACCTATTGATTTCGGATCGAGCCCCAAACTTGGGCAACATCATAATATGGTGGGAGGAGTCATTTGGTGAGTTTTGAGTAAAATCCAATCGCTAGAAGTATGGAATACACCTTCCACTCCAATTAGGAACGAACTGCCGTTGAACTTGAATTGTCCAATTTGGAACACCTATTGATTTCGGATCGAACCCAAAACTTGGGCAACATCCTAATATGGTGAGAGGAGTCATTTGGTTAGTTTTGAGTGAAATCCAATCGCTAGAAGTATGGAATACACCAACCACTCCAATTAGGAACGAACTGCCGTTGAACTTGAATTGTCCAATTTCTCACACCTATTGATTTCGTATCGAGCCCAAAACTTGGGCAACATCATAATATGGTGGGAGGAGTCATTTGGTGAGTTTTGAGTGAAATCCAATCGCTAGAAGTACGGAATACACCAACCACTCCAACTAGGAACGAACTTTCGTTGAAATTGAATTGACCAATTTCTCACACCTATTGGTTTCGTATCGAGCCCAAAACTTGTACAACATCATAATATGGTGGGAGGAGTCATTTGGTGAGTTTTGAGTGAAATCCAATCGCTAGAAGTGTGGAATACACCAACCACTCCAATTAGGTACGAACTGCTGTTGAAATTGAATTGTCCAATTTCTCACACGTATTGATTTCTGATCGAGCCCAAAACTTGGCCAACATCATGGTATGGTGGCGGGAGTCATTTGGTGAGTGTTGAGTGAAATCCAATCGTTAGAAGTATGGAGTACACCAACCACTCCACTTAGGAACGAACTGCCATTGAACTTGAATTGTCCAATTTGGAACACCTATTGATTTCGGATCGAGCCTAAAACTTGGGCAACAACATAATATGGTGGGAGGAGTCATTTGGGGAGTTTTGAGTGAAATCCAATCGCTAGAAGTTTGGAATACACGAACCACTCCAATTAGGTACGAACTGCCGTTGAACTTGAATTGTCCAATCTCTCACACCTATTGATTTCGGATCGAGCCCCAAACTTGGGCAACATCATAATATGGTGGGAGGAGTCATTTGGTGAGTTTTGAGTGAAATCCAATCGCTAGAAGTATGGAATACACCAACCACTCCAATTAGGAACGAACTGCCGTTGAACTTGAATTGTCCAATTTCTCACACCTATTGATTTCGGATCGAGCGCAAAACTTTTGCAACGTCATAATATGGTGCGAGGAGTCATTCGGTGAGTTTTGAGTGAAATCCAATCGCTAGAAGTATGGAATACACAAACCACTCCAATTAGGAACGAACTGCCGTTGAACTTGAATTGTCCAATTTCTCACACCTGTTGATTTCGGATCGAGCCCAAAACTTGGGCAACATCATAATATGGTGGGAGGAGTCATTTGGTGAGTTTTGAGTGAAATCCAATCCCTAGAGGTGTGGAATAGACCAACCACTCCAATTAGGAACGAACTGCCGTTGAACTTGGATTGTCTAATTTCCCACACCTATTGATTTCAGATCGAGCCCAAAACATGGGCAACATCATAATAAGGTGGGAGGAGTTTTGAGTGAAATCCAATCGCTAGAAGTATGGAATACACCAACCACTCCAATTAGGAACGAACTGCCGTTGAACTTGAATTGTCCAATTTCTCACACCTATTGATTTCGGATCGAGCCCAAAACTTGGGCAACATCATAATATGGTGGGAGGAGTCATTTGGTGAGTTTTGAGTGAAATCCAATCGCTAGAAGTATGGAATACGCCAACCACTCCAATTAGGAACGAACTGCCGTTGAACTTGAATTGTCCAATTTCTCACACCTACTGATTTCGGATCGAGCCCCAAACTTGGGCAACATCATAATACGGTGGGAGGAGTCATTTGGTGAGTTTTGAGTGAAATCCAATCGCTAGAAGTATGGAATACACCAACCACTCCAATTAGGAACGAACTGTCGTTGAACTTGAATTGTCCAATTTGGAACACCTATTGATTTCGGATCGAGCCCCAAACTTGGGCAACATCTTACTATGGTGGGAGGAGCCATTTGGTGAGCTTTCAGGGATATCCAATCGCTAGAAGTATGGAATACACCAACCACTCCAATTAGGAACGAACTGCCGTTGAACTTCAATTGTCCAATTTCTCACACCTATTGATTTCGGATCGAGCCCACAACTTGGGCAACAACATAATATGGTGGGAGGAGTCATTTGGTGAGTTTTGAGTGAAATCCAATCGCTAGAAGTGTGGAATACACCAACCACTCCCATTAGGAACGAACTGCCGTTGACCTTGAATTGTCCAATTTCTCACACCTATTGATTTCGTATCGAGCCCAAAACTTGGGCAACATCATAATATGGTGGGAGGAGTCATTTGGTTAGTTTTGAGTGAATTCCAATCGCTAGAAGTATGGAATACAGCAACCACTCCAATTAGGAACGAACTGCCGTTGAACTTGAGTTGTCCAATTTGGAACACCTATTGATTTCGGATCGAGCCCAAAACTTGGGCAACATCATAATATGGTGGGAGGAGTCATTTGGTGAGTTTTGAGTGAAATCCAATCCCTAGAAGTGTGGAATACACCAACCACTCCAATTAGGAACGAACTGCCGTTGAACTTGGATTGTCCAGTTTCCCACACCTATTGAATTCAGATCGAGCCCAAAACATGGGCAACATCATAATAAGGTGGGAGGAGTTTTGAGTGAAATCCAATCGCTAGAAGTATGGAATACACCAACCACTCCAATTAGGAACGAACTGCCGTTGAACTTGAATTGTCCAATTTCCCACACCTGTTGACTTCGGATCGAGCCCAAAATTTGGGCAACAATATAATATGGTGGGAGGAGTCATTTGGTGAGTTTTGAGTGAAATCCAATCGCTAGAAGTATGGAATACACCAACCACTCCTATTAGGAACGACCTGCCGTTGAACTTGAATTGTCCAATTTCTCACACCTATTGATTTCGGATCGAGCCCAAAACTTGGGCAACATCATAATATGGTGGGAGGAGTCGTTTGGTGAGTTTTGAGTGAAATCCAATCGCTAGAAGTGTGGAATACACCAACCACTCCAATTAGGAACGAACTGCCGTTGGACTTGAATTGTCCAATTTCTCACACCTACTGATTTTGGATCGAGCCCAAAACTTGGGCAACTTCATAATCTGGTGGGAGGAGTCATTTGGTGAGTTTTGAGTGAAATCCAATTGATAGAAGTATGGAATACACCAACCACTCCAATTAGGAACGAACTGCCGTTGAACTTGAATTGTCCAATTTCTCACACCTATTGATTTCGGATCGAGCCCAAAACTTGGGCAACATCATAATATGGTGGGAGGAGTCATTTGGTGAGTTTTGAGTGAAATCCAATCGCTAGAAGTATGGAATACACCAACCACTCCAATTAGGAACGAACTGCCGTTGAACTTGAATTGTCCAATTTCTCACACCTATTGATTTCGGATCGAGCCCCAAACTTGGGCAACATCATAATGTGGTGCGAGGAGTCATTTGGTGTGTTTTGAGTGAAATCCAATCGCTAGAAGTATGGAATACACCAACCACTCCAATTAGGAACGAACTGCCGTTGAACTTGAATTGTCCAATTTGGAACACCTATTGGTTTCGGATAGAGCCCCAAACTTGGGCAACATCATAAGATGGTGGGAGGAGTCATTTGGTGAGTTTTGAGTGAAATCCAATCGCTAGAAGTAAGGAATACACCAACCACTCCAATTAGGAACGAACTGCCGTTGAACTTGAATTGTCCAATTTGTCACACCTTTTGGTTTCGGATGGAGCCCAAAACTTGGGCAACATCATAATATGGTGGGAGGAGTCATTTGGTGAGTTTTGAGTGAAATCCAATCGCTAGAAGTGTGGAATACACCAACCACTCCAATTAGGAACGAACTGCCGTTGAACTTGTATTGTCCAATTTCTCACACCTATTGATTTTGGATCGAGACCAAAACTTGGGCAACTTCATAATGTGGTGGGAGGAGTCATTTGGTGAGTTTTGAGTGAAATCCAATCGCTAGAAGTGTGGAATACACCAACCACTCCAATTAGGAACGATCTGCCGTTGAACTTGAATTGTCCAATTTCTCACACCTATTGATTTTGGATCGAGCCCAAAACTTGTGTAACATCGTAATATGGTGGGAGTTGTCATTTGGTTAGTTTTGAGTGAAATCCAATCGCTAGAAGAATGGAATACACCTACAGCTCCAATTAGGAACGAACTGCCGTTGAACTTGAATTGTCCAATTTGGAACACCTATTGATTTCGGATCGAGCCCCAAACTTGGGCAACATCATAAGATGGTGGGAGGAGTCATTTGGTGAGTTTTGAGTGAAATCCAATCGCTAGAAGTATGGAATACACCAACCACTCCAATTAGGAACGAACTGCCGTTGAACTTGAATTGTCCAATTTCTCACACCTATTGATTTCGGATCGAGCCCAAAACTTGGGCAACATCAAAATATGGTGGGAGGAGTCGTTTGGTGAGTTTTGAGTGAAATCCAATCGCTAGAAGTGTGGAATACACCAACCACTCCAATTAGGAACGAACTGCCGTTGGACTTGAATTGTCCAATTTCTCACACCTATTGATTTTGGATCGAGCCCAAAACTTGGGCAACTTCATAATGTGGTGGGAGGAGTCATTTGGTGAGTTTTGAGTGAAATCCAATCGCTAGAAGTAT
Organism: Prunus avium; assembly: GCF_965620075.1. Taxonomy (NCBI): domain Eukaryota; kingdom Viridiplantae; phylum Streptophyta; class Magnoliopsida; order Rosales; family Rosaceae; genus Prunus; species Prunus avium. Next base: position 14,706,673 of record NC_142290.1, read on the forward strand.
GGAATACACCAACCACTCCAATTAGGAACGAACTGCCGTTGAACTTGAATTGTCCAATTTCTCACACCTATTGATTTCGGATCGAGCCCAAAACTTGGGCAACATCATAATATGGTGGGAGGAGTCATTTGGTGAGTTTTGAGTGAAATCCAATCGCTAGAAGTATGGAATACACCAACCACTCCAATTAGGAACGAACTGCCGTTGAACTTGAATTATCCAATTTCTCACACCTATTAATTTCGGATCGAGCCCAAAACTTGGGCAACATCACAATATGGTGGGATGAGTCATTTGTGAGTTTTGAGTGTAATCCAATCGCTAGAATTATGGAATACAGCAACCACTCCAATTTGGAACGAACTGCCGTTGAACTTGAATTGTCCAAGTTCTCACACTTATTGATTTCGGTTCGAGCCCAAAACTTGGGCAACATCATAATATGGTGGGAGGAGTCATTTGGAGAGTTTTGAGTGAAATCCAATCGCTAGAAGTGTGGAATACACCAACCACTCCAACTAGGAACGAAGTGCCGTTCAACTTGAATTGTCCAATTTCTCACACCTATTGATATTGGATCGAGCCCAAAACTTCGGCAACATCATAATATGGTGGGAGTAGTCATTTCGTTAGTTTTGAGTGAAATCCAATCGCCCGAAGTATGGAATACACCAACCACTCCAATTAGGAACGAACTGCCGTTGAACTTGAATTGTCCAATTTGGAACATCTATTGATTTCGGATCAAGCCCAAAACTTGGGCAACATCATAATATGGTGGGAGGAATCATTTGGTGAGTTTTGAGTGAAATCCAATCGCTAGAAGTGTGGAATAAACCAACCACTCCAACTAGGAACGAAGTGCCGTTGAACTTGAATTGTCCAATTTCTCACACCTATTGATTTTGGATCGAGCCCAAAACTTCGGCAACATCATAATATGGTGGGAGAAGTCATTTGGTTAGTTTTGAGTGAAATCCAATCGCCCGAAGTATGGAATACACCAACCACTCCAATTAGGAACGAACTGCCGTTGAACTTGAATTGTCCAATTTGGAACACCTATTGATTTCGGATCGAGCCCAAAACTTAGGCAACATCATAATATGGTGGGAGGAGTCATTTGGTGAATTTTGAGTGAAATCGAATCGATAGAAGAGTGGAATACACCAACCACTCCAATTAGGAACGAACTGCCGTTGAACTTGAATTGTCCAATTTCTCACACCTATTGATTTTGGATCGAGCCCAAAACTTCGGCAACATCATAATATGGTGGGAGAACTCATTTGGTTAGTTTTGAGTGAAATCCAATCGCCCGAAGTATGGAATACACCAACCACTCCAATTAGGAACGAACTGCCGTTGAACTTGAATTGTCCAATTTGGAACACCTATTGATTTCGGATCGAGCCCAAAACTTAGGCAACATCATAATATGGTGGGAGGAGTCATTTGGTGAATTTTGAGTGAAATCGAATCGATAGAAGAGTGGAATACACCAACCACTCCAATTAGGAACGAACTGCCGTTGAACTTGAATTGTCCAATTTCTCACACCTATTGATTTCGGATCGAGCCCCAAACTTGGGCAACATCATAATATGGTGGGAGGATTCATTTGGTGAGTTTTGAGGGAAATCCAATCGCTAGAAGTATGGAATACACCAACCACTCCAATTAGGAACGAACTGCAGTTGAACTTGAATTGTCCAATTTCTCACACCTATTGATTTCGGATAGAGCCCAAAACTTGGGCAACATCATAATATGGTGGGAGGAGTCATTTGGTGAGTTTTGAGTGAAATTCAATCGCAAGAAGTGTTGAATACACCAACCACTCCAATTAGGAACGAATTGCCGTTGTACTTGGATTGTCCAATTTCCCACACCTATTGATTTCAGATCGAGCCCAAAACATGGGCAACATCATAATAAGGTGGGAGGGGTTTTGAGTGAAATCCAATCGCTAGAAGTATGGAATACACCAACCACTCCAATTAGGAACGAACTGCCGTTGAACCTGAATTGTCCAATTTGGAACATCTATTGATTTCGGATCGAGCCCAAAACTTGGGCAACATCGTAATATGGTGGGAGGAATCATTTGCTGAGTTTTGAGTGAAATCCAATCGCTAGAAGTGTGGAATACACCAACCACTCCAACTAGGAACGAAGTGCCGTTGAACTTGAATTGTCCAATTTCTCACACCTATTGATTTTGGATCGAGCCCAAAACTTCGGCAACATCATAATATGGTGGGAGAACTCATTTGGTTAGTTTTGAGTGAAATCCAATCGCCCGAAGTATGGAATACACCAACCACTCCAATTAGGAACGAACTGCCGTTGAACTTGAATTGTCCAATTTGGAACACCTATTGATTTCGGATCGAGCCCAAAACTTAGGCAACATCATAATATGGTGGGAGGAGTCATTTGGTGAGTTTTGAGTGAAATCGAATCGCTAGAAGTGTGGAATACACCAACCACTCCAATTAGGAACGAACTGCCGTTGAACTTGAATTGTCCAATTTCTCACACCTATTGATTTCGGATCGAGCCCCAAACTTGGGCAACATCATAATATGGTGGGAGGATTCATTTGGTGAGTTTTGAGGGAAATCCAATCGCAAGAAGTATGGAATACACCAACCACTCCAATTAGGAACGAACTGCCGTTGAACTTGAATTGTCCAATTTCTCACACCTATTGATTTCGGATCGAGCCCAAAACTGGGGCAACACCATAATTTGGTGGGAGGAGTAATTTGGTGAGTTTTGAGTGAAATCCAATCGCTAGAAGTATGGAATACACCAACCACTCCAATTAGGAACGAACTGCCGTTGAACTTGAATTGTACAATTTCTCACACCTATTGATTTCGGATCGAGCCCCAAACTTGGGCAACATCATAATATGGTGGGAGGAGTCATTTGGTGAGTTTTGAGTGAAATCCAATCGCTAGAAGTATGGAATACACCAACCACTCCAATTAGGAACGAACTGCCGTTGAACTTGAATTGTACAATTTGTAACACCTATTGGTTTCGGATAGAGCCCCAAACTTGGGCAACATCATAAGATGGTGGGAGGAGTCATTTGGTGAGTTTTGAGTGAAATCCAATCGCTAGAAGTATGGAATACACCAACCACTCCAATTAGGAACGAACTGCCGTTGAACTTGAATTGTCCAATTTCTCACACCTATTGATTTCGGGTAGAGCCCAAAACTTGGGCAACATCATAATATGGTGGGAGGAGTCATTTGGTGAGTTTTGAGTGAAATCCAATCGCTAGAAGTGTTGAATACACCAACCACTCCAATTAGGAACGAACTGCCGTTGAACTTGGATTGTCCAATTTCCCACACCAATTGATTTCAGATCGAGCCCAAAACATGGGCAACATCATAATAAGGTGGGAGAAGTGTTGAGTGAAATCCAATCGCTAGAAGTATGGAATACACCAACCACTCCAATTAGGAACGAACTGCCGTTGAACTTGAATTGTCCAACACACCTATTGATTTCGGATCGAGCCCAAAATTTGGGCAACATCATAATATGGTGGGAGGAGTCATTTGGTGAGTTTTGAGTGAAATCCAATCGCTAGAAGTATGGAATACACCAACCACTCCAATTAGGAATGAACTGCCGTTGAACTTGAATTGTCCAATTTCTCACACCTATTGATTTCGGATCGAGCCCAAAACTTGGGCAACATCATAATATGGTGGGAGGAGTCATTTGGTGAGTTTTTAGTGAAATCCAATCGCTAGAAGTATGGAATACACCAACCACTCCAATTAGGAACGAACTGCCGTTGAACTTGAATTGTCCAATTTCTCACCCCTATTGATTTCGGATCAAGCCCAAAACTTGGGCAACATCATAATATGGTGGGAGGAGTCATTTGGTGAGTTTTGGGTGAAATCCAATCGCTAGAAGTATGGAATACACCAACCACTCCAATTAGGAACGAACTGCCGTTGAACTTGAATTGTCCAATTTGGAACATCTATTGATTTCGGATCGAGCCCAAAACTTGGGCAACATCATAATATGGTGGGAGGAATCATTTGGTGAGTTTTGAGTGAAATCCAATCACTAGAAGTGTGGAATACACCAACCACTCCAACTAGGAAAGAAGTGCCGTTGAACTTGAATTGTCCAATTTCTCACACCTATTGATTTTGGATCGAGCCCAAAACTTCGGCAACATCATAATATGGTGGGAGAAGTCATGTGGTTAGTTTTGAGTGAAATCCAATCGCCCGAAGTATGGAATACACCAACCACTCCAATTAGGAACGAACTGCCGTTGAACTTGAATTGTCCGATTTGGAACACCTATTGATTTCGGATCGAGCCCAAACCTTAGGCAACATCATAATATGGTGGGAGGAGTCATTTGGTGAGTTTTGAGTGAAATCGAATCGCTAGAAGTGTGGAATACACCAACCACTCCAATTAGGAACGAACTGCCGTTGAACTTGAATTGTCCAATTTGTCACACCTATTGATTTCGGATCGAGCCCCAAACTTGGGCAACATCATAATATGGTGGGACGATTCATTTGGTGAGTTTTGAGGGAAATCCAATTGCTAGAAGTATGGAATACACCAACCACTCCAATTAGGAACGAACTGCCGTTGAACTTGAATTGTCCAATTTCTCACACCTATTGATTTCGGATCGAGCCCAAAACTGGGGCAATATCATAATTTGGTGGGAGGAGTAGTTTGGTGAGTTTTGAGTGAAATCCAATCGCTAGAAGTATGGAATACACCAACCACTCCAATTAGGAACGAACTGCCGTTGAACTTGAATTGTACAATTTCTCACACCTATTGATTTCGGATCGAGCCCCAAACTTGGGCAACATCATAATATGGTGGGAGGAGTCATTTGGTGAGTTTTGAGTGAAATCCAATCGCTAGAAGTATGGAATACACCAACCACTCCAATTAGGAACGAACTGCCGTTGAACTTGAATTGTCCAATTTGGAACACCTATTGGTTTCGGATAGAGCCCCAAACTTGGGCAACATCATAAGATGGTGGGAGGAGTCATTTGGTGAGTTTTGAGTGAAATCCAATCGCTAGAAGTGTGGAATACACCAACCACTCCAATTAGGAACGAACTGCCGTTGAACTTGAATTGTCCAATTTCTCACACCTATTGATTTTGGATAGAGCCCAAAACTTGGGCAACATCATAATATGGTGGGAGGAGTCATTTGGTGAGTTTTGAGTGAAATCCAATCGCTAGAAGTGTTGAATACACCAACCACTCCAATTAGGAACGAACTGCCGTTGAACTTGGATTGTCGAACTTCCCACACCTATTGATTTCAGATCGAGCCCAAAACATGGGCAACATCATAATAAGGTGGGAGGAGTTTTGAGTGAAATCCAATCGCTAGAAGTATGGAATACACCAACCACTCCAATTAGAAACGAACTGCCGTTGAACTTGAATTGTCCAACACACCTATTGATTTCGGATCGAGCCCAAAATTTGGGCAACATCATAATATGGTGGGAGGAGTCATTTGGTGAGTTTTGAGTGAAATCCAATCCGTAGAAGTATGGAATACACCAACCACTCCAATTAGGAATGAACTGCCGTTGAACTTGAATTGTCCAATTTCTCACACCTATTGATTTCGGATCGAGCCCAAAACTTGGGCAACATCATAATATGGTGGGAGGAGTCATTTGGTGAGTTTTGAGTGAAATCCAATCGCTAGAAGTATGGAATACACCAACCACTCCAATTAGGAACGAACTGCCGTTGAACTTGAATTGTCCAATTTCTCACCCCTATTGATTTCGGATCAAGCCCAAAACTTGGGCAACATCATAATATGGTGGGAGGAGTCATTTGGTGAGTTTTGGGTGAAATCCAATCGCTAGAACTATGGAATACACCAACCACTCCAATTAGGAACGAACTGCCGTTGAACTCTAATTGTCAAATTTGGAAGACCTATTGATTTCGGATCGAGCCCAAAACTTGGGCAACATCATAATACGGTGGGAGGAGTCATTTGGTGAGTTTTTAGTGAAATCCAATCGCTAGAAGTATGGAATACATCAACCACTCCAATTAGGAACGAACTGCCGTTGAACTTGAATTGTCCAATTTGGAACACCTATCAATTTCCGATCGAGGCCAAAACTTGGGCAACACCATAATATGGTGGGAGGAGTCAATTGGTGAGTTTTGAGTGAAATCCAATCTCTAGAAGTATGGAAGACACCAACCACTCCAATTAGGAACGAACTGCCGTTGAACTTGAATTGTCCAATTTATCACACCTATTGATTTCGGATCGAGCCCAAAACTTGGGCAACATCATAATATGGTGGGAGGAGTCAATTGGTGAGTTTTGAGTGAAATCCAATCTCTAGAAGTTTGGAATACACCAACCACTCCAATTAGGAACGAACTGCCGTTGAACTTGAATTGTCCAATTTGGAACACCTATTGATTTCGGATCGAGCCCAAAACTTGGGCAACATCATAATACGGTGGGAGGAGTCATTTGGTTAGTTTTGAGTGAAGTCCAATCGCTAGAAGTATGGAATACAACAACCCCTCCAATTAGGAACGAACTGCCGTTGAACTTGAATTGTCCAGTTTGGAACACCTATTGATTTCGGATCGAGCCCAAAACTTGGGCAACATCATAATATGGTGGGAGGAGTCTTTTGTTGTGTTTTGAGTGAAATCCAATCGCTAGAAGTATGGAATACACCAACCACTCCAATTAGGAACGATCTGCCGTTGAACTTGAATTGTCCAATTTCTCACACCTATTGATTTGGGATCGAGCCCCAAATTTGGGCAACATCATAATATGGTGGGAGGAGTCATTTGGTAAGTTTTGAGTGAAATCCAATCGGTTGAAGTATGGAATACACCAACCACTGCAATTAGGAACGAACTGCCGTTGAACTTGAATTGTCCAATTTGGAACACCTATTGATTTCGGATCGAGCCCAAAACTTGAGCAACATCATAATATGGTGGGAGGAGTCAATTGGTGAGTTTTGAGTGAAATCCAATCGCTAGAAGTATGGAATACACCAACCACTCCAATTAGGAACGAACTGCCGTTGAACTTGAATTGTCCAACTTCTCACACCTATTGATTTCGGTTCAAGCCCCAAACTTCGGCAACGTCATAATATGGTGGGAGGAGTGATTTGGTGAGTTTTGAGTGAAATCCAATCGCAAGAAGTATGGAATACACCAACCACTCTGATTAGGAACGAACTTCCATTGAATTTGAATTGTCCAATTTCTCAAACCCATTGATTTCGGATCGAGCCCAAAACTTGGGCAACATCATAATATGGTGGGAGGAGTCAATTGGTGAGTTTTGAGTGAAATCCAATCGCTAGAAGTACGGAATACACCAACCACTCCAAGTAGGAACGAACTACCGTTGAACATGAATTGTCGAATTTGGAACACCTATTGATTTCGGATCGGGCCGAAAACTTGGGCAACATCATAATATGGTGGGAGGAGTCATTTGGTGAGTTTTGAGTGAAATCCAATCGCTAGAAGTATGGAATTCACCAACCACTCCAATTAGGAACGAACTGCCGTTGAACTTGAATTGTCCAATTTGGAACACCTATTGATTTCGGATTGAGCCCAAAACTTGGTCCACATCATAAAATGGTGGGAGGGGTCATTTGGTGAGTTTTGAGTGAAATCCAATCGCAAGAAGTATGGAATACACCAACCACTCCAATTAGGAACGAACTGCCGTTGAACTTGAATTGTCCAATTTCGAACACCTATTGATTTCGGATCGGGCCCAAAACTTGGGCAACATCATAATATGGTGGGAGGAGTCATTTGGTAAGTTTTGAGTGAAATCCAATCGCTAGAAGTATGGAATACACCAACCACTCCAATTAGGAACGAACTGCCGTTGAACTTGAATGTTCCAATTTGGAACACCTATTGATTTCGGATCGAGCCCAAATCTTGGGCAACGTCATAATATGGTGGGAGGAGTCATTTGGTGAGTTTTGAGTGAAATCCAATCGCTAGAAGTATGGAATACACCTTCCACTCCAATTAGGAACGAACTGCCGTTGAACTTGAATTGTCCCATTTCTCACACCTATTGATTTCGGATCGAGCCCAAAACTTGGGCACCATCATAATATGGTGGGAGTAGTCATTTGGTGAGTTTTGAGTGAAATCCAATCGCTAGAAGTATGGAATACACCAACCACTCCAATTAGGAACGAACTGCAGTTCAAATTGAATTGACCAATTTCTCACACCTATTGATTTCGGATCGAGCCCAAAACTTGGGCAACATCATAATATGGTGGGAGGAGTCATTTGGTGAGTTTTGAGTGAAATCCAATAGCTAGAAGTATGGAATACACCAACCACTCCAATTAGGAACGAACTGCCGTTGAACTTGAATTGTCCAATTTGGAACACCTATTGATTTTGGATCGAGCCCAAAACTTGGGCACCATCATAATATGGTGGGAGGAGTCATTTGGTGAGTTTTGAGTGAAATCGAATCGCTAGAAGTATGGAAAACACCAACCACTCCAATTAGGAAAGAAATGCTGTTGAAATTGAATTGACCAATTTCTCACAACTATTGATTTCGGATCGAGCCCAAAACTTGCGCAACATCATAATATGGTGGGAGGAGTCATTTGGTGAGTTTTGAGTGAAATCTAATTGCTAGAAGTATGGAATACACCAACCACTCCAATTAGGAACGATCTGCCGTTGAACTTGAATTGTCCAATTTCTCACACCTATTGATTTCGGATCGAGCCCCAAACTTGGGCAACAGCATAATATGGTGGGAGGAGTGATTTGGTGAGTTTTGAGTGAAATCCAATCGCTAGAAGTCTGGAATACAGCAACCACTCCAATTAGGAACGAACTGCCGTTGAACTTGAATTGTCCAATTTCTCACACTTATTGATTTCGGATCAAGACCAAAACTTGGGCAACATCATAATATGGTGGGAGGAGTCATTTGGTGAGTTTTGAGTGAAATCCAATCGCTAGAAGTATGGAATACACCAACCACTCCAATTTGAAACGAACTGCCATTGAACTTGAATTGTCCAATTTCTCACACCTATTGATTTCGGATCGAGCCCCAAACTTGGGCAACATCATAATATGGTGGAAGGAGTCATTTGGTGAGTTTTGAGTGAAATCCAATCGCTAGAAGTATGGAATACACCAACCCCTCCAATTAGTAACGAACTTCCGTTGAACTTGAATATTCTAATTTCTCACACCTATTGATTTCGGATCGAGCCCAAAACTTGGGCAACATCATAATATGGTGGGAGGAGTCATTTGGAGAGTTTTGAGTGAAATCGAATCGCTAGAAGTATGGAATACACCAACCACTCCAATTAGGAACGAACTGCCGTTGAACTTGAATTGTCCAATTTCTCACACCTATTGATTTCGGATCGATCCCAAAACTTGGGCAACATCATAAAATGGTGGGAGGAGTCATTTGGTGAGTTTTGAGTCAAATCCAATTGCTAGAAGTATGGAATACACCAACCACTCCCATTAGGAACGAACTGCCATTGAACTTGAATTGTCAAATTTCTCACTCCTATTGATTTCAGATCGTACCCCAAACTTGTGCAACATAATAATATGGTGGGAGGAGTCATTTGGTGAGTTTTGAGTGAAATCCAATCGCTAGAAGTATGGAATACACCAACCATTTCAATTAGGTACGAACTGCCGTTGAACTTGAATTGTCCAATTTCTCACTCCTATTGATTTCAGATCGTACCCCAAACTTGTGCAACATAATAATATGGTGGGAGGAGTCATTTGGTGAGTTTTGAGTGAAATCCAATCTCTAGAAGTATGGAATACACCAACCACCCCAATTAGGAACGAACTGCCGTTGAACTTGAATTGTCCAATTTGGAACAACAATTGATTTCGGATCGAGCCCAAAACTTGGGCAACAACATAATATTGTCGGAGGAGTCATTTGGTGAGTTTTGAGTGAAATCCAATCGCTAGAAGTATGGAATACACCAATCACTCCAATTAGGAACGATCTGCCGTTGAACTTGAATTATCCAATTTCTCACACCTATTGATTTCGGATCGAGCCCCAAACTTGGGCAACAGCATAATATGGTGGGAGGAGTGATTTGGTGAGTTTTGAGTGAAATCCAATCGCTAGAAGTCTGGAATACAGCAACCACTCCAATTAGGAACGAACTGCCGTTGAACTTGAATTGTCCAATTTCTCACACTTGTTGATTTCGGATCAAGACCAAAACTTGGGCAACATCATAATATGGTGGGAGGAGTCATTTGGTGAGTTTTGAGTGAAATCCAATCGCTAGAAGTATGGAATACACCAACCACTCCAATTAGGAACGAACTGCCATTGAACTTGAATTGTCCAATTTCTCACTCCTATTGATTTCGGATCGTACCCCAAACTTGTGCATCATAATAATATGGTGGGAGGAGTCATTTGGTGAGTTTTGAGTGAAATCCAATCGCTAGAAGTATGGAATACACCAACCACTCCAATTAGGAACGAACTGCCGTTGAACTTGAATTGTCCAATTTCTCACACCTATTGATTTCGGATCGAGCCCCAAACTTGGGCAACACCATAATGGTGGGAGTAGTCATTTGGTGAGTTTTGAGTGAAATCCAGTCGCTAGAAGTGTGGAATACACCAACTACTCCAATTAGGAACGAACTGCCGTTGAACTTGAATTTCCCAATTTGGAACACCTGTTGATTTCGGATCGAGCCCAAAACTTGGGCAACATCATAATATGGTGGGAGGAGTCATTTGGTGAGTTTTGAGTGAAATCCAATCGCTAGAAGTATGGAATACACCAACCACTCCAATTAGGAACGAACTGCCGTTGAACTTGAATTGTCCAATTTGAAACACCTAATGATTTCGGATCTAGCCCAAAACTTGGGCAACATCATAATATGGTGGGAGGAGTCATGTGGTGAGTTTTGAGTGAAATCCAATCGCTAGAAGTACGGAATACACCAACCACTCCAATTAGGAACGAACTGCCGTTGAACTTGAATTGTCCAATTTCTCACACCTATTGACTTCGGATCGAGCCCAAAACTTGGGCAACATCATAAAATGGTGGGAGGAGTCATTTGGTTAGTTTTGAGTGAAATCCAATCGCTAGAAGTATGGAATACACCGACCACTCCAATTAGGAACGAACTGCCGTTGAACTTGAATTGTCCAATTTGGAACACCTACTGATTTCGGATCGAGCCCAAAACTTGGGTAACATCATAATATGGTGGGAGGAGTCATTTGGTGAGTTTTGAGTGAAATCCAATCGCTAGAAGTATGGAATACACCAACCAGTCCAACTAGGAACGAACTGCCGTTGAACTTGAATTGTCCAATTTGGAACACCTATTGATTTCGGATCGAGCCCAAAACTTGGGCAACAACAAAATATGGTGGGAGGAGTCATTTGGTGAGTTTTGAGTGAAATCCAATCGCTAGAAGTATGGAATACACCAACCACTCCAATTAGGAACGAACTGCCGTTGAACTTGAATTGTCCAATTTCTCGCTCCTATTGATTTCGGATCGAGCCCAAAACTTGGGTAACATCATAATATGGTGGGAGGAGTCATTTGGTGAGTTTTGAGTGAAATCCAATCGCTAGAAGTATGGAATACACCAACCACTCCAACTAGGAACGAACTGCCGTTGAACTTGAATTGTCCAATTTGGAACACCTATTGATTTCAGATCGAGCCCAAAACTTGGGCAACATCAAAATATGGTGGGAGGAGTCATTTGGTGAGTTTTGAGTGAAATCCAATCGCTAGAAGTATGGAATACACCAACCACTCCAATTAGGAACGAACTGCCGTTGAACTTGAATTCTCCAATTTCTCACACCTATTGATTTCGGATCGAGCCCCAAACTTGGGCAACAACATAATATGGTGGGAGTAGTCATTTGGTGTGTTTTGAGTGAAATCCAATCGCTAGAAGTATGGAATACACCAACCACTCCAATTAGGAACGAACTGCCGTTGAACTTGAATAGTTCAATTTCTCAGACCCATTGGTTTCGGATCGAGCCCAAAACTTGGGCAACAACATAATATGGTGGGTGGAGTCATTTGGTGAATTTTGAGTGAAATCCAATCGCTAGACGTATGGAATACACCAACCACTCCAATTAGGAACGAACTGCCGTTGAACTTGAATTGTCCAATTTGGAACACCTATTGATTTCGGATCGAGCCCAAAACTTGGGCAACATCATAATATGGTGGGAGGAGTCGTTTGGTGAGTTTTGAGTGAAATCCAATCGCTAGAAGTATGGAATACACCAACCACTCTAACTAGGAAAGAACTGCCGTTGAACTTGAATTGTCCAATTTGGAACACCTATTGATTTCGGATCGGGCCCAAAACTTGGGCAACATCAAATTGTGGTGGGAGGAGTCATTTGGTGAGTTTTGAGTGAAATCCAATGGCTAGAAGTATGGAATACACCAACCACTCCCATTAGGAACGAACTGCCGTTGAACTTAAATTGTCCAATTGCTCACACCTATTGATTTCGGATCGAACCCCAAACTTGGGCAACATCATAATATGGTGGGAGTAGTCATTTGGTGAGTTTTGAGTGAAATCCAATCGCTAGAAGTATGGAATACACCAACCACTCCAATTAGGAACGAACTGCCGTTGAACATGAATTGTCCAATTTCTCACACCTATTGATTTCGGATCGAGCCCAAAACTTGGGCAACATCATAAAATGGTGGGAGGAGTCATTTGGTTAGTTTTGAGTGAAATCCAATCGCTAGAAGTATGGAATACACCGACCACTCCAATTAGGAACGAACTGCCGTTCAACTTGAATTGTCCAATTTGGAACACCTATTGATATCGGATCGAGCCCAAAACTTGGGCAACATCAAAATATGGTGGGAGGAGTCATTTGGTGAGTTTTGAGTGAAATCCAATCGCTAGAAGTATGGAATACACCAACCACTCCAATTAGGAACGAACTGCCGTTGAACTTGAATAGTTCAATTTCTCAGACCCATTGATTTCGGATCGAGCCCAAAACTTGGGCAACATCATAATATGGTGGGAGGAGTCATTTGGTGAGTTTTGAGTGAAATCCAATCGCTAGAAGTATGGAATACACCAACCACTCCAATTAGGAACGAACTGCCGTTGAACTTGAATTCTCCAATTTCTCACACCTATTGATTTCGGATCGAGCCCCAAACTTGGGCAACAACATAATATGGTGGGAGGAGTCATTTGGTGTGTTTTGAGTGAAATCCAATCGCTAGAAGTATGGAATACACCAACCACTCCAATTAGGAACGAACTGCCGTTGAACTTGAATAGTTCAATTTCTCACACCTATTGATTTCGGATCGAGGCCAAAACATGGGCAACAACATAATATGGTGGGTGGAGTCATTTGGTGAATTTTGAGTGAAATCCAATCGCTAGACGTATGGAATACACCAACCACTCCAATTAGGAACGAACTGCCGTTGAACTTGAATTGTCCAATTTGGAACACCTATTGATTTCGGATCGAGCCCAAAACTTGGGCAACATCATAATATGGTGGGAGGAGTCATTTGGTGAGTTTTGAGTGAAATCCAATCGCTAGAAGTATGAAATACACCAACCACTCCAACTAGGAAAGAATTGCCGTTGAATTTGAATTGTCCAATTTGGAACACCTATTGATTTCTGATCGGGCCCAAAACTTGGGCAACATCAAAATATGGTGGGAGGAGTCATTTGGTGAGTTTTGAGTGAAATCCAACGGCTAGAAGTATGGAATACACCAACCACTCCCATTAGGAACGAACTGCCGTTGAACTTAAATTGTCCAATTTCTCACACCTATTGATTTCGGATCGAACCCCAAACTTGGGCAACATCATAATATGGTGGGAGCAGTCACTTGGTGAGTTTTGAGTGAAATCCAATCGCTAGAAGTATGGAATACACCAACCACTCCAATTAGGAACGAACTGCCGTTGAACATGAATTGTCCAATTTCTCACACCTATTGATTTCGGATCGAGCCCAAAACTTGGGCAACATCATAATATGGTGGGAGGAGTCATTTGGTTAGTTTTGAGTGAAATCCAATCGCTAGAAGTATGGAATACACCGACCACTCCAATTAGGAACGAACTGCCGTTGAACTTGAATTGTCCAATTTGGAACACCTATTGATATCGGATCGAGCCCAAAACTTGGGCAACATCAAAATATGGTGGGAGGAGTCATTTGGTGAGTTTTGAGTGAAATCCAATCGCTAGAAGTATGGAATACACCAACCACTACAATTAGGAACGAACTGCCGTTGAACTTGAATAGTTCAATTTCTCAAACCCATTGATTTCGGATCGAGCCCAAAACTTGGGCAACATCATAATATGGTGGGAGGAGTCATTTGGATAGTTTTGAGTGAAATCGAATCGCTACAAGTATGGAATACACCAACCACTCCAATTAGGAACGAACTGCCGTTGAACTTGAATTGTCCAATTTGGAACACCTATTGATTTCGGATCTAGCCCAAAACTTGGGCAACATCGAAATATGGTGGGAGGAGTCATGTGGTGAGTTTTGAGTGAAATCCAATCGCTAGAAGTATGGAATACACCAACCACTCCAGATAGGAACGAACTGCCGTTGAACTTGAATTGTCCAATTTCTCACACCTATTGATTTCGGATCTAGCCCAAAACTTGGGCAACATCAAAATATGGTGGGAGGAGTCATTTGGTGAGTTTTGAGTGAAATCCAATCGCTAGAAGTATGGAATACACTAACCACTCCAATTAGGAACGAACTGCCGTTGAACTTGAATTCTCCAATTTCTCACACCTATTGATTTCGGATCGAGCCCCAAACTTGGGCAACAACATAATATGGTGGGAGGAGTCATTTGGTGTGTTTTGAGTGAAATCCAATCGCTAGAAGTATGGAATACACCAACCACTCCAATTAGGAACGAACTGCCGTTGAACTTGAATAGTTCAATTTCTCAGACCCATTGATTTCGGATCGAGCCCAAAACTTGGGCAACAACATAATATGGTGGGTGGAGTCATTTGGTGAATTTTGAGTGAAATCCAATCGCTAGACGTATGGAATACACCAACCACTCCAACTAGGAAAGAACTGCCGTTGAACTTGAATTGTCCAATTTGGAACACCTATTGATTTCGGATCGGGCCCAAAACTTGGGCAACATCAAGATATGGTGGGAGGAGTCATTTGGTGAGTTTTGAGTGAAATCCAATGGCTAGAAGTACGGAATACACCAACCACTCCCATTAGGAACGAACTGCCGTTGAACTTAAATTGTCCAATTTCTCACACCTATTGATTTCGGATCGAACCCCAAACTTGGGCAACATCATAATATGGTGGGAGCAGTCATTTGGTGAGTTTTGAGTGAAATCCAATCGCTAGAAGTATGGAATACACCAACCACTCCAATTAGGAACGAACTGCCGTTGAACATGAATTGTCCAATTTCTCACAGCTATTGATTTCGGATCGAGCCCAAAACTTGGGCAACATCATAATATGGTGGGAGGAGTCATTTGGTTAGTTTTGAGTGAATTCCAATCGCTAGAAGTATGGAATACACCGACCACTCCAATTAGGAACGAACTGCCGTTGAACTTGAATTGTCCAATTTGGAACACCTATTGATTTCGGATCGAGCCCAAAACTTGGGCAACATCATTATATGGTGGGAGGACTCATTTGGTTAGTTTTGAGTGAAACCCAATCTTTAGCAGTACGGAATACATCATCCACTCCAGTTGGTAACGAACTGCCGTTGAACTTGAATTGTCCAATTTCTCACACCTAATGATTTCGGATCTAGCCCAAAACTTGGGCAACATCAAAATATGGTGGGAGGAGTCATTTGGTGAGTTTTGAGTGAAATCCAATCGCTAGAAGTATGGAATACAACAACCACTCCAATTAGGAACGAACTGTCGTTGAACTTGAATTCTCCAATTTCTCACACCTATTGAGCCCCAAACTTGGGCAACAAAATAATATGGTGGGAGGAGTCATTTGGTGAGTTTTGAGTGAAATCCAATCGCTAGACGTATGGAATACACCAACCACTCCAATTAGGAACGAACTGTCGTTGAACTTGAATTCTCCAATTTCTCACACCTATTAATTTCGGATCGAGCCCCAAACTTGGGCAACAACATAATATGGTGGGAGGAGTCATTTGGTGAGTTTTGATTGAAATCCAATCGCTAGACGTATGGAATACACCAACCACTCCAATTAGGAACGAACTGCCGTTGAACTTGAATTGTCCAATTTGCAACACCTATTGATTTCGGATCGAGCCCCAAACTTGGCCAACACCATAATATGGTGGAAGGAGTCATTTGGTGAGTTTTGAGTGAAATCCAATCGCTAGAAGTATGGAATACACCAACCACTCCAATTAGGAACGAACTGCCTCTGAACTTGAATTGTCCAATTTCTCACACCTATTGATTTCGGATCGAGCCCAAAACTTGGGCAACTTCATAATATGGTGGGAGGAGTCATTTGGTGAGTTTTGAGTGAAACCCAATCGCTAGAAGTATGGAATACACCAACCACTCCAATTAGGAACGAACTGCCGTTGAACTTGAATAGTTCAATTTCTCAGACCTATTGATTTCAGATCGAGCCCAAAACTTGGGCAACAACATAATATGGTGGGAGGAGTCATTTGGTGAGTTTTGAGTGAAATCCAATCGCTAGACGTATGGAATACACCAACCACTCCAATTAGCAACGAACTGTCGTTGAACTTGAATTCTCCAATTTCTCACACCTATTAATTTCGGATCGTGCCCCAAACTTGGGCAACAACATAATATGGTGGGAGGAGTCATTTGGTGAGTTTTGAGTGAAATCCAATCGCTAGAAGTGTGGAATACACCAACCACTCCAATTAGGAACGAACTGCCGTTGAACTTGAATAGTCCAATTTCTCAGACCTATTGATTTCAGATCGAGCCCAAACTTGGGCAACAACATAATATGGTGGGAGGAGTCATTTGGTGAGTTTTGATTGAAATCCAATCGCTAGACGTATGGAATACACCAACCACTCCAATTAGGAACGAACTGCCGTTGAACTTGAATTGTCCAATTTGCAACACCTATTGATTTCGGATCGAGCCCCAAACTTGGCCAACACCATAATATGGTGGAAGGAGTCATTTGGTGAGTTTTGAGTGAAATCCAATCGCTAGAAGTATGGAATACACCAACCACTCCAATTAGGAACGAACTGCCTCTGAACTTGAATTGTCCAATTTCTCACACCTATTGATTTCGGATCGAGCCCAAAACTTGGGCAACTTCATAATATGGTGGGAGGAGTCATTTGGTGAGTTTTGAGTGAAACCCAATCGCTAGAAGTATGGAATACACCAACCACTCCAATTAGGAACGAACTGCCGTTGAACTTGAATAGTTCAATTTCTCAGACCTATTGATTTCAGATCGAGCCCAAAACTTGGGCAACAACATAATATGGTGGGAGGAGTCATTTGGTGAGTTTTGAGTGAAATCCAATCGCTAGACGTATGGAATACACCAACCACTCCAATTAGGAACGAACTGTCGTTGAACTTGAATTCTCCAATTTCTCACACCTATTAATTTCGGATCGAGCCCCAAACTTGGGCAACAACATAATATGGTGGGAGGAGTCATTTGGTGAGTTTTGAGTGAAATCCAATCGCTAGAAGTATGGAATACACCAACCACTCCAATTAGGAACGAACTGCCGTTGAACTTGAATAGTCCAATTTCTCAGACCTATTGATTTCAGATCGAGCCCAAACTTGGGCAACAACATAATATGGTGGGAGGAGTCATTTGGTGAGTTTTGATTGAAATCCAATCGCTAGACGTATGGAATACACCAACCACTCCAATTAGGAACGAACTGCCGTTGAACTTGAATTGTCCAATTTGCAACACCTATTGATTTCGGATCGAGCCCCAAACTTGGGCAACATCATAATATGGTGGAAGGAGTCATTTGGTGAGTTTTGAGTGAAATCCAATCGCTAGAAGTATGGAATACACCAACCCCTCCAATTAGTAACGAACTTCCGTTGAACTTGAATGTTCTAATTTATCACACCTATTGATTTCGGATCGAGCCCAAAACTTGGGCAACATCATAATATGGTGGGAGGAGTCATTTGGAGAGTTTTGAGTGAAATCGAATCGCTAGAAGTGTGGAATACACCAACCACTCCAATTAGGAACGAACTGCCGTTGAACTTGAATTGTCCAATTTGGAACACCTATTGATTTCGGATCTAGCCCAAAACTTGGGCAACATCATAATATGGTTGGAGGAGTCATGTGGTGAGTTTTGAGTGAAATCCAATCGCTAGAAGTATGGAATACACCAACCACTCCAGATAGGAACGAACTGCCGTTGAACTTGAATTGTCCAATTTCTCACACCTATTGACTTCGGATCGAGCCCAAAACTTGGGCAACATCATAATATGGTGGGAGGAGTCATTTGGTTAGTTTTGAGTGAAATCCAATTGCTAGAAGTATGGAATACACCGACCACTCCAATTAGGAACGAACTGCCGTTGAACTTGAATTGTCCAATTTGGAACACCTATTGATATCGGATCGAGCCCAAAACTTGGGCAACATCATTATATGGTGGGAGGACTCATTTGGTTAGTTTTGAGTGAAATCCAATCGCTAGAAGTGTGGAATACACCAACCACTCCAACTAGGAACGAACTGCCGTTGAACTTGAATTGTCCAATTTCTCACACCTATTAATTTCGGATCGAGCCCAAAACTTGGGCAACATCATAATATGGTGGGAGGAGTCATTTGGTGAGTTTTGAGTGAAATCCAATCGCTAGAAGTATGGAATACACCAACCACTCCAATTAGGAACGAACTGCCGTTGAACTTGAATTGTCCAATTTCTCACACCTATTGATTTCGGATCGAGCCCAAAACTTGGGCAACTTCATAATATGGTGGGAGGAGTCATTTGGTGAGTTTTGAGTGAAACCCAATCTTTAGCAGTACGGAATACACCAACCACTCCAGTTGGTAACGAAGTGCCGTTGAACTTGAATTGTCCAATTTGGAAAACCTATTGAATTCGGATCGAGCCCAAAACTTGGGCAACATCATAATATGGTGGGAGGAGTCATTTGGTGAGTTTTGAGTGAAATCCAATCGCTAGAAGTATGGAATACACCAACCACTCCAATTAGGAACGAACTGCCGTTGAACTTGAATTCTCCAATTTCTCACACCTATTGATTTCGGATCGAGCCCCAAACTTGGGCAACATCATAATATGGTGGGGTGGGGGAGGAGTCATTTGGTGAGTTTTGAGTGAAATCCAATCGCTAGAAGTATGGAATACACCAACCACTGCAATTAGGAACGAACTGCCGTTGAACTTGAATAGTCCAATTTCTCAGACCTATTGATTTCAGATCGAGCCCAAACTTGGGCAACAACATAATATGGTGGGAGGAGTCATTTGGTGAGTTTTGATTGAAATCCAATCGCTAGACGTATGGA
Source organism: Prunus avium (assembly GCF_965620075.1). NCBI lineage: Eukaryota > Viridiplantae > Streptophyta > Magnoliopsida > Rosales > Rosaceae > Prunus > Prunus avium. Next base: position 14,726,374 of record NC_142290.1, read on the forward strand.
ATACACCAACCACTCCTATTAGGAACGAACTGCCGTTGAACTTGAATTGTCCAATTTGCAACACCTATTGATTTCGGATCGAGCCCAAAACTTGGGCAACATCATAATATGGTGGGAGGAGTCATTTGGTGAGTTTTGAGTGAAATCCAATCGCTAGAAGTATGGAATACACCAACCACTCCAACTAGGAACGAACTGCCGTTGAACTTGAATTGTCCAATTTGGAACACCTATTGATTTCGGATCGAGCCGAAAACTTGGGCAACATCAAAATATGGTGGGAGGAGTCATTTGGTGAGTTTTGAGTGAAATCCAATCGCTAGAAGTATGGAATACACCAACCACTCCAATTAGGGACGAACTGCTGTTGAACTTGAATTCTCCAATTTCTCACACCTATTGAATTCGGATCGAGCCCCAAACTTGGGCAACAACATAATATGGTGGGAGGACTCATTTGGTGAGTTTTGAGTGAAATCCAATCGCTAGAAGTATGGAATACACCAACCACTCCCATTAGGAACGAACTGCCGTTGAACTTAAATTGTCCAATTTCTCACACCTATTAATTTCGGATCGAACCCCAAACTTGGTCAACATCATAATATGGTGCGAAGAGTCATTTGGTGAGTTATGAGTGAAATCCAATCGCTAGAAGTATGGAACACACCAATCACTCCAATTAGGAACGAACTGCCGTTGAACTTGAATTATCCAATTTGGAACACCTATTGATTTCGGATCGAGCCCAAAACTTGGCCAACATCATAATATGGTGCGAAGAGTCATTTGGTGAGTTATGAGTGAAATCCAATCGCTAGAAGTATGGAACACACCAATCACTCCAATTAGGAACGAACTGCCGTTGAACTTGAATTATCCAATTTGGAACACCTATTGATTTCGGATCGAGCCCAAAACTTGGCCAACATCATAATATGGTGGGAGGAGTCATTTGGTGAGTTTTGAGTGAAATCCAATTGCTAGAAGTATGGAATACACCAACCACTCCAATTAGGAACGAACTGCCGTTGAACTTGAATTGTCCAATTTGGAACACCTATTGATTTCGGATCGAGCCCAAAAGTTGGGCAACATCATAATATGGTGGGAGGAGTCATTTGGTGAGTTTTGAGTGAAATCCAATCGCTAGAAGTATGGAATACACCAACCAGTCCAATTAGGAATGAACTGCCGTTGAACTTGAATTGTCCAATTTCTCACACCTATTGATTTTGGATTGAGCCCAAAACTTGGGCAACATCATAATACGGTGGAAGGAGTCATTTGGTGAGTTTTGAGTGAAATCCAATCGCTAGAAGTATGGAATACACCAACCACCCCAATTAGGAACGAACTGCCGTTGAACTTGAATTGTCCAATTTCGAACACCTATTAATTTCGGATCGACCCCAAAACTTGGGCAACATCATAATATGGTGGGAGGAGTCATTTGGTGAGTTTTGAGTGAAATCCAATCGCAAGAAGTATGGAATACACCAACCACTCCAATTAGGAACGAACTGCCGTTGAACTTGAATTGTCCAATTTGGAAGACCTATTCATTTCGGATCGAGGCCAAAACTTGGGCAACATCATAATATGGTGGGAGGAGTCATTTGGTGAGTTTTGAGTGAAATCCAATCGCTATAAGTATGGAATACACCAACCACTCCAATTAGGAACGAACTTCCGTTGAACTTGAATCGTCCAATTTGGAACACCAATTGATTTCAGATCGAACCCAAAACTTGAGCAACATCATAATATGGTGGGAGGAGTCATTTGGTGAGTTTCGAGTGAAATCCAATCGCTAGAAGTATGGAATACATCAACCACTCCAATTAGGAACGAACTGCCGTTGAACTTGAATTGTCCAATTTCTCACACCTATTGAATTCGGACCGAGCCCCAAACTTGGGGCAACATCATAATATGGTGGGAGGAGTCATTTGGTGAGTTTTAAGCGAAATCCAATCGCTAGAAGTGTAGAATACACCAACCACTCCAACTAGGAACGAACTGACGTTGAACTTGAATTGTCCAATTTCTCACACCTATTGATTTCGGACCGAGCCCCAAACTTGGGGCAACATCATAATATGGTGGCAGGAGTCATTTGGTGAGTTTTGAGTGAAATCCAATCGCTAGAAGTATGGAATACACCAACCACTCCCATTAGGAACAAACTGCCGTTGAACTTGAATTGTCCAATTTGGAACACCTATTGATTTCGGATCGAGCCCAAAACTTGGGCAACATCATAATATGGTGGGAGGAGTCATTTGGTTAGTTTTGTGTGGAATCCAATCGCTAGAAGTATGGAATACACCAACCACTCCAATTAGGAACGAACTGCCGTTGAACTTGAATTGTCCAATTTGGAACACCTATCGATTTCGGATCGAGCCCAAAACTTGGGCAACATCATAATATGGTGGGAGGAGTCATTTGGTGAGTTTTGAGTTAAATCCAATCGCTAGAAGTATGGAATACACCAACCACTCCAATTAGGAACGAACTGCCGTTGAACTTTAATTTTCCAATTTCTCACACCTATTGATTTAGGACCGGGCTCCAAACTTGGGGCAACATCATAATATGGTGGCAGGAGTCATTTGGTGAGTTTTGAGTGAAATCCAATCGCTAGAAGTATGGAATACACCAACCACTCCAATTAGGAACGAACTGCCGTTGAACTTGAATTGTCAAATTTCTCACTCCTATTGATTTCGGATCGTGCGCCAAACTTGGGCAACATCATAATATGGTGGGAGGAGTCATTTGGTGAGTTTTGAGTGAAATCCAATCGCTAGAAGTATGGAATACTGTTGTGTAGATACAGCTGCACCAAAATGGATTCAGTTGCATCCTCAACTTGTGATACTCGCAAGTGCACGAGCCGTTTGGTATGTTATAGTACACACCCATTGGAACAACTTTCATGAAGAATGCTGCCTCATCCGAGCTATGTAGGTTGCTGAAACAAAGCTTGCAATATGACCTACGGAACTGGACTAGCAGGGGGCTGTAGCCAAAATGAGTTTGTCTTTTAAGCTCTTCTTCCATTCATCCAAATTAGGCCTTAACATGCTTGAATTGCATGAATTATGCTCTCTTGCTCTATTGGCCTACAAAACACACAAAGGGAGGGAAATAACTTAGAATTATAGGAACTAAGCAAAAGAAGTAAGTAAATTGGGCATGTATATGTATGAAATTATGAGCTTAACACACCCCCAAACTTAGATTTTGCTAGTCCTCGAGCAAAACAAAAGAGAAACAAAGATAAAAACAAAACAAGAAGTTAACTAGACCACTTTCGTAGGTAACTCGATTGCATTGAGCGTATGCAACAAGCCTTTAAACCTCTAGGCATCCCTAGTAGGAGGAGTTGTGTCTCCTGAGGGTTTAACAGATACGATACCCACAAACGTTTTTCTAACTCTACAAAACAAAATGGTTAGAAAAACAACTTTGAAATCAACTAATGAAAATGAAAGAAAGTTTTAGTCATACCTCCAACACCATAGAGTTGCCAAGATAGGTCATCAATCAGTGTGTACAAGTGGAAGCTATAGCTCAAAGGCACACAGTTTCAAAGCAAGCACACTCAAACCTTGAATAGAGAACATGCTTCGACTCTAATTCTCACAGATAACACTCAATCACTCAGAACCTATGTTTTAATTCTCTCAAGAAAGCATAAGTGAGTGTATGAAATAGAAGCACAAATTTGGTTAGATCTCATGAAAGGAATTAAATACTAAGAATAGAGATACACACATACTTACCAGCACCCATGAATACATCCTCAAAGATCAGCTAGGTCTTTCACAATGTTGTAATGAAAGGCTAAGGTTTAGGGGAAATGGAAGAATTGGAAGGAAAAACAAATAACTTAAGAACATACCAAGGTTGCATGCTTCATTAATCTGGAAGGCATCATTGATTTAGATTGGCATGGCAGCAAACTTCATGGTATCTCCTGGCATAGACTTTATTTTTCACACTTAGATCAAATCGAAACACTTTCATCTTCGTTGATTTGATCTGCATCTTCATTAACTTCATTGCACAGATTCACATCATCTTTATTTAGGTACATGGCTGCAACTTCCTTGCTTCAAACTTTATCTTGGCACACCTTGGTATATTTCTAAGCTATAGGGTATGGCTACAATAGGTCAAGTATCTCAGATTGAGATACAAAGGTAGGGAAATGATGAGGGTGATAGAAGAAAAGGCTTTAAGTGTTTGGCTTCAAGAGGGTTGATGGAACACACATATAGGTAGGGTGAAAAGAAAGCACATAGAATGGTTATGCACACATAGCCTAGCATCACTTCAATGAGTTCATTCATGAATGAGAGCAAGCACATGATATCTGCAAAAGAGAATCATCCTTAGTATTCAATCAAAATGGAATAATGAGATCAATTAGAGTGAATTGAAGAAAATAAGTATGGATGAGAAATAGAACACTTTAAACCCTCTCAAGAAAGCAATTAGGCTCGATATAGCTCACTAGGGTAGTCTCCACTATTTTCCTTCAAGAATTTGAGCGTGGTACTTTAGCCACCAGAATTCTAAGAGCAAAAGCTTTGTGAAGTGCAAAATTCTGATATGAAAACCTCAAATAGCAGCTCCATAGCATTGATTGTATGACATTCTTTAAAAAAAATAAAAATAAAAAATAAAAAAAATAAAAAAAATAAAAAAAAATTGTGACAAGAGAACGAAAATTGAAAACACAAATGGATAAGAAAATTGAAATTGAAAACCTTCCCCCCAGACCTGAATTGAACATTGTCCTCAATGTGAAAGCATACAAAAGATGATTGAGAACAAACAAATGATAAAGGGAAAAGTTTAGAAGAAGGTTTAGGAAAAATAAAAAATAAAAAAAATGAATATATAAGCAACTCATGGATGACCAGTTAAGGGCCTCAGAAAACACAGCCAGGGGATCCGGGAAGGTTGGAGGGGTCACAATGGTCCCGCTTAAAACCCAAACTTCTTAGACACCGAAGGTGTCGCCTAAAGAACTCCTAGACACTGTATTGACGGAAGTGCTCACTGGAGTTACCATAAGTTAGCTCATATGAAAAATCTTTTTAAATTTTTAAATTTTTTTATTTTTTTTAAATTTTTATAAAAAAAAAAAAAAAAACAGAAATTTAAAATAATAACAAGTAAAGAGAAAGGATTGAAATGCTCCCCCTTGATGCGATTAGGTCGATTGCTACCAAGCACCTTCTTCTTGAACACATGGGTTGCCTCCCAAGAAGCGCCTTAGTTACTGTCTTGGCAAGACATTGTGCAATCAGCTAAGTTGATGGTACGAAGGGAAGTTGATCTACCACATGGCCAGTTTGGATGCCAGCTGAAACTCCCTCATAGAATGGCTTTAAACGTTGTCCATTTACTTTGAAAGTCGAGCCATCTTTAGGGTTTTGAATCTCCACAGCTCCATAGGGAGAAACATTGACCACGGTGAATGGGCCTTGCCATCTAGACTTCAATTTTCCTGGAAAGAGACGCAAACGTGAGTTAAACAAAAGAACTGACATACCTTTGGAGAACTCTTTCCGTTGAATGTTTCTGTCATGGTAACTCTTGGTTCGTTCTTTGTAAAGCTTTGCATTCTCATAAGACTCATGTCTAATTTCTTCCAATTCATTCAGCTGAAACTTTCTTGCATGGCCTGCCTTGTCTAGATCAAAATTTAACTTCTTGATGGCCCAAAAAGCATTGTGTTCAAGCTCCATTGGCAGGTGACAAGCTTTCCCAAACACAAGACGATAAGGGCTCATTCCAATGGGAGTCTTATATGCTGTCCTATAAGCCCATAATGCATCATTGAGCTTGGCTGCCCAATCTTTCCTTGTATTGTTCACCACCTTCTCCAGGATGTGCTTAATTTCTCTATTGCTTATTTCCACTTGACCAGAAGTTTGCGGATGATATGGTGTAGAGACTCGATGGGTGATGTTGTACTTCTTCATGAGTGCTTCGAATGGCTTGTTACAGAAGTGGCTGCCTCCATCACTAATGACAGCCCTTGGAGTACCAAACCTTGTGAAAATATTATCCTTCAAGAACTTCAGCACCACCTTATAATCATTGGTTTTGGTGGCTATGGCTTCCACCCATTTAGACACATAATCAACAGCAACAAGTATGTAAGTATAACCAAAGGAAGATGGGAATGGTCCCATGAAATCAATACCCCACACATCGAAGAGCTCCACAACAAGTATGTTATTCAATGGCATTTCATTCCTGCGACTTATGTTCCCCATCCTTTGGCACCTATCACACTTAACACAAAAATTAAATGCATCTTTAAATAGAGTGGGCCAAAAGAAACCAGATTGCAGAATTTTAAGTGCTGTTTTCTTAGCTCCAAAGTGACCTCCACAGGCCAATTCGTGGCTATGCCTAAGTATGCTTTCTTGCTCTTCTTCTGGAACACATCTTCTGATGAGTTGATCCGGGCAATGCTTGAATAAGAAAGGTTCATCCCATACATAATGTTTCACCATGGAAAAGAACTTCTTCTTATCCTGAGAAGTTAGATCATTTCTAAGAACACCACAAGCAAGATAATTAACAAAATCAGCATACCATGGCTCTTTGACTTGGGCAGCATATAGTTGTTCATCAGGGAAAGTCTCATTCAAGGGTAGCACAGCTCCTCCTTTTTCTTCAACCACAATTCTGCTCAAATGATCAGCTACCACATTCTCACATCCCTTCTTATCTCGAATCTCCAAATCGAATTCTTGCAGCTAGAGAATCCATCTAATCAAGCGTGGTTTGGCATCCTTCTTAGTGAGCAAGTATCTAAGGGCTGCATGGTCAGAATAAACAATTACTTTAGAACCAACAAGGTAAGAACGAAATTTTTCTAAAGCAAAAACCACAGCAAGCAACTCCTTCTCTGTTGTGGAGTAGTTGATTTGAGCATCATTCAAGGTCCGGCTAGCATAATGAATCACATGGGGCAGCTTGTTCTTCTTTTGACCTAAAACTGCACCAATAGCAAAGTCAGAGGCATCACACATTATTTCAAATGGTAAAGACCAATCCGGAGCTATGATAATAGGGGCTGAAGTTAGCTCCCTCTTCAAGGTAGAAAAAGCTTCCATGCAAGCTTCATTAAACTCAAAAACAGCATCCTTAGCAAGGAGATTACACAATGGCCTTGTAATGCTTGAGAAATTTTTGATGAACCTTCTATAGAATCCAGCATGACCTAGAAAGCTTCTAATTCCTTTAACAGAGGTAGGGGGTGGAAGATTTGAGATGAGGTCGATCTTGGCTTTATCCACTTCGATTCCCTTGCTTGAAATCACATGGCCTAGTACAATGCCTTGTCTCACCATGAAGTGACACTTCTCCCAATTCAAAATCAGATTTGTTTCCTGGCATCTTTTAAGCACTAGAGACAAGTGGTGAAGACAATTATCAAAAGAGGAACCAAAAACTGAAAAATCATCCATAAATACCTCAATGAATCGTTCCACCATATCTGAAAAGATTGACATCATGCATCTTTGGAAAGTTGCTGGGGCATTGCATAAACCGAATGGCATCCTTCTATAAGCAAACGTACCAAATGGGCATGTGAATGTGGTTTTCTCTTGGTCTTCCGGAGCAATGGGAATTTGATTATAACCTGAAAAACCATCAAGAAAACAATAGTAAGCATGACCAGATAAACGTTCAAGCATTTGATCAATAAAAGGTAAGGGGAAATGATCTTTTCTAGTGGATGTGTTCAACTTCCTGTAATCAATGCAAACTCTCCAACCAGTGACAGTTCGTGTAGGAACTAGCTCATTCTTCTCATTCTTCACAACGGTGATTCCGGACTTCTTTGGAACAACTTGCACAGGGCTCACCCACTTAGAATCTGAAATTGGGTAGATGATTCCTACATCGAGTAGCTTTAAAACTTCAGCTCTAACCACCTCTTTCATGTTGGGATTTAGCCTCCTTTGGGCATCACGAGATGGTTTGCTGTCTTCTTCCATTAAAATCCGGTGCATGCACATGCTTGGACTAATTCCTTTGATGTCTGCTATGGTCCACCCAATGGCTGTTTTATGCTCTTTTAGAACTTTAATTAAGCTCTCTTCTTCATGTGAGGAGAGACCTGCAGCAATTATAACAGGGAGAGTTTCGTTAGCACCCAAATATGTATATTTAAGATTATTGGGAAGAGGTTTAAGTTCTAGCTTTGGTGGGATGACAATGGATGGCTCCAATTTCGTGGATGATGGTCCAAGAGGCTCGATTGGTGGCCTAAAGGATGGTGGGTATGGCGGAAACACTTCTAAGGCAGCCACCACTTCTTGGAACTCCGGTTCACAAAGATCTTCCTCTTCTTGTGTTAAGACAGCTTCTAGAGCATCATTAGACTTTCTCTGCAAAATTTTGGAAGAAACCTCATGATCCACAACATCAATTGAAAAGCAAGAATCAAGAGAGATAGAAGGTTGAGATAGAGCATTAAGCATTTTAAATTCAACAGTTTCACCCAAAACAGTCATGGAGAGAGTGCTATCTTTCACTTTGATGATTGTGTCTGCAGTGGCCATGAATGGCCTGCCTAGGAGAATGGGATCAACACGATCTCCATTTGGATTGTCTTCCATGTCCATCACTACAAAATCAGCAGGGAGAATTAGTGTATTAACTTGAACTAGAATATCTTCTACAATACCTTTTGGATATTTTATAGAATGATCAGCTAGTTCAAGTCGCATTGAAGTCTTCTTCATCCCTTCTAAGCCAAGCTCTTGATAAACTGAATATGGCAAAACATTGATGCTTGCTCCCAAGTCCAACATGGCTCTTCCAACCTTCTTGCCTCCAATGTTAATGGGAATGTCAAAGCTGCCAGGATCATCTAGTTTTGGTGGAAGCTTCCTTTGCAATACAGCACTTACATTCTGGTCGAGCTTTACTCCTTCATTTGGAGCGAAATTGAGCTTGTGAGTTTTCAAGTCCTTGATGAATTTTCCATATGCAGGAATCTGTTCAATAAGATCAAGCAAAGGCAAATTGATATTAACTTTACTCAAAATATCATAAATCTCTTTAAAAGCCTTATCTTGCTTTGCTTTCTTAAGACGGCCTGGAAATGGAATCTGTGGAACATATGGAGCGGGTGGCACGTATCTATCTTCTTGAAGATGTGGTGGCACAAATTTGTCATCCCTTTTATGCAATTGGAATTGATCGGATTTCTGAGAATCTGATTTGGCCTTAGGAGCAGATTGAGAAGTTTTGAGTTGTTCTCCTTCCGTGGCCATGGTCTCCTCCTCTTCATTTTCTACAATCACAACATCATTTGAAAGATTAGAATCATCTTTATTATCAATGATCTTACCTGATCTGAGCACATGAATGGCCTTGGCTTCTGGGTTCTTTGGATTGATCTCAGTTTGGCTTGGCCATTTCCCAGGCACTCTTTGAGTTATTTCAGCAGCTATTTGGCCTAATTGGACTTCCAATTTGGAGATGGCCGCTTGTGTAGTTTGCTGAAAATTGGATTGGTTGATTGCCATCTGCTTCACTATATCTTCCAATGATGATGATGATTGTTGTGGCCTTTGGAATGAAGGGGGATTTGCTTGATTCTGGGTATTTCTCCATGAAAAGTTTGGATGATTCCTCCAACCTGGATTATAACTTTGAGAGTATGGATCATTTCTTGGACCTTGGTTGTAGGAATTTACCAACTTAGCTTGCTCTTGCACAAATTCTGGATATCCAGCCCCAAGTGGACAAGCTGTGGTAGCATGGTCATGAGATTCACAAATGCTACACACTTCCTTTGGAGGGCTTCTTGAGTTTAATGCAAGAAGAGCATCTAGCTTTTGTTCCAGTTTTGAAATCTGCACACTAGAAGCATCATTAGAACCACTAATAACACGTTTACCTCTTGTATCCGTATGTTGGGTCTCCATTGCTATCTCCTCAAAGAGTTCGTACGTTTCTTCTGGAGTTTTGGTTTTAAAAGAACCACCTGCAAAATTGGTGACTATATTATGACTAGAAGGGGTTAGTCCTTTATAAAACATACGCATTTGAAGCTTCAATGGAATCCCATGATGAGGACATTGGTTGAGCAACCCATTGAATTTCTCCCATGCTTCACAAAACGATTCATCATCTTGCTGTGCAAATAACAAGATCTTGTCCCTAAGCATGTCGGTCTTTTGCGTGGAGAAGTATTTTTCCAGGAACTTCTTTTGAATGGCAGACCATGTAGTGAGTGAACCAGGCTTCAAAGAATTCAACCAATACTTCGCCTTATCCTTTAAAGTGTATGGAAACACTCTCATTCGAAGTTGATCTTCTGTCACACCTGTCAAGGGAAAAGAACTCACAACATTAAAAATATCCTTTATATGAGTCAATGGATCTTCATTAGGTAAACCATAAAAGGAAGGCAGCATATTAAGATGAGAAGATTTAAGCTCATAATTTCGAGCTACAGTGGGCAGCAAAATGCTTGAAGGAGATGCTGGAATTGTTGGGATATCAAGTTCTCCCATGAACTCAATGGCAGCCATCATTTCTTCTTCTTCTTGGTCTGAACTTGCTTCCGAATTTGAAAGTGAAGAACCGGGAAGTTCAGTGTGGAGAGCAAGACTTGTAAATGTAGCAAGAGCTTGCTCTTTTGCAGTTGACAACTCCCTTTCTAGACGATTCTGAATTTCAGAGGTCACTCGTCTGGGTTGCAATGATGGTCCTGCGTTCAAAGATCTAGAACGTTGGAACGAAGACCTCACTTGTTCAAGTAATGGATTTTTAGACATAAACTACCTGAAACAGAAAATTAGATTAATTAGAAACACTAAAAAGAATAGGGTAACCTTGGGCACATAACTAGGGAAGAACTTTCGTTCAGTCCCCGGCAACGGCGCCAAAAACTTGTTGTGTAGATAAAGCTGCACCAAAATGGATTCAGTTGCATCCTCAACTTGTGATACTCGCAAGTGCACGAGCCGTTTGGTATGTTATAGTACACACCCATTGGAACAACTTTCATGAAGAATGCTGCCTCATCCGAGCTATGTAGGTTGCTGAAACAAAGCTTGCAATATGACCTACGGAACTGGACTGGCAGGGGGCTGTAGCCAAAATGAGTTTGTCTTTTAAGCTCTTCTTCCATTCATCCAAATTAGGCCTTAACATGCTTGAATTGCATGAATTATGCTCTCTTGCTCTATTGGCCTACAAAACACACAAAGGGAGGGAAATAACTTAGAATTATAGGAACTAAGCAAAAGAAGTAAGTAAATTGGGCATGTATATGTATGAAATTATGAGCTTAACAAATACACCAACCACTCCAATTAGGAACGAACTGCCGTTGAACTTGAATTGTCCAATTTCTCAAACCTATTGATTTCGGATCGAGCCCCAAACTTGGGCAACATTATAATATGGTGGGAGGAGTCATTTGGTGAGTTTTGAGTGAAATCCAATGGCTAGAAGTATGGAATACACCAACCACTCCAATTAGGAACGAACTGCCGTTGAACTTGAATTGTCCAATTTCTCACACTTATTGATTTCGGACCGAGCCCCAAACTTGGGCAACATCATATTATGGTGGGAGGAGTCATTTGGTTAGTTTTGAGTGGAATCCAATCGCTAGAAGTATGGAATACACCAACCACTCCCATTAGGAATGAACTGTCGTTGAACTTGAATTGTCCAATTTGGAACACGTATTGATTTCGGATCAAGCCCAAAACTTGGGCAACATCATAATATGGTGGGAGGAGTCATTTGGTGAGTTTTGAGTGAAATCCAATCACTAGAAGTATGGAATACACCAACCACTCCAATTTGGAACGAACTTCCGTTGAACTTGAACTGTCCAATTTGGAACACCTATTGATTTCGGATCGAGCCCAAAACTTGGGCAACATCATAATATGGTGGGAGGAGTCATTTGGTGAGTTTTGAGTGAAATCCAATCGCTAGAAGTATGGAATACACCAACCACCCCAATTAGGAACGAACTGCCGTTGAACTTGAATTGTCCAATTTCTCACACCTATTGATTTAGGACCGGGCCCCAAACTTGGGGCAACATCATAATATGGTGGCAGGAGTCATTTGGTGAGTTTTGAGTGAAATCCAATCGCTAGAAGTATGGAATACTCCAACCACTCCAATTAGGAACGAACTGCCGTTGAACTTGAATTGTCCAATTTGGAACACCTATTGATTTCGGATCAAACCCAAAACTTGGGCAACATCATAATATGGTGGGAGGAGTCATTTGGTGAGTTTTGAGTGAAATCCAATCACTAGAAGTATGGAATACACCAACCACTCCTATTAGGAACGAACTGCCGTTGAACTTGAATTGTCCAATTTCTCACACCTATTGATTTTGGACCGAGCCCCAAACTTGGGCAACATCATAACATGGTGGGAGGAGTCATTTGGTGAGTTTTGAGTGAAATCCAATCGCTAGAAGTATGGAATACACCAACCACTCCCATTAGGAAGGAACTGCCGTTGAACTTGAATTTTCCAATTTCTCACACCTATTGATTTCGGACCGAGCCCCAAACTTGGGCAACATCATAATATGGTGGGAGGAGTCATTTGGTGAGTTTTGAGTGAAATCCAATCGCTAGAAGGATGGAATACACCAACCACTCCCATATGGAACGAACTGCCGTTGAACTTGAATTGTCCAATTTCTCACACCTATTTATTTCGGATCAAACCCAAAACTTGGGCAACATCATAATATGGTGGGAGGAGTCATTTGGTGAGTTTTGAGTGAAATCCAATCGCTAGAAGTATGGCATACCCCAACCACTCCCATTAGGAACGAACTGTCGTTGAACTTGAATTGTCCAATTTAGAACATCTATTGATTTCGGATCGAGCCCAAAACTTGGGCAACATCATAATATCGTGGGAGGAGTCATTTGGTGAGTTTTGAGTGAAATCCAATCGCTAGAAGTATGGAATACACCAACCACTCCAATTAGGAACGAACTGCCGTTGAACTTGAATTGTCCAATTTCTCACTCCTATTGATTTCGGATTGTGCCCCAAACTTGGGCAACATCATCATATGGTGGGAGGAGTCATTTGGTGAGTTTTGAGTGAAATCCAATCGCTAGAAGTATGGAATACACCAACCACTCCAATTAGGAACGAACTGCCATTGAACTTGAATTGTCCAATTTCTCACACCTATTGATTTCGGATCGAGCCCCAAACTTGGGCAACATTATTATATGGTGGGAGGAGTCATTTGGTGAGTTTTGAGTGAAATCCAATCGCTAGAAGTATGGAATACACCAACCACTCCCATTAGGAACGAACTGCCGTTGAACTTGAATTGTCCAATTTCTCACACCTATTGATTTCGGACCGAGCCCCAAACTTGGGCAACATCATAATATGGTGGGAGGAGTCATTTGGTGAGTTTTGAGTGAAATCCAATCGCTAGAAGTATGGAATACACCAACCACTCCCATTAGGAACGAACTGCCGTTGAACTTGAATTGTCCAATTTCTCACACCTATTGATTTCGGACCGAGCCCCAAACTTGGGCAACATCATAATATGGTGGGAGGAGTCATTTGGTGAGTTTTGAGTGAAATCCAATCGCTAGAAGTATGGAATACACCAACCACTCCCATTAGGAACGAACTGCTGTTGAATTTGAATTGTCCAATTTCTCACACCTATTGATTTCGGATCGAACCCCAAACTTGTGCAACATCATAATATGGTGGGAGGAGTCATTTGGTGAGTTTTGAGTGAAATCCAATCGCTAGAAGTATGTGATCGGTTCATAATTGTATATCATTTTGTACCCTTCTAGCTTATGAATTGGTTATGTTTTTTAGTTAAACTTGTGCTTTTAATCTTTCTTGTGTTTATCTTTCAGTTCATTGAGTTTTAGGTAACAATGATGGCTTTGGATAGGAAATGATGCAATCCATGCATGATAGGGCCTGATTTGGGTGAATGGAAGAAGATCTTAAAGACAAACTAATTTTGGCTACAGCCCATTTCCAGCCCAGTTTTGTAGGTCAACTTCTTGGCCTTGGATCAGCATTCTCTGGGGCTCGGATGAGGTGAAGATCTTCATGAAACTTGTTCCAATGGGTGTCTACTATAACATATCTAAATTGCATCCCAATTGAACATATCTGGAGTCCTCAGCCCATCCAACACTGAACCCTGCTCAGGAGGATTTGCAGCTGCCAGCTTTGTCATGTGCCTCCATGTGCCTCCTTTTAGCCATGTGCCTCACCCCAGCTATAACTGACTTTGCACCCAGCATAATGAGTGAAGTGGGGAGGTGTTCCAGCTATGAAATTCTAGAGGAGCAAGTTGGTACATGCTGGAGCTATTATTGAGAAAGCATGTGCATGCATGGGAAGCAAAGAGAAAGGAGAGAGGGAAGAATGAGGAATGATGAGAGGCATTTTGCTTCAGCCTTTGAACATGGGAATTGAATTGGCAGATCACTTTGGAGCTGGAAATCAGGTTTTAATTGAAAGAGGAAGCATGTGCATGCATGTGAATCAAAAAGGAAAGAAAAGATGAAATGAAGTCAATTCCAGTCTCTGTTCGGCTGCCAACTTGCAAGGGCCAAAACACACACTTCTACTGGTCCGATGGAAATACTTTCTTCATAGAAGTTGTTCCAATGGGTGTCTAGTATAACATATCCAAATTTGAGCCCCATGGGATACGTTTTGAAACCTCTGGCCTTCCTACACCAATACTGGTTCAGAAAACTCGTTTTTCAGCAACCAAAAGGCAACCACATGGGTTGGCAGCAAAGGGCAGCCACATCTGACCACCTTTGAACCCATGTGATGAAAGCTTGAGGTGCAGCAAAAGATGAAGGATGGTGTGGGAATTCATCATGTTGTTCCTCCCTCTTAGCCCTATAAATAGAGAAGCCTTCAAGCTTCAAAACACACCCCAAGGGGGGGAGCTCTCAAACACTTCTCTAGAGCTCCCTTCCCTTCTCTCCCTCAAATTCTCTTAGTTTCCTTTCAAGTTGTCAATTGTTGTAACAAAATGAGTTTACTAAATTTTCCTTCAAGTTTTCTTAGTTCCACTTTACTTTTATTTGTAATGTACATTCTTTCTTAAGTATTCAAGTTTAATTAGTTTCCAAGTTTCAATTATGATTTTTGTTCTTATTCATTATGCTTATAAGTTAATATGCTAGTTTGAATGATTGATAACCATTTAGGCTTGCATGTTAGCTATCTTGGTTTGAATTAAGAGTAGACACCATGCTTTAATTCGAATTGAACTATGAATAGGAAGAGTATGTATGGACATTCGACAACAGGGATTAGATACATGCTTGGTTGTTTAAATTGTTCTTCTATACTTAATGGGTTCCTAATGCTTAGTTTTAGGTTAGACAACAAATGATCAAATTAGGGAATTAGGAACACAAGGTTATGACCAAACACCATGGCTTAATCATACTTTAGCTAGAATCAATCCGTTAATCTAATTGAACTTGGGAACTTATTTGCTTGAGTTATTTCTTTTTTTTCTTGTTTTATTTATTTTCTTTTTCAATTCTATTTTGTGTAGGGGAAACAAATTGGATCATTCAATCACCAATCCTCAAGGGATCGACCTCGCACTTACATATGCTATACTACCGAACGGCTCGTGCACTTGCGAGTATCACAAGTTGAGGATGCAGATGAATCCATTTTGGTGCAGCTGAATCGACGCAACAGTATGGAATACACCAACCACTCCAATTAGGAACGAACTGCCGTTGAACTTGAATTGTCCAATTTGGAACACCTATTGATTTCGGATCGAGCCAAAAACTTGGACAACATCATAATATGATGGGAGGAGTCATTTGGTGTGTTTTGAGTGAAATCCAATCGCTAGAATAATGGAATAAACCAACCATTCCAATTAGGAACGAACTGCCGTTGAACTTGGATTGTCCAATTTCTTACACCTATTGATTTCGGATCGAGCCCAAAACTCGGGCAACATCATAATATGGTGGGAGGAGATATTTGGTGTGTTTTGAGTTAAATCCAATCGCTAGAACTATGAATTACCCCAAACCCTCCAATTTGGAACGAACTTCCTTTGAACTTGAATTCTCCAATTTCTTACAACTATTGATTTCAGATCGAGCCCAAAACGTGGGCAACATCATAATATGATGGGAGGAGTCATTTAGTGAGTTTTGAGTGAAATCCAATCGCTAGAGGTATGGAATACACCAACCACTCCAATTAGGAACGAACTGTCGTTGAAATTGAATTGACCAATTTCTCACACCTATTGATTTCGGATTGGTCCCAAAACATGGGCAACATCATAATATGGTGAGAGGAGTCATTTGGTGAGTTTTGAGTGAAATCCAATCGCTAGAAGTATGGAATACACCAACCACTCCAATTAGGAACGAACTGACGTTGAACTTGAATTGTACAATTTGGAACACCTATTGACTTCGGATCGAGCCCCAAACTTGGGCAACATCATAATACGGTGGGAAGAGTCATTTGGTGAGTTTTGAGTGAAATCCAATCGCTAGAAGTATGGAAAACACCAACCACTCCAATTAGGAACGAACTGCCGTTGAACTTGAATTGTCCAATTTGGAACTCCTATTGATTTCGGATCGAGCCCAAAACTTGGGCAACATCATAATATGGTGGGAGGAGTCATTTGGTGAGTTTTGAGTGAAATCCAATCGCTAGACGTATGGAATACACCAACCACTCCAATTAGGAACGAACTGTCGTTGAAATTGAATTGACCAATTTCTCACACCTATTGATTTCGGATCGAGCCCAAAACATGGACAACATCATAATATGGTGGGAGGAGTCATTTGGTGAGTTTTGAGTGAAATATAATCGCTAGAAGTATGGAATACACCAACCACACCAGTTAGGAAGGACTGCCGTTGAACTTGAATTGTCCATTTTGGAACACCTATTCATTTCGGATCGAGCCCAAAACTTGGGCAAGATCATAACATGGTGGGAGGAGTCATTTCGTGAGTTTTGAGTGAAATCCAATCTTTAGAAGTATGGAATACAGCAACCACTCGAATTAAGAACGAACTGCCGTTGAACTTGAATTGTCCAATTTATCACACCTATTGATTTTGGATCGAGCCCCAAACTTGGGCAACATCATAATATGGTGGGAAGAGTCATTTGGTGAGTTTTGAGTGAAATCCAATCGCTAGAAGTATGGACTACACCAACCACTCCAGTTAGGAACGAACTGCCGTTGAACTTGAATTGTCCAATTTGGAACACCTATTGATTTCGAATCGAGCCCAAAACTTGGGCAACATCATAATATGGTGGGAGGAGTCATCTGGTGAGTTTTGAGTGAAATCCAGTCGCTAGAAGTATGGAATACACCAACCACTCCAATTAGTTACGAACTGCCGTTGAACTTGAATTGTCCATTTTGGAACACCTATTGATTTCGGATCGAGCCCAAAACTTGGGCAACATCATAATATGGTGGGAGGAGTCATTTGGTGAGTTTTTAGTGAAATCAAATCGCTAGAAGTATGGAATACACCAACCACTCCAATTAGGAACGAACTGCCGTTGAACTTGAATTGTCCAATTTGGAACACCTATTGATTTCGGATTGAGCCCCAAACTTGGGCAACATCATAATATGGTGGGAAGAGTCATTTGGAGAGTTTTGAGTGAAATCCAATCGCTAGAAGTATGGAATACACCAACCAATCCAGTTAGGAACGAACTGCCGTTGAACTTGAGTTGTCCAATTTGGAACACCTATTGATTTCGGATCGAGCCCGAAACTTGGGCAACATCATAATATGGTGGGAGGAGTCATCTGGTGAGTTTTGAGTGAAATCCAGTCGCTAGAAGTATGGAATACACCAACCACTCCAATTAGTTACGAACTGCCGTTGAACTTGAATTGTCCATTTTGGAACACCTATTGATTTCGGATCGAGCCCAAAACTTGGGCAACATCATAATATGGTGGGAGGAGTCATTTGGTGAGTTTTTAGTGAAATCAAATCGCTAGAAGTATGGAATACACCAACCACCCCAATTAGGAACGAACTGCCGTTGAACTTGAATTGTCCAATTTCTCACACCTATTGATTTAGGACCGGGCCCCAAACTTGGGGCAACATCATAATATGGTGGCAGGAGTCATTTGGTGAGTTTTGAGTGAAATCCAATCGCTAGAAGTATGGAATACACCAACCACTCCGATTAGGAACGAACTGCCATTGAACTTGAATTGTCCAATTTGGAACACCTATTGATTTCGGATCGAGCCCAAAACTTGGGCAACATCATAATATGGTGGGAGGAGTCATTTGGTGAGTTTTGAGTGAAATCCAATCGCAAGAAGTATGGAATACACGAACCACTCCAGTTAGGAACGAACTGCCGTTGAACTTGAGTTGTCCAATTTCTCACACCTATTGATTTTGGATCGAGCCCAAAACTTGGGCAACATCATAATATGGTGGGAGGAGTCATTTGGTGAGTTTTGAGTGAAATCCAATCGCAAGAAGTATGGAATACACCAACCACTCCAGTTAGGAACGAACTGCCGTTGAACTTGAATTGTCCAATTTCTCACACCTATTGATTTCGGACCGAGCCCCAAACTTGGGCAACATCATAATATGGTGGGAGTAGTCATTTTGTGAGTTTTGAGTGAAATCCAATCGCTAGAAGTATGGAATACACCAAGCACTCCAATTGGGAACGAACTGCCGTTGAACTTGAATTGTCCAATTTGGAACACCTATTGATTTCGGATCGCGCCCAAAACTTGGGCAACATCATAATATGGTGGGAGGAGTCATTTGGTGTGTTTTGAGTGAAATCCAATCGCTGGAAGTGTGGAATACACCAACCACTCCAATTAGGAACGAACTGCCGTTGAACTTGAATTGTTAAATTTCTCACACCTATTGATTTCGGATCGAGCCGAAAACTTGGGCACCATCATAATATGGTGTGAGGAGTCATTTGGTGAGTTTTGAGTGAAATACAATCGCTAGAAGTATGGAATACACCAACCACTCCAATTAGGAAAGAACTGTCGTTGAAATTGAATTGACCAATTTCTCACACCTATTGAATTAGGATCGAGCCCAAAACTTGGGCAACATCATAATATGGTGGGAGGAGTCATTTGGTGAGTTTTGAGTGAAATCCAATCGCTAGAAGTATGGAATACAACAACCACTCCAACTAGGAACGAACTGCCGTTGAACTTGAATTGTCCAATTTCTCATACCTATTGATTTCGGATCGAGCCCCAAACTTGGGCAACATCATAATATGGTGGGAGGAGTCATTTGGTGAGTTTTGAGTGAAATCCAATCGCTAGAAGTATGGAATACACCAACCACTCCAATTAGGAACGAACTGCCGTTGAACTTGAATTGTCCAATTTGGAACACCTATTGATTTCGGATCGAGCCCAAAACTTGGGCAACAGCATACTATGGTGGGAGGAGTCATTTGGTGAGTTTTCAGTGAAATCCAATCTCTAGAAGTATGGAATACACCAACCACTCAAATTAGGAACGAACTGCCGTTGAACTTGAATTGTCCAAGTTGGAACACCTATTGATTTCGGATCGAGCCCAAAACTTGGGCAACATCATAATATGGTGGGAGGACTCATTTGATGAGTTTAGAGTGAAATCCAATCGCTAGAAGTATGGAATACACCAACCACTCCAATTAGGAACGAACTGCCGTTGAACTTGAATTGTCCAATTTCTCACACCGATTGATTTCGGATCGAGCCCAAAACTTGGGCAACATCATAATATGGTGGGAGGAGTCATTTGGTGAGTTTTGAGTGAAATCCAATCGCTAGAAGTATGGAATACACCAACCACTCCAATTGGGAACGAACTGCCGTTGAACTTGAATTGCCCAATTTCTCACACCTATTGATTTCGGATCGAGCCCAAAACTTGGGCAACATCATAATATGGTGGGAGGAGTCATTTGGTGATTTTTGAGTGAAATCCAATCGCTAGAAGTATGGAATACACCAACCACTCCAATTAGGAACGAACTGCCGTTGAACTTGAATTGCCCAATTTCTCACACCTATTGATTTCGGATCGAGCCCAAAACTTGGGCAACATCATAACATGGTGGGAGGAGTCATTTGGTTAGTTTTGAGTGAAATCCAATCGCTAGAAGTATGGAATACACCAACCACTCCAATTAGGAACGAACTGCCGTTGAACTTGAATTGTCCAATTTCGAACACCTATTGATTTCGGATCGAGCCCAAAACTAGGGCAACATCATAATATGGTGGGAGGAGTCATTTGGTGAGTTTTCAGAGAAATCCAATCGCTAGAAGTATGGAATACACCAACCACTCCAATTAGGAACGAACTGCCGTTGAACTTGAATTGTCCAATTTCTCACACATAT
The DNA here is from genome assembly GCF_965620075.1 of Prunus avium. Lineage (NCBI taxonomy): Eukaryota > Viridiplantae > Streptophyta > Magnoliopsida > Rosales > Rosaceae > Prunus > Prunus avium. The sequence continues at coordinate 14,746,885 of NC_142290.1, forward strand.
TGATTTCGGATCGAGCCCCAAACTTGGGCAACATCATAATATGGTGGGAGGAGTCATTTGGGGAGTTTTGAGTGAAATCCAATCGCTAGAAGTATGGAATACAGCAACCACTCCAATTAGGAACGAACTGCCGTTGAACTTGAATTGTCCAATTTCTCACACCTATTGATTTCGGATCGTGCCCAAAACTATCATAATATGGTGCGAGGAGTCATTTGGTGAGTTTCGAGGGAAATCCAATCGCTAGAAGTATGGAATACACCAACCACTCCCAGTAGGAACGAACTGCCGTTGAACTTGAATTGTCCAATTTCTCACACCTATTGATTTCGTATCGAACCCCAAGCTTGTGCAACACCATAATATGGTGGGAGGAGTCATTTGGTTTGTTTTGAGTGAAATCCAACCGCCAGAAGTATGGAATACACCAACCACACCAATTAGGAACGAACTGCCGTTGAACTTGAATTGTCCAATTTGGAAAACCTATTGATTTCGGATCGAGCCCGAAACTTGGGCAACATCATAATATGGTTGGAGTAGTCATTTGGTGAGTTTTGAGTGAAATCCAATCGCTAGAAGTATGGAATACACCAACCACTACAATTAGGAACAAACTGCCGTTGAACTTGAATTGTCCAATTTCTCACACCTATTGATTTCGGATCGAGCCCAAAACTTGGGCAACATCATAATATGGTGGGAGGAGTCATTTGGTGAGTTTTGAGTGAAATCCAATCCCTAGAAGTGTGGAATACACCAACCACTCCAATTAGGAACGAACTGCCGTTCAACTTGGATTGTCCAATTTCCCACACCTATTGATTTCAGATCGAGCCCAAAACTTGGGCAACATCATAATATGGTGGGAGGAGTTTTGAGTGAAATCCAATCGCTAGAAGTATGGAATACACCAACCACTGCAATTAGGAACGAACTGCTGTTGAACTTGAATTGTCCAATTTGGAACACCTATTGATTTCGGATCGAGCCCAAAACTTGGGCAACATCATAATATGGTGGGAGGAGTCATTTGGTGAGTTTTGAGTGAAATCCAATCGCTAGAATTATGGAATATAGCAACCACTCCAATTAGGAACAAACTGTCGTTGAACTTGAATTGTCCAATTTCTCACACCTATTGATTTCGGATCGAGCCCCAAACTTGGGGCAACATCATAATATGGTGGCAGGAGTCATTTGGTGAGTTTTGAGTGAAATCCAATAGCTAGAAGTATGGAATACACCAACCACTCCAATTAGGAACGAACTGCCATTGAACTTGAATTGTCCAATTTCTCACACCTATTGATTTCGGATCGAGCCCAAAACTTGGGCAACATCATAATATGGTGGGAGGAGTCATTTGGTGAGTTTTGAGTGAAATCCAATCGCTAGAATTATGGAATATAGCAACCACTCCAATTAGGAACAAACTGTCGTTGAACTTGAATTGTCCAATTTCTCACACCTATTGATTTCGGATCGAGCCCCAAACTTGGGCAACACCATAATATGGTGGGAGGAGTCATTTGGTGAGTTTTGAGTGAAATCCAATCCCTAGAAGTGTGGAATACACCAACCACTCCAATTAGGAACGAACTGCCGTTGAACTTGAATTGTCCAATTTCTCACACCTATTGATTTCGGATCGAGCCCAAAACTTGGGCAACATCATAACATGGTGGGAGGAGTCAATTACGGAGTTTTTAGTGAAATCCAATTTCTAGAAGTATGGAATACACCAACCACTCCAATTAGGAACGAACTGCCGTTGAACTTGAATTGCCCAATTTGGAACACCTATTGATTTCGGATCGAGCCCAAAACTAGGGCAACATCATAATATGGTGGGAGGAGTCATTTGGTGAGTTTTGAGTGAAATCCAATCGCTAGAAGTATGGAATACACCAACCACTACAATTAGGAACAAACTGCCGTTGAACTTGAATTGTCCAATTTCTCACACCTATTGATTTCGGATCGAGCCCAAAACTTGGGCAACATCATAGTATGGTGGGAGGAGTCATTTTGTGACTTTTGAGTGAAATCCAATCCCTAGAAGTATGGAATACACCAACCACTCCAATTAGGAACGAACTGCCGTTGAACTTGAATTGCCCAATTTCTCACACCTATTGATTTCGGATCGAGCCGAAAACTTGGGCAACATCATAACATGGTGGGAGGAGTCATTTGGTTTGTTTTGAGTGAAATCCAATCGCTAGAAGTATGGAATACACCAACCACTCCAATTAGGAACGAACTGCCGTTGAACTTGAATTGTCCAATTTGGAACACCTATTGATTTCGGATCGAGCCCAAAACTTGGGCAACATCATAATATGGTGGGAGGAGTCATTTTGTGAGTTTTGAGTGAAATCCAATCTCTAGAAGTGCGGAATACACCAACCACACCAATTAGGAACGAATTGTCGTTGAACTTGGATTGTCCAATTTCCCACACCTATTGATTTCAGATCGAGCCCAAAACTTGGGCAGCATCATAATATGGTGGGAGGAGTTTTGAGTGAAATCCAATCGCTAGAAGTATGGAATACACCAACCACTCCAATTAGGAACGAACTGCCGTTGAACTTGAATTGTCCAATTTGGAACACCTATTGATTTCGGATCGAGCCCAAAACTTGGGCAACATCATAATATGGTGGGAGGAGTCATTTGGTTAGTTTTGAGTGAAATCCAATCGCTAGAAGTATGGAATACGCTAACCACTCCAATTAGGAACGATCTGCCGTTGAACTTGAATTGTCCAATTTCTCACACCTATTGATTTCGGACCGAGCCCGAAACTTGGGCAACATCATAATATGGTGGGAGGAGTCATTTGGTGAGTTTTGAGTTAAATCCAATTGCTAGAAGTATGGAATACACCAACCACTCCAATTAGGAACGAACTGCCGTTGAACTTGAATTGTCCAATTTCTCACACCTATTGATTTCGGATCGAGCCCAAAACTTGGGCAACATCATAATATGGTGGGAGGAGTCAATTAGTGAGTTTTTAGTGAAATCCAATCGCAAGAAGTATGGAATACACCAACCACTCCAATTAGGAACGAACTGCCGTTGAACTTGAATTGCCCAATTTGGAACACCTATTGATTTCGGATCGAGCCCAAAACTAGGGCAACATCATAATATGGTGGGAGGAGTCATTTGGTGAGTTTTTAGTGAGATCCAATCTCTAGAATTATGGAATACACCAACCACTCCGATTAGGAACGAACTGCCGTTGAACTTGAATTGTCCAATTTCGAACACCTATTGATTTCGGATCGAGCCCAAAACTTGGGCAACATCATAATATGGTGGGAGGAGTCGATTGGTGAGTTTTGAGTGAAATCCAATCGCTGGAAGTATGGAATACACCAACCACTCCAATTAGGAACGAACTGCCGTTGAACTTGAATTGTCCAATTTCTCACACCTAATGATTTCGGATCGAGCGCAAAACTTGGGCAACATCATAATATGGTGGGAGGAGTCATTTAGTGAGTTTTGAGTGAAATCCAATCGCTAGAAGTGTGGAATACACCAACCACTCCAATTAGGAACGAACTGCCGTTGAACTTGTATTGTCCAATTTCCCACACCTATTGATTTCAGATAGAGCCCAAAACATGGGCAACATCATAATAAGGTTGGAGGAGTTTTGAGTGAAGTCCAATCGCTAGAAGTATGGAATACACCAACCACTCCAATTAGGAACGAACTGCCGTTGAACTTGAATTGTCCAATTTCTCACACCTATTGATTTCGGATCGAACCCAAAACTTGGGCAACATCATAATATGGTGGGAGGAGTCATTTGGTGAGTTTTGAGTGAAATCCAATCGCTAGAAGTATGGAATACACCAACCACTCCAACTAAGAACGAACTGCCGTTGAACTTGAATTGTCCAATTTCTCACACCTATTGACTTCGGATCGAGCCCCAAACTTGGGCAACATCATAATAAGGTGGGAGGAGTCATTTGGTGAGTTTTGAGTGAAATCCAATTGCTAGAAATATGGAATACACCAACCACTCCAATTAGGAACGAACTGCCGTTGAACTTGAATTGTCCAATTTCTCACACATATTGATTTCGGATCAAGCCCCAAACTTGGGCAACATCATAATTTGGTGGGAGGAGTCATTTGGTGAGTTTTGAGTGAAATCCAATCGCTAGAAGTATGGAATACACCAACCACTCCAATTAGGAACGAACTGCCGTTGAACTTGAATTGTCCAGTTTGGAACACCTATTGATTTCGGATCGAGCCCAAAACTTGGGCAACATCATAATATGGTAGGAGGAGTCATTTGGTGAGGTTTGAGTGAAATCCAATCGCTAGAAGTGTGGAATACACCAACCACTCCAATTAGGGACGAACTGCCGTTGAACTTGAATTGTTAAATTTCTCACACCTATTGATTTCGGATCGAGCCCAAAACTTGGGCAACATCATAATATGGCGGGAGGAGTCATTTGGTGAGTTTTGAGTGAAATCCAATCGCTAGAAGTGTGGAATACACCAACCACTCCAATTAGGAACGAACTGTCGTTGAACTTGAACTGTCCAATTTCTCACACCTATTGATTTCGGATCGAGCCCAAAACTTGGGCAACATCATAATATGGTGGGAGGAGTCATTTGGTTAGTTTTGAGTGAAATCCATTGGCTAGAAGTATGGAATACACCAACCACTCCAATTAGGAACGAACTGCCGTTGAACTTGAATTGTCCAATTTGGAACACCTATTGATTTCGGATCGAGCCCAAAACTTGGGCAACATCATAATATGGTGGGAGGAGTCATTTGGTGAGTTTTGAGTGAAATCCAATCGCTAGAAGTGTGGAATACACCAACCACTCCAATTAGGAACGAACTGCCGTTGAACTTGAATTGTCCAATTTCTCACACCTATTGATTTCGGATCGAGCCCAAAACTTGGGCAACATCATAATATGGTGGGAGGAGTCATTTGTTTAGTTTTGAGTGAAATCCAATCGCTTGAAGTGTGGAATACACCAACCACTCCAATTAGGAACGAACTACCGTTGAACTTGAATTGTCCAATTTGGAACACCTATTGATTTCGGATCGAGCCCCAAACTAGGGGAACATCATAATATGGTGGGAGGAGTCATTTGGTGAGTTTTGAGTGAAATCCAATCGCTAGAAGTATGGAATACACCAACCACTACGATTAGGAACGAATGTCGTTGAACTTGAATTGTCCAATTTCTCACACCTATTGATTTCGGATCGAGCCCAAAACTTGGGCAACATCATAATATGGTGGGAGGAGCCATTTGGTGAGTTTTGAGAGAAATCCAATCCCTTGAAGTGTGGAATACACCAACCACTCCAATTCGGAACGAACTGCCGTTGAACTTGGATTGTCCAATTTCCCACACCTATTGATTTCAGATCGAGCCCAAAACATGGGCAACATCATAATAAGGTGGGAGGAGTTTTGAGTGAAATCCAATCGCTATAAGTATGGAATACACCAACCACTCCAATTAGGAACGAACTGCCGTTGAATTTGAATTGTCCAATTTCTCACACCTATTGATTTCGGGTCGAGCCCAAAACTTGGGCAACATCATAATAACGTGGGAGGAGTCATTTGGTGAGTTTTGAGTGAAATCCAATCGCTAGTATGGAATACACCAACCACTTCAGTTAGGAACGAACTGCCGTTGAACTTGAATTGTCCAATTTGGAACACCTATTGATTTCGGTTCGAGCCCCAAACTTGGGCAACATCATAAGATGGTGGGAGGAGTCATTTGGTGAGTTTTGAGTGAAATCCAATCGCTAGAACTATGGAATACACCAACCACTCCAATTAGGAACGAACTGCCGTTGAACTTGAATTGTCCAATTTCTCACACCTATTGATTTCGGATCGAGCCCAAAACTTGGGCAACATCATAATATGGTGGGAGGAGTCATTTGGTGAGTTTTGAGTGAAATCCAATCGCTAGAAGTGTGGAATAAACCAACCGCTCCAATTAGGAACGAACTGCCGTTGAACTTGAATTGTCCAATTTCTCACACCTATTGATTTTGGATCGAGCCCAAAACTTGGGCAACATCATAATGTGGTGGGAGGAGTCATTTGGTGAGTTTTGAGTGAAATCCAATTGCTAGAAGTATGGAATACAGCAACCACTCCAATTAGGAACGAACTGCCGTTGAACTTGAATTGTCCAATTTCTCACACTTATTGATTTCGGATCGAGCCCAAAACTTGGGCAACATCATAATATGGTGGGAGGAGTCATTTGGTGAGTTTTGAGTGAAATCCAATCGCTAGAAGTGTGGAATACACCAACCACTCCAACTAGGAACGAACTGCCGTTGAACTTGAATTGTCCAATTTCTCACACCTATTGATTTCGGATCGAGCCCCAAACTTGGGCAACATCATAATATGGTGGGAGGATTCATTTGGTGAGTTTTGAGGGAAATGCAATCGCTAGAAGTATGGAATACACCAACCACTCCAATTAGGAACGAACTGCCGTTGAACTTGAATTGTCGAATTTCTGACACCTATTGATTTCGGATCGAGCCCAAAACTTGGGCAACATCATAATATGGTGGGAGGTATGTTCTCTATTCAAGGTTTGAGTGTGCTTGCTTTGAAACTGTGTGCCTTTGAGCTATAGCTTCCACTTGTACACACTGATTGATGACCTATCTTGGCAACTCTATGGTGTTGAAGGTATGACTAAAACTTTCTTTCATTTTCATTAGTTGATTTCAAAGTTGTTTTTCTAACCATTTTGTTTTGTAGAGTTAGAAAAACGTTTGTGGGTATCGTATCTGTTAAACCCTCAGGAGACACAACTCCTCCTACTAGGGATGCCTAGAGGTTTAAAGGCTTGTTGCATACGCTCAATGCAATCGAGTTACCTACGAAAGTGGTCTAGTTAACTTCTTGTTTTGTTTTTATCTTTGTTTCTCTTTTGTTTTGCTCGAGGACTAGCAAAATCTAAGTTTGGGGGTGTGTTAAGCTCATAATTTCATACATATACATGCCCAATTTACTTACTTCTTTTGCTTAGTTTCTTAAAATTTTGAGTTATTTGCCTCCCTTTGTGTGTTTTGTAGGCCAAAAGAGCAAGAGAGCATAATTCATGCAATTCATGCATGTTAAGGCCTAATTTGGATGAAGAGAAGAAGAGCTTAAAGACAAACTCATTTTGGCTACAGCCCCCTGCCAGTCCAGTTCCGTAGGTCATATTGCAAGCTTTGTTTCAGCAACCTACATAGCTCGGATGAGGCAATATTCTTCATGAAAGTTTTTCCAATGGGTGTGTACTATAACATATCCAAAATTCAGCCCCATTGGATAAATCTGGAGTCCGTCACCTAGCAAACACAGAACCATGCTCAGGATGGATTTTGTCAGCGAGCAAACTGAGTTAGCAATTTGTTTCGGCCTTAACTTCCTCCTCCGAGCTTGGATTGGGCCAATACTTGTGTGGTTGGATCATACACATTCTGAACTTCACAATGGACATCTTAAAGTCTTCATTTGATTCAGCCTAGCCCAAGTTGTAAGCCCTTGAAGTTGCTGGTCATGCTGACCTCAGGATGAGCTGGTTGGAAGCTTGGTCATGGTGAGCTAGGCATGAGCTATTGTAGCTGGTTGGAAGCTTGGTCATGGTGACATGAAGATGAGCTAGGGCTGCTGGTGGGATTTATTGCTGAAGTGCATCAACCAATTCAGATTTTATAATGCAAGTGTTGTATGCATTAGTGAAGTGCATCAACCAACTCATCTTTTATAATGCAAGTGTTGTATGCATTAGCCATATTGAATTCAGATTTATCACTCCCCTCTCCCTATAAATACCACATCCATTCCACATTCAAGACACAACAAATCCTGAGATTCACAACCCCCACAATTCACTCCAACCATCCTCAAACACTCTCACAATCCCAAACACTCCAACAATCACCAAAACAACTCCAGCAAACTTCTCTTCCATTTCCCTACGAATTTCATCTTCCTTAGCCATCACCACTCACTCAAACTCATCCCAAATCACCTCCATATCCTTCATACATCTTTCTAGAAGTGGGGAAGCTCTTGGAGAAGCATTAGAAGTGGAGAAGCACTTGGAGAAGCCTTGGACACCACAAGAACTTCAGAAAAAGGGTTTTTCTACTCTTATTGCATTCATTATGTTTTCTCATTTCTGTTCAAGTCTCTTTTCCATTATGAGTAGCTAAATCCATAACTAGGGCTTCGATGTAACCTAACATGAATATTCTGGGTTTATAAGTTTGGAGTTTCAAGTTTGATTCATGATTCATGTTCTTATTCATTATGCTTATAAGTTAACATGCTTGTTTGAATGATTGATCACCATTAGAACTTGTTTGTTAACTATCTTGGTTTGAATTAAGAGTATACACCATGCTTTAATTCGAATTGAACTATGAATAGGAAGAGTATGTATGGACATTCGACAACAGGGATTAGATACATACTTGGTTGTTTAAAATGTTCTTCTATGCTTAATGGGTTCCTAATGCTTAATTTTAGGTTAGACAACAAATGATCAAATTAGGGAATTAGGAACACAAGGTTAGGACCAAACACCATGGCCTAATCATACTTTAGCTAGAATCAATCTTTGAATCTGAATTAGACTTGTTACTTGAATCTTTATAACCCAGAATTGAATTGTTATGGTGATTCGAATGCCCTAGTCTCAAAATCTGTTTTCCAACTCTTAAAACCACTCTTTGTTACATTTGTTTACTTGTTTTTGTTTGCAATTTCATTTTGCTTCTTTTGTTCAACAATCACAACCACTCTTGTTCTAAATTCTGTTTTAGACATAACCTCCTACTTTCTTGAATTTGGTAATCTAAGTACATAACTAGTTTTAACTTCTCAGTCTTCGTGGGTACGACCTCGTACTTGTCTTGCTATACTACTAATTGCCCCATACAATTGCGAGTTAACATAATATTAACAACAGTGAGTTTTGAGTGAAATCCAATCGCTAGAAGTATGGAATATACCAACCACTCCAATTAGGAACGAACTGCCGTTGAACTTGAATTGTCCAATTTGGAACACCTATTGATTTCGGATCGAGCCCCAACCATGGGCAACATCATAATATGGTGGGAGGACTCATTTGGTGAGTTTTGGGTGAAATCCATTCGCTAGAAGTATGGAATACACCAACCACTCCAATTTAGAACGAACTGCCGTTGAACTTGAGTTGTCCAATTTCTCACACCTATTGATTTCGGATCGAGCCCAAAACTTGGGCAACATCATAATATGGTGGGAGGAGTCATTTGGTGAGTTTTGAGAGAAATCCAATCGCTAGAAGTATGGAATACACCAACCACTCCAATTAGGAACGAACTACCGTTGAACTTGAATTGTCCAATTTCTCACACCTATTGATTTCGGATCGAACCCAAAACTTGGGCAACATCATAATATGGTGGGAGGAGTCATTTGGTGAGTTTTGAGAGAAATCCAATCGCTAGAAGTATGGAATACACCAACCACTCCAATTAGGAACGAATGGCGTTGAACTTGAATTGTCCAATTTCTCACTCCTATTGATTTCGGATCGAGCCCCAAACTTGGGCAACATCATAATATGGTGGGAGGAGTCATTTGGTGAGTTTTGGGAGAAATCCAATCGCTAGAAGTATGGAATACACCAAACACACCAATTAGGAACGATCTGCCGTTGAACTTGAATTATCTAATTTCTCACACCTATTGATTTCGGATCGAGCCCAAAACTTGGGCAACATCATAATTTGGTGGGAGGAGTCATTTGGTGAGTTTTGAGTGAAATCCAATTGCTAGAAGTATGGAATACAACAACCACTCCAATTAGGAACGAACTGCCGTTGAACTTGAATTGTCCAATTTCTCACACCGATTGATTTCGGATTGAGCCCCAAACTTGGGCAACATCATAATATGGTGGGAGGAGTCATTTGGTGAGTTTTGAGTGAAATCCAATCGCTATAAGTATGGAATACACCAACCACTCCAATTAGGAACGAACTGCCGTTGAACTTGAATTGTCCAATTTCTCACACCTATTGATTTCGGATCGAGCCCAAAACTTGGGCAACATCATAATGTGGTGGGAGGAGTCATTTGGTGAGTTTTGAGTGAAATCCAATCGCTTGAAGTATGGAATACACCAACCACTCCAATTAGGAACGAACTGCCGTTGAACACTAATGGTCAAATTTGAAAGACCTATTGATTTCGGATCGAGCCCAAAACTTGGGCAACATCATAATATGGGGGGAGGAGTCATTTGGTGAGTTTTGAGTGAAATCCAATCGCTTGAAGTACGGAATACACCAACCACTCCAATTAGGAACGATCTGCGGTTGAACTTGAATTGTCCAATTTCTCACACCTATTGATTTCGGATCGATCCCAAAACTTGGGCAACATCATAATATGGTGGGAGGAGTCATTTGGTGAGTTTTGAGTGAAATCCAATCCCTAGAAGTATGGAATACATCAACCACTCCAGTTAGGAATGAACTGCCGTTGAACTTGAATTGTCCAATTTGGAACACCTATTGATTTCGGATCGAGCCAAAAACTTGGGCAACATCATAATATGGTGGGAGGAGTCATTTTGTGAGTTTTGAGTGAAATCCAATCGCTAGAAGTATGGAATATACCAACCACTCCAATTAGGAACGAACTGCCGTTGAACTTGAATTGTCCAATTTCTCACACCTATTGATTTCGGATCGAGCCCAAAATTTGGGCAACATTATAATATGGTGGGAGGAGTCATTTGGTGAGTTTTGAGTGAAATCCAATCGCTAGAAGTGTGGAATACACCAACCACTCCAATTAGGAACGAACTGCCGTTGAACTTAAATTATCCAATTTGGAACACCTATTGATTTCGGATCGAGCCCAAAACTTGGGCAACATCATAATGTGGTGGGAGGAGTCATTTGGTTTGTTTTGAGTGAAATCCAATCGCTAGAAGTATGGAATACACCAACCACCCCAATTAGGAACGAACTGCCGTTGAACTTGAATTGTCCAATTTCTCACACCTATTGATTTAGGACCGGGCCCCAAACTTGGGGCAACATCATAATATGGTGGCAGGAGTCATTTGGTGAGTTTTGAGTGAAATACAATCGCTAGAAGTATGGAATACTCCAACCACTCCAATTAGGAACGAACTGCCGTTGAACTTGAATTGTCCAATTTGGAACACCTATTGATTTCGGATCAAACCCAAAACTTGGGCAACATCATAATATGGTGGGAGGAGTCATTTGGTGAGTTTTGAGTCAAATCCAAGCGCTAGAAGTATGGAATACACCAACCACTCCAATTAGGAACGAACTGTCGTTGAACTTGAATTGTCCAATTTGGAACACCTATTGATTTCGGATCGAGCCCAAAATTTGGGCAACATCATAATATGGTGGGAGGACTCAATTGGTGAGTTTTGAGTGAAATCCAATCGCTAGAAATATGGAATACACCAACCACTCCAATTAGGAACGAACTGCCGTTGAACTTGAATTGTCCAATTTCTCACACCTATTGATTTCGGATCGAGCCCAAAACTTGGGCAACATCTTAATGTGGTGGGAGGAGTCATTTGGTTTGTTTTGAGTGAAATCCAATCGCTAGAAGTGTGGAATACACTAACCACACCAATTAGGAACGAACTGCCGTTGAACTGGAATTGTCCAATTTGGAACACCTATTGATTTCGGATCGAACCCAAAACTTGGGCAACAACATAATATGGTGGGAGGAGTCCTTTGGTGAGTTTTGAGTGAAATCCAATCGCTTGAAGTATGGAATACACCAACCACTCCAATTAGAAACGAACTGCCGTTGAACTTGAATTGTCCAATTTCTCACACCTATTGATTTCGGATCGAGCCCAAAATTTGGGCAACATCATAATATGGTGGGAGGAGTGATTTGGTGAGTTTTGAGTGAAATCCAATCGCTAGAAGTGTGGAATACACCAACCACTCCAATTAGGAACGAACTGCCGTTCAACTTGAATTGTCCAATTTGGAACACCTATTGATTTCGGATCGAGACCAAAACTTGGGCAACATCATAATGTGGTGGGAGGAGTCATTTGGTGAGTTTTGAGTGAAATCCAATCGCTTGAAGTATGGAATACACCAACCACTCCAATTAGGAACGAACTGCTGTTGAACACTAATTGTCAAATTTGAAAGACCTATTGATTTCGGATCGAGCCCAAAACTTGGGCAACATCATAATATGGTGGGAGGAGTCATTTGGTGAGTTTTGAGTGAAATCCAATCCCTAGAAGTATGGAATACACCAACCACTCCAGTTAGGAATGAACTGCCGCTGAACTTGAATTGTCCAATTTGGAACACCTATTGATTTCGGATCGAGCCAAAAACTTGGGCAACATCATAATATGGTGGGAGGAGTGAATTGGTGAGTTTTGAGTGAAATCCAATCGCTAGAAGTATGGAATATACCAACCACTCCAATTAGGAACGAACTGCCGTTGAACTTGAATTGTCCAATTTGGAACACCTACTGATTTCGTATCGAGCCCAAAACTTGGGCAACAACATAATATGGTGGGAGGAGTCATTTGGTGAGTTTTGAGAGAAATCCAGTCGTTAGAAGTATGGAATACACCAACCACTCCAATTAGGAACGAACTGCCGTTGAACTTGAATTGTCCAATTTGGAACACCTATTGATTTCGGATCGAGCCGAAAACTTGGGCAACATCATAATGTGGTGGGAGGAGTCATTTGGTTTGTTTTGAGTGAAATCCAATCGCTAGAAGTGTGGAATACACCAACCACTCCAATTAGGAACGAACTGCCGTTGAACTGGAATTGTCCAATTTGGAACACTTATTGATTTCGGATCGAACCCAAAACTTGGGCAACAACATAATATGGTGGGAGGAGTCCTTTGGTGAGTTTTGAGTGAAATCCAATCGCTTGAAGTATGGAATACACCAACCACTCCAATTAGGAACGAACTGCCGTTGAACTCTAATTGTCAAATTTGAAAGACCTATTGATTTCGGATCGAGCCCAAAACTTGTGCAACATCATAATATGGTGGGAGGAGTCATTTGGTGAGTTTTGAGTGAAATCCAATCGCTTGAAGTATGGAATACACCAACCACTCCAATTAGGAACGAACTGCCGTTGAACTCTAATTGTCCAATTTAGAACACCTACTGATTTCGTATCGAGCCCAAAACTTGGGCAACATCATAATATGGTGGGAGGAGTCATTTGGTGAGTTTTGAGAGAAATCCAGTCGTTAGAAGTATGGAATACACCAACCACTCCAATTAGGAACGAATTGCCGTTGAACTTGAATTGTCCAATTTGAAACACCTCTTGATTTCGGATCGAGCCCAAAAGTTGGGCAACATCATAATATGATACGAGGAGTGATTTGGTGAGTTTTGAGTGAAATCCAATCGCTAGAAGTATGGAATACACCAACCACTCCAATTAGGAACGAACTGCCGCTGAACTCTAATTGTCGAATTCGGAAGACCTATTGATTTCGGATCGAGCCCAAAACTTAGGCAACAACATAATATGGTGGGAGGAGTCATTTGGTGAGTTTTGAGTGAAATCCAATCGCTAGAAGTATGGAATACACCAACCACTCCAATTAGGAACGAACTGCCGTTGAACTTTAATTGTCCAATTTCTCACACCTATTGATTTCGGATCGAGCCCCAAACTTGGGCAACATCATAATATGGTGGGAGGAGTCATTTGGTGAGTTTTACGTGAAATCCAATCGCTAGAAGTATGGAATACACCAACCAGTCCAATTAGGAACGAACTGCCGTTGAACTCTAATTGTCAAATTTGGAAGACCTATTGATTTCGGAACGAGCCCAAAACTTGGGCAACATCATAATACGGTGGGAGGAGTCATTTGGTGAGTTTTTAGTGAAATCCAATCCCTAGAAGTTTGGAATACACCAACCACTCCAATTAGGAACGAACTACCGTTGAACTTGAATTGTCCATTTTCTCACACCTATTGATTTCGGATCGAGCCCCAAACTTGGGCAACATCATAATATGGTGGGAGGAGTCATTTGGTGAGTTTTGAGTGAAATCCAATCGCTGGAAGTATGGAATACACCAACCACTCCAATTAGGAACGAACTGCCGTTGAACTTGAATTGTCCAATTTGGAACACCTATTGATTTCGGATCCAGCCCCAAACTTGAGCAACATCATAATATGGTGGGAGGAGTCATTTGGTGAGTTTTGGGTGGAATCCAATCGCAAGAAGTATGGAATACACCAACGACTCCAATTAGGAACGAACTGCCGTTGAACTTGAATTGTCTAATTTCTCACACCTATTGAATTCGGATCGAGCCCAAAACTTGGGCAACATCATAATATGGTGGGAGGAGTCATTTGGTGAGTTTTGAGTGAAATCCAATCGCTAGAAGTATGGAATACAGCAACCACTCCAATTAGGAACGAACTGCCGTTGAACTCTAATTGTCCAATTTGGAAGACCTATTGATTTCGGATCGAGCCCAAAACTTGGGCAACATCATAATATGGTGGGAGGAGTCATTTGGTGAGTTTTGAGTGAAATCCAATCGCTTGAAGTATGAAATACACCAACCACTCCAATTAGGAACGAACTGCCGTTGAACTTGAATTGTCCAATTTGGAACACCTATTGATTTCGGATCGAGCCCAAAACTTGGGCAATATCCTAATATGGTGGGAGGAGTCAATTGGTGAGTTTTGAGTGAAATCCAATCGCTAGAAGTATGGAATACACCAACCACTCCAATTAGGAACGAACTGCCGTTGAACTTGAATTGTCCAATTTGGAACACCTATTGATTTCGGATCGAGCCCAACACTTGGGCAACATCATAATATGGTGGGAGGAGTCATTTGGTGAGTTTTGAGTGAAACCCAATTGCTAGAAGTATGGAATACACCAACCACTCCCCTTAGGAACGAACTGCCGTTGAACTTGAATTGTCCAATTTCTAACACCTATTGATTTCGGGTCGAACCCCAAACTTGGGCAACATAATAATATGGTGGGAGGAGTCATTTGGTGAGTTTTGAGTGAAATCCAATCGCTAGAAGTATGGAATACACCAACCACTCCCATTAGGAACGAACTGCCGTTGAACTTGAATTGTCCAATTTCTAACACCTATTGATTTCGGATCGAGCCCAAAACTTGGGCAACATCATAATATGGTGGGAGGAGTCATTTGGTGAGTTTTGAGTGAAATCGAATCCATAGAAGTATGGAATACAGCAACCACTCCAATTAGGAACGAACTGCCGTTGAACTTGAATTGTCCAATTTCTCACACCTATTGATTTCGGATCGAGCCCAAAACTTGGGCAACATCATAATATGGTGGGAGGAGTGAATTGGTGAGTTTTGAGTGAAATCCAATCTCTAGAAGTATGGAATACACCAACCACTCCAATTAGGAACGAACTGCCGTTGAACTTGAATTGTCCAATTTCTCACACCTATTGATTTCGGATCGAGCCCAAAACTTGGGCAACATCATAATATGGTGGGAGGAGTCATTTGGTGAGTTTTGAGTGAAATCCAATCGCTAGAAGTATGGAATACACCAACCACCCCAATTAGGAACGAACTGCCGTTGAACTTGAATTATCCAATTTGGAACACCTACTGATTTCGGATCGTGCCCAAAACTTGGGCAACGTCATAATATGGTGGGAGGAGTCATTTGGTTAGTTTTGAGTGAAATCGAATCGCTAGAAGTATGGAATACACGAACCACTCCAATTAGGAACGAACGGCCGTTGAACTTGAATTGTCCAATTTCTCACACCTATTGATTTCGGATCGAGCCCCAAAGTTGGGCAACATCATAATATGGTGAGAAGAGTCATTTGGGGAGTTTTGAGTGAAATCCAATCGCTAGAAGTATGGAATACACCAACCACACCAATTAGGAACGAACTGCCGTTGAACTTGAATTGTCCAATTTGGAACACCTATTGATTTTGGATCGAGCAAAAAACTTGGTGAACAACAAAATATGGTGGGAGGAGTCATTTGGTGAGTTTTGAGTGAAGTCCAATCGCTAGAAGTACGGAATACACCAACCACTCCAATTAGGAACGAACTGCCGTTGAACTTGAATTGTCCAATTTGGAACACCTATTGATTTCCTATCGAGCCCAAAGCTTTGGCAACAACAAAATATGGTGGGAGGAGTCATTTGGTGAGTTTTGAGTGAAATCCAATCGCTAGAAGTATGGAATACAACAACCACTCCAATTAGGAACGAACTGCCGTTGAACTTGAATTGTCCAATTTGGAAAACTTATTGATTTCGGATCGAGCCCAAAACCTGGGCAACATAATAAAATGGTGGGAGGGGTCATTTGGTGAGTTTTGGGTGAAATCCAATCGCTAGAAGTATGGAATACACCAACCACTCCAATTAGGAACGAACTGCCGTAGAAGTTGAATTGTCCAATTTGGAACACCTATTGATTTCGGACCGAGCCCAAAACTTGGGCAACCTCATAATATGGTGGGAGGAGTCATTTGGTGAGTTTTGAATGAAATCCAATCACTAGAAGTATGGAATACACCAACCACTCCAATTAGGCATGAACTGCCGTTGAACTTGAATTGTCCAATTTCTCACACCTATTGATTTCGGATCGAGCCCCAAACTTGGGCAACATCATAATATGGTGGGAGGAGTCATTTGGTGAGTTTTGAGTGAAATCCAATCGCTAGAAGTATGGAATACACCAACCACTCCAATTAGGAACGAACTGCCGTTGAACTTGAATTGTCCAATTTGGAACACCTATTGATTTCCTATCGAGCCCAAAACTTTGGCAACAACAAAATATGGTGGGAGGAGTCATTTGGTGAGTTTTGAGTGAAATCCAATCGCTAGAAGTATGGAATACAACAACCACTCCAATTAGGAACGAACTGCTGTTGAACTTGAATTGTCCAATTTGGAAAACCTATTAATTTCGGATCGAGCCCAAAACCTGGGCAACATAATAAAATGGTGGGAGGGGTCATTTGGTGAGTTTTGGGTGAAATCCAATCGCTAGAAGTATGGAATACACCAACCACTCCAATTAGGAACGAACTGCCGTTGAAGTTGAATTGTCCAATTTGGAACACCTATTGATTTCGGACCGAGCCCAAAACTTGGGCAACCTCATAATATGGTGGGAGGAGTCAGTTGGTGAGTTTTGAATGAAATCCAATCGCTAGAAGTATGGAATACACCAACCACTCCAATTAGGCATGAACTGCCGTTGAACTTGAATTGTCCAATTTCTCACACCTATTGATTTCGGATCGAGCCCCAAACAAGGGCAACATCATAATATGGTGGGAGGAGTCATTTCGTGAGTTTTTAGTGAAATCCAATCGCTAGAAGTATGGAATACACCAACCACTCCAATTAGGAACGAACTGCCGTTGAAGTTGAATTGTCCAATTTGGAACACCTATTGATTTCGGACAGAGCCCCAAACTTGGGCAACATCATAATATGGTGGGAGGAGTCGTTTGGTGAGTTTTGAGTGAAATCCAATCGTTAGAAGTATGGAATACACCAACCACTCCAATTAGGAACGAACTGCCGTTGAACTTGAATTGTCCAATTTGGAACACCTATTGATTTCCTATCGAGCCCAAAACTTTGGCAACAACAAAATATGGTGGGAGGAGTCATTTGGTGAGTTTTGAGTGAAATCCAATCGCTAGAAGTATGGAATACAACAACCACTCCAATTAGGAACGAACTGCTGTTGAACTTGAATTGTCCAATTTGGAAAACCTATTAATTTCGGATCGAGCCCAAAACCTGGGCAACATAATAAAATGGTGGGAGGGGTCATTTGGTGAGTTTTGGGTGAAATCCAATCGCTAGAAGTATGGAATACACCAACCACTCCAATTAGGAACGAACTGCCGTTGAAGTTGAATTGTCCAATTTGGAACACCTATTGATTTCGGACCGAGCCCAAAACTTGGGCAACCTCATAATATGGTGGGAGGAGTCAGTTGGTGAGTTTTGAATGAAATCCAATCGCTAGAAGTATGGAATACACCAACCACTCCAATTAGGCATGAACTGCCGTTGAACTTGAATTGTCCAATTTCTCACACCTATTGATTTCGGATCGAGCCCCAAACAAGGGCAACATCATAATATGGTGGGAGGAGTCATTTCGTGAGTTTTTAGTGAAATCCAATCGCTAGAAGTATGGAATACACCAACCACTCCAATTACGAACGAACTGCCGTTGAAGTTGAATTGTCCAATTTGGAACACCTATTGATTTCGGACAGAGCCCCAAACTTGGGCAACATCATAATATGGTGGGAGGAGTCGTTTGGTGAGTTTTGAGTGAAATCCAATCGTTAGAAGTATGGAATACACCAACCACTCCAATTAGGTACGAACTGTCGTTGAACTTGAATTGTCCAATTTGGAACACCTATTGATTTCGGATCGGGCCCAAAACTTGGGCAACATCGTAATATGGTGCGATGAGTCATTTGGTGAGTTTTGAGTGAAATCCAATCGCTAGAAGTATGGAATACACCAACCACTCCAATTAGGAACGAACTGCCGTCGAACTTGAATTGTCCAATTTGGAACACCGATTGATTTCGGATCGATCCCAAAACTTGGGCAACATCATAATATGGTTGGAGGAGTCATTTGGTGAGTTTTGAGTGAAATCCAATCGCTAGAAGTATGGAATACACCAACCACTCCAATTAGGAACGAACTGCCGTTGAACTTGAATTGTCCAATTTCTGACACCTATTGATTTCGGATTGAGCCCAAAACTTGGGCAACATCATAATATGGTGGGAGGATTCATTTGGTTAGTTTTGAGTGAAATCCAATCGCTAGAAGTATGGAATACACCAACCACTCCAATTAGGAACGAACTGCCGTTGAACATGAATTGTCTAATTTGGAACACCTATTGATTTCGGATCGAGCCCAAAACTTGGGCAACATCCTAGTACGGTGAGAGGTGTCATTTTGTGAGTTTTGAGTGAAATCCAATCGCTAGAAGTATGGAATACACCAACCACTCCAATTAGGAACGAACTGCCATTGAACTTGAATTGTCCAATTTCTCACACCTATTGATTTCGGATCGTGCCCAAAACTATCATAATATGGTGGGAGGAGTCATTTGTTGAGTTTTGAGGGAAATCCAATCGCTAGAAGTATGGAATACACTAACCACTCCAATTAGGAACGAATTGCCGTTGAACTTGAATTGTCCAATTTGGAACACCTATTGATTTCGGATCGAGCCCAAAACTTGGGCAACATTATAACATGGTGGGAGGAGTCATTTGGTGAGTTTTGAGTGAAATCCAATCGCTAGAAGTATGGAATACACCAACCACTCCAAGTAGGAATGAACTGCCGTTGAACTTGAATTGTCCAATTTCTAATACCTATTGATTTCGGATCGAGCCCAAAAGTTGGGCAACATCGTAATATGGTGGGAGGAGTCATTTGGTGAGTTTTGAGTGAAATCCAATCGCAAGAAGTATGGAATACACCAACCACTCCAATTAGGAACGAACTGCCGTTGAACTTGAATTGACCAATTTCTCACACCTATTGATTTCGGATCGAGCCCCAAACTTGGGCAACATCATAATATGGTGGGAGGAGTCATTTGGTGAGTTTTGAGTGAAATCCAATCGCTAGACGTATGGAATACACAAACCACTCCAATTAGGAACGAACTGCCGTTGAACTTGAATTGTCCAATTTGGAACACCTATTGATTTCGGATCGAGCCCAAAACTTGGGCAACATCATAATATGGTGGGAGGAGTCATTTGGTTAGTTTTGAGTGAAATCCAATCGTTAGAAGTACAGAATACACCAACCACTCCAATTAGGAACAAACTTCCGTTGAACTTGAATTGTCCAATTTGGAACACCTATTGATTTCGGATCGAGCCCAAAACTTGGGCAAGATCATAATATGGTTTGAGGAGTCATTTGGTGAGTTTCGAGTGAAATCCAATAGCTAGAAGTGTGGAATACACCAACCACTCCCATTAGGAAGGAACTGCCGTTGAACTTGAATTGTCCAATTTCTCACACATATTGATTTCGGATCGAACCCCAAACTTGTGCAACATCATAATATGGTGGGAGGAGTCAATTGGTGAGTTTTGAGTGAAATCCAATCGCTAGAAGTATGTGATCGGTTCATAATTGTATATCATTTTGTACCCTTCTAGCTTATGATTTGGTTATGTTATTGAGTTAAACTTGTGCTTTTAATTCATTTTCTATTTTAATTCATTTTCTATTTGGTTATGCCTTCTTTACTTAGTGATTTTGCTTAGTTTCTCTTTATTTTGAGTCACTTACCTATGTTTGTGTGTTTTGTAGGTTAAGATAGCAAGAGATAACATTTGATGCAATCCATGCATGTTAAGGGCTGATTGGCATATGAGGAATATGAGCTTAAAGACAAACACATTTTGGCTACAACCCCTTTCCAGCCCAATTTCGTAGGTCAACTTCTTGGCCTTGGATCAGCATGCTGTGGGGCTCGAATGAGGTGAAGATCTTCATGAAACTTGTTCCAATGGGTGTCTACTACAACATATCCAAATTTCAGCCCAATTGGATATTTGTGGAGTGCTCAGCCCGTCCAACACCCAACCTTGCTCAGCAGGATTTGCAGCTGCCAGCTTTGAGCCTTGTCTCCTCCTTTAAGCCATGTGCCTCACCCATGCTGCAACTGACTTTGGATCCAACATAATGAGTGAAGTGGGGAGGCATTCCAGCTATGAAATTCTAAAGGAGCAAGTTGGTACATGCTGGAGTTATTATAGAGAAAGCATGTGCATGCATGTAAAGCAAAGAAATGAAATGAAGTCAATTCCAGTCTCTGTTCGGCTGCCAACTTGCAAGGCCCAAAACGCATACTTCTACTGCTCCGATGGGAATACTTTCTTCATAGAAGTTGTTCCAATGGGTGTCTAGTATAACATATCCAAATTTGAGCACCATTGGATACGTTTTGAAACCTCTGGCCTTCCTACACCAAGACTGGTTCATAAAACTCGTTTTTCAGCAACCAAAAGGCAACCACATGGGTTGGCAACCAAAAGGCAACCACATGGGTTGGCAGCAAAGGCAGCCACAACTGATCACCTTTGAACCCATGTGAAGATGCTTGAGGTGCAGCAAAAGATGAAGGATGGTGTGGGAGTTCATCATGATGTTCCTCCCTCTTAGCCCTATAAATAGAGAAGCCTTCAAGCTTCAAAACACACCCCAAGGGGGGGAGCTCTCAAACACTTCTCTAGAGCTCCCTTCCCTTCTCTCCCTCAAATTCTCTTAGTTTCCTTTCAAGTTGTAAATTGTTGTAACAAAATGAGTTTACTAAATTTTCCTTCAAGTTTTCTTAGTTCCACTTTACTTTTATTTGTAATGTACATTCTTTCTTAAGTATTCAAGTTTAATTAGTTTCCAAGTTTCAATTATGGTTTTTGTTCTTATTCATTATGCTTATAAGTTAATATGCTAGTTTGAATGATTGATCACCATTTAGGCTTGCATGTTAGCTATCTTGGTTTGAATTAAGAGTAGACACCATGCTTTAATTCGAATTGAACTATGGATAAGAAGAGTATGTATGGACATTCGACAACAGGGATTAGATACATGCTTGGTTGTTTAAATTGTTCTTTTATGCTTAATGGGTTCCTAATGCTTAGTTTTAGGTTAGACAACAAATGATCAAATTAGGGAATTAGGAACACAAGGTTATGACCAAACACCATGGCTTAATCATACTTTAGCTAGAATCAATCCGTTAATCTAATTGAACTTGGGAACTTATTTGCTTGAGTTATTTCCTTTTTTCTTGTTTTATTTATTTTCTTTTTCATTTCTATTTTGTGTAGGGGAAACGAATTGGATCATTCAATCACCAATCCTCGTGGGATCGACCTCGCACTTACATATGCTATACTACCAAACGGCTCGTGCACTTGCGAGTATCACAAGTTGAGGATGCAGCTGAATCCATTTTGGTGCAGCTGAATCGAAGCAACAGTATGGAAGACAACAACTACTCCAATTAGGAACGAACTGTCGTTGAAATTGAATTGACCAATTTCTCACACCTATTGATTTCGGATCGAGCCCAAAACTTGGGCAACCACATAATATGGTGGGAGGAGTCATTTGGTGAGTTTTGAGTGAAATCCAATCGCAAGAAGTATGGAATACACCAACCACTCCCATTAGGAACGAACTGCCGTTCAACTTGAATTGTCCAATTTCTCACACCTATTGATTTCGGATCGAACCCCAAACTTGTGCAACATCATAATATGGTGGGAGGAGTGTTGCTTCGATTCAGCTGCACCAAAATAGATTCAGCTGCATCCTCAACTTGTGATACTCGCAAGTGCACGAGCCGTTTGGTAGTATAGCATATGTAAGTGCGAGGTCGATCCCACGAGGATTGGTGATTGAATGATCCAATTCATTTCCCCTACATAAAACAAAAATGAAAAAGAAAATAAATAAAGCAAGAAAAAAGGAAATAACTCAAGCAAATAAGTTCCCAAGTTCAATTAGATTAATGGATTGATTCTAGCTAAAGTATGATTAAGCCATGGTGTTTGGTCAAAACCTTGTGTTCTTAATTCCCTAATTTGATCATTTGTTGTCTAACCTAAAACTAAGCATTAGGAACCCATTAAGCATAGAAGAACAATTTAAACAACCAAGCATGTATCTAATCCCTGTTGTCGAATGTCCATACATACTCTTCCTATTCATAGTTCAATTCGAATTAAAGCATGGTGTCTACTCTTAATTCAAACCAAGATAGCTAACATGCAAGCCTAAATGGTGATCAATCATTCAAACTAGCATATTAACTTATAAGCATAATGAATAAGAACAAAAACCATAATTGAAACTTGGAAACTAATTAAACTTGAATACTTAAGAAAGAATGTACATTACAAATAAAAGTAAAGTGGAACTAAGAAAACTTGAAGGAAAATTTAGTAAAAACATTATTGTTACAACAATTGACAACTTGAAAGGAAACTAAGAGAATTTGAGGGAGAGAAGGGAAGGGAGCTCTAGAGAAGTGTTTGAGAGCTCCCCCCTTGGGGTGTGTTTTGAAGCTTGAAGGCTTCTCTATTTATAGGGCTAAGAGGGAGGAACAACATGATGAATTCCCACACCATCCTTCATCTTTTAATACAACCCATAACTCACACTTCATCTTGTCTATGTTAGTGTGGTTGGAATCAATCTCATCCCATACTTCTTTTGCTGCACCTCAAGCTTTCTTCACATGGGATCAAAGGTGATCAATTGTGGCTGCCTTTTGCTGCCAACCCATGTGGTCTTCCTTTTGGTTGCTGAAAAACGAGTTTTCTGAACCAGTCTTGGTGTAGGAAGGCCAGAGGTTTCAAAACGTATCCAATGGGGTTCAAATTTGGATATGTTATACTAGACACCCATTGGAACAACTTCTATGAAGAAAGTATTCCCATCGGAGCAGTAGAATTGTGCGTTTTAGGCCTTGTAATTTGGCTGCCGAACAGAGACTGGAATTGACTTCATTTCATTTATGCTTTACATGCATGCACATGCTTTCTCTTTAATAGCTCCATTATGTACCAACTTGCTCCTTTAGAATTTCATTGCTGGAATGCCTCCCCACTTCACTCATTATGTTGGATCCATAGTCAGTTGCAGCATGGGTGAGGCACATGGCTTAAAGGAGGAGACAAGGCTCAAAGCTGGCAGCTGCCAATCCTGCTGAGCAAGGTTGGGTGTTGGACGGGCTGAGCACTCCACAAATGTCCAATTGGGCTGACATTTGGATATGTTGTAGTAGACACCCATTGGAACAAGTTTCATGAAGCTCTTCACCTCATTCGAGCCCCATAGCATGCTGATCCAAGGCCAAGAAGTTGACCTACGAAATTGGGCTGGAAAGGGGTTGTAGCCAAAATGTGTTTGTCTTTAAGCTCATATTCCTCATATGCCAATCAGCCCTTAACATGCATGGATTGCATCAAATGTTATCTCTTGCTATCTTAACCTACAAAACACACAAACATAGGTAAGTGACTCAAAATAAAGAGAAACTAAGCAAAATCACTAAGTAAAGAAGGCATGCAAGTGTATGAAATTATGGACTTATCAAAATAGAAAATGAATTAAAAGCACAAGTTTAACTCAAAAACATAACCAAATCATAAGCTAGAAGGGTACAAAATGATATACAATTATGAACCGATCAAATACCCCCAAACCTAGATTTTGCTAGTCCTCGAGCAAAACAACACAAAACAAAGTTAAAAACAAAACAAGAAGTTAACTAAACCACTTCCGCAGGTAACTCGATTGCATCAAGCATATGCAACAAGCCTTTAAACCTCTAGGCATCCCTAGTAGGAGGAGTTGTGTCTCCTGAGGGTTTAACAGAAACGATACCCACAAACGTTTTACTAACTCTACAAAACAAGGTGGTTAGAAAACTTATTAGATTTGTTAGTCCTTAAGCAAAATAAAAGAAACACAAAAACAAAAAATAATTACAAAAACAAAACAAAAAAATAAAAATAAAAAGCAAAATAAAAGAAACATAAAAACAGAAATAATTAAAAACTCAAAACAATCTTTCCGAACATTTTATGAAGAGAAATGACTCATGCACATGACTCAAAAATAAAAGCTCAGTTTTTAGACAATATTTACAAGGTGGCAAAGTTCAAAACACAACACGCTCAAAGTGTAGTAGTGTGATAGCCAAATGCAACAAATTCCCCAATCTTAGTTTTCACACAATTTCAAAAATCATACCAAGCACAAATGCAACTTCAAATCTCACCAAAGTTGTCCTCTCACAAATGAATCACTCAGAAGAGGGCTACAATGCAACACTCAATTATAAACATGAGATTAGAGTTAAATCATAAGGGACATAACTCAAAAATAGGAAGATGAAGAACATGCATTAATATGATCTCAAGAAGGATGCCAAACACTTAAAAGTAAGAAAATGCATGCAATTCAACCACATGACATTTAAGATCAATTTAGGTCTTTAAGATAGGTTGTAATGGGGCCAAGGGTGTAAGGTGAGTGAGAAATGAAAGGTATGGATAATACAAAGTCCAAGGAACTCACAATGTAAGAGCATAAAATAAAATTGTTTACAAGACTTCGAATCATCACGATTAGATTTTTTCTTTTACATGATCAAAACTCCTTATACCTTCATTTACATTGATTCACACTCCTTTCCAAACACCAATTTATTTTGAAGGCCCAAAAATGAATTTTCAATCAACCACCACTTAATCACAACTTTTTTTTTTTTTCTTCTTTTCTTTCACCAATTGTGTGAATTTCTCTTCTTTTTTTTTTTTTTTTTTTTTTTTTTTTCTTTATGTAATATCCCTTCCCAAACTTAGCATGAAAAACACATCCGAATTAGAGCTCATGAGTTCCTTAGAAAGGTAAATATTTGTTTTTCGGGCTAAGGCGAGGAAATATAATTGGTAAAATGAAAGAAAAGGTTTACATGTAGGCTCAAAATGGTTAACAATGGAAAATCATGCTTAAGCATGCATAAGGTTAGCTTGAAAGGCACAAACGATCCAAAGAGGGCCTTAATATCATTTCTTAAATGTCATGAAATCAAATTGCAAAAGAATGAATGACTTTTAAGTGTTCAACCAAATCAATGAATAATGAGATCAAACAACAACTTTGATGACAAGAAAATAAGAGTATGTGTATAACACTCATGAAATGAAGAACAAGGCTCAAAAGCTCACATTATATGGTTATATAAGTCTAATTTATGCTTGATACAATTCTTTGGGTCATGCAAATCCTTTAATTGGAAAATTATGAAACAAATGGCAAGTGCAAAGAAGGTTTCGAACATATCATGCTAGAACGATGCCAAAATTTTATTTTTTTCATAATTAAATAATAATAATAAAATGAAATCCAATTTTAAGTCATGCAAACATTTATCACAATCTCATCATAAGTGTTCGGAAAGTGACTCAAAACAAAACAAGACTCAAAATAAAACAAGCAAAAAATTAATTTAAATTTGTTGTTTTTTTTTTTATAAAGAAAAACCAAATTTACTTGCTAAACTCCAATACCCCCAAACCTAGAAATGAACATTGTCCTCAATGTTTAAAATTTAGGCACAAGCAATGTCAAAAATAACAAATGAAGGTATTAAAGCAATAAAAAATCACAAAACACACAAGAGTTAAAATAAAAAAACAAAATAATTACAAAATAAAAATTACAAAACAAACAAACAAAAGAAACGAAACAGTACAACACTCGAAACAGAAAGCCCTAAACAAACAGTCTTATGCAAACCAAAACCCAAACGATTGAAAACCCAACCCAAAAGAAGGTTAACTCACTTTGAAACCTAAACAACGGTGAAAACCCGACCACAATGAAATCCGAAGCCCACACGTTTTTTTATTATTATTTTTTTAATTTTTAATTTTTAAGATGACACGTGAATTGGGAGTGCAAAGACGGGATTTTTGAAAAGAGAGAATGTGGTCCCTGATGTCTCGGCTCCTGTGAGGTCACGGGCAAAAGAGGTGAGGGACGTGTCGGCGCGCAGAGGCCGCTTTCACATCCCCCAAGCCAGAATTATTGGCCTCTTGGGTGAAGCGGGACGACTTTTTCACTTTGAAGGTTGTGAAAGGTGAAAATGCAATTAAGGGGAGGTTGGGAAATGGGTGCGGCGATATATAGAGATAAGCCGTAAGGGCCGCACAGAACTCAGAACCGCAGCGGCTAGGGTTTAGCAGACTAAGTCTA
Organism: Prunus avium; assembly: GCF_965620075.1. Classification (NCBI taxonomy): domain Eukaryota; kingdom Viridiplantae; phylum Streptophyta; class Magnoliopsida; order Rosales; family Rosaceae; genus Prunus; species Prunus avium. Next base: position 14,773,892 of record NC_142290.1, read on the forward strand.
TAAAAGGTAAAAAGAAATGGTAAAAAAAAACACAAACTCAGAAACACACAAAAGAGAAAAGAAAGAAGAACAAAGAGTGAGAAATCAAATGGCCTCTTCCTACCCTTTTTCGTTGGATCTCAACCTAGCTCCACCGACTCAGACACGAGGCCAAGCAGCGGCACCAATATGGATGCCCTACTTTGCTTCCGCACGGGGGCCTGTGACAGTAACTGACTCAATACTCCTGGACAACGATGTTGCCATTGGAGTGGCTAGAAATTTAGTGACTCCTAAAGATATACGTGTGCTGGGGACAAGGGATGACAACCGGGTCGTGAGAGATGCCCTGGCACTGAGCGTGCAGAGTACGGCAACAGTTGCAAGTTTGGGTCATCGCCTACTTGCGAAGTCCCATGAGGTAGAGGTGCTAAAAGGTCAGTTGGCGGCGGAGCGAAGTATGGTTGAAGAGTGCCAGAGTGCTATAAAAAGCTTGAAAAGGGAGAGGGCAAGAATAGTGGAGGTGAATCGACACCAGCTAGAAGTATTGCGGGATGAGAATAAAAACCTATCAAAAATGGTAGAGTTGTACTCTCGCGACATGCGAAAACAGCTGGAGGACCTAGACCGACCGGGTAAACGCAAACAAGCAGATCGCGAGAGTAGTTACGCTCAAGCTAAGATTGCGATCTTTGGGAGCTCAAGTGATGAGCCCCAAGAGGCTGTGCGTGAAAATCCAGAAGAGGACAACCATAGGGCCAAACTCAAAGCTCCAATGGTCGAGACACCGAGCACTGTGAAGAAATGACTTCTACTGCATTATTGTTGTTTTTATTTTATTTTGTTGTTTTTGTATTTGGTTATGTTATTTCGGAAATAAAAGTAAAGTTGCATAAGGAAAAAGAAAACGGAAAAGAAAGCACAGTTCCCTAACTAAAATAAAATAAAGATGATAGCCGAAAGGGAAAAGCAAAAACACAAAGCTCTAGAAAATGAAAGTAACGGGCAAAAACATTAAACACCAAAAAACACGGAGGAAAAAAAAAAGAAAAGTAAAGTAAAGGTGCTCCCCCTTGAAGCGATTAGGTCGAGCATGCCCGGGAAATCCGAAAGGGTGTCGACTCCTTCATCAGCATATGTCTATTTAAAGCACACCTCTGCAAGCGGATGATACCCAGCATTTCTTCCTGCAACTCAAGGAAAAACATCAAAAAATCCAAAACAAAAAAATGGCATCCTCATGCACTCACCTTGATGATCTCAACCTTGAGCTATCCCTTGCACCACCGAATGCCCAGATAAGGGCTCCTCCAAACACTGTCTTCCCAAATTCCTCTTATCATCATGGCTCAGCCTCAAATTTCTCTGAGGTGGTGCCGATTAGAGCTGAACTGCCGGAAGGCATGACTGTGAGAAGGCTCACACCGGCGGTTCATCTGCATGTGGCACAGCGGTCGGACAAGGTGGCAGTGGAGGAGTCCCACACTTTAACCGTGCAACACGCAGTCTCCGCCACAAATCTAGGCTTGCGCCTACTTGCGAGGACACGGGAGTGTACAGTTCTGAGCGAGGAGGTGGCTGCCTTGAAGGCTGAGGTGGCTACCTTGAAGGCTATGGTGGCGGACTTGCAGAAGCGGCTCTATTGTGCCACTCAGCATGTGGAAGCACTGCAGAGGAAAAATGATGACCATGTAGAGCTGCTGCAGATTCTACAAGTGCGAGACAATAGAGGCAAGCCATGATGAAGATGAAGATGAATATGAAGAAGAAGAAGAAGAAGATGAAGATGAATATGAAGAAGAAGAAGATGAAGAAGAAGTTTTTTTTTTTTTTTTTTTTTGTTTTTTGTTTTTTTTGTTTTTAAGCAGCGTTTTGAAATAAAATAAAACTATGTTTTAACACTCAGAAATAAACTAACTAACCATACCACGTAAATAAATACATAAACTAACTTAACAAAACAAAAACAAAAACAAAGACTCAACAGAAAAGAAAACAAAGAAAATAAAAAAATAAAAAAAAACTTAATTTAAAAACACACGAATATACAAGCAACTCACGGATGACCAGTTAAGGGCCTCAGAAAACACAGCCAGGGGATCCGGGAAGGTTGGAGGGGTCACAATGGTCCCGCTTAAAACCCAAACTTCTTAGACACCGAAGGTGTCGCCTAAAGAACTCCTAGACACTGTATTGACGGAAGTGCTCACTGGGGTTACCATAAGTCAGCTCATATGAAAAATCTTTTTAAAATTTTTAAGATAAAAAAAAAACAAAAACAAATTAAGATAAAATGAAACAACAAACCATAAATGAAAATGAACTAAGTACTCTAAACAAACTCAAACAAACGAAATAAATTGTTGTACTAAAAGAAACAAACCAAGAAACCAAAGAAAAACACAAACAGCACTTTCTATCACCTATTTATCACCCTTTGGACAGATTCGTTTCTATGTTTTTCAGCTTCGACCTCTGTTCAGTTTTTAGGCTATAACTTTCCAACCATAAGTCCAAATTTTACGTTCTTTATATGGTTGGATTCAGCACAGAAAAACAAAGAACCCAACGCGGACCAAAAGGCAAAAACAATAACAGAAATAAACAGAATTCAAAGAAGAGAAAGGATTGAAATGCTTCCCCTTGAAGCGATTAGGTCGAGCATGGATGCACTTGGAGGTCGACTTCTCCCACTGCTCCACACTTCCCATTCTTATGATTGAGGTTGCCATCTCTCTCCATTTTTATTAAGCTATCATAAATTGCTAAAACAAACACACAAACTTGAAATGGAATTAAAAGGATTAGGAAATAAAAACTAAAATAAAAAGGAAAATCAACACCATCCAATTCCATGCTTCAAAGCAACAAGCACCAATGGGTTGTGTAAGCTGGGACTTAAACCCAGTTCTCTTGCTTGTTGGGCAATTGTCCTTTTCTGTTGGACTACAAACACAACTTGTCCATTAACGTCATTAACTTCAAAACAAGAAATTGTGCAGTTAAGAAAAAAAATAAAATAAAGTAGGAAAGGCAAATAGAATCAAACAATGTTACCGATCCCCGGCAACGGCGCCAAAAACTTGTTGCTTCGATTCAGCTGCACCAAAATAGATTCAGCTGCATCCTCAACTTGTGATACTCGCAAGTGCACGAGCCGTTTGGTAGTATAGCATATGTAAGTGCGAGGTCGATCCCACGAGGATTGGTGATTGAATGATCCAATTCATTTCCCCTACATAAAACAAAAATGAAAAAGAAAATAAATAAAGCAAGAAAAAAGGAAATAACTCAAGCAAATAAGTTCCCAAGTTCAATTAGATTAATGGATTGATTCTAGCTAAAGTATGATTAAGCCATGGTGTTTGGTCAAAACCTTGTGTTCTTAATTCCCTAATTTGATCATTTGTTGTCTAACCTAAAACTAAGCATTAGGAACCCATTAAGCATAGAAGAACAATTTAAACAACCAAGCATGTATCTAATCCCTGTTGTCGAATGTCCATACATACTCTTCCTATTCATAGTTCAATTCGAATTAAAGCATGGTGTCTACTCTTAATTCAAACCAAGATAGCTAACATGCAAGCCTAAATGGTGATCAATCATTCAAACTAGCATATTAACTTATAAGCATAATGAATAAGAACAAAAACCATAATTGAAACTTGGAAACTAATTAAACTTGAATACTTAAGAAAGAATGTACATTACAAATAAAAGTAAAGTGGAACTAAGAAAACTTGAAGGAAAATTTAGTAAAAACATTATTGTTACAACAATTGACAACTTGAAAGGAAACTAAGAGAATTTGAGGGAGAGAAGGGAAGGGAGCTCTAGAGAAGTGTTTGAGAGCTCCCCCCTTGGGGTGTGTTTTGAAGCTTGAAGGCTTCTCTATTTATAGGGCTAAGAGGGAGGAACAACATGATGAATTCCCACACCATCCTTCATCTTTTAATACAACCCATAACTCACACTTCATCTTGTCTATGTTAGTGTGGTTGGAATCAATCTCATCCCATACTTCTTTTGCTGCACCTCAAGCTTTCTTCACATGGGATCAAAGGTGATCAATTGTGGCTGCCTTTTGCTGCCAACCCATGTGGTCTTCCTTTTGGTTGCTGAAAAACGAGTTTTCTGAACCAGTCTTGGTGTAGGAAGGCCAGAGGTTTCAAAACGTATCCAATGGGGTTCAAATTTGGATATGTTATACTAGACACCCATTGGAACAACTTCTATGAAGAAAGTATTCCCATCGGAGCAGTAGAATTGTGCGTTTTAGGCCTTGTAATTTGGCTGCCGAACAGAGACTGGAATTGACTTCATTTCATTTATGCTTTACATGCATGCACATGCTTTCTCTTTAATAGCTCCATTATGTACCAACTTGCTCCTTTAGAATTTCATTGCTGGAATGCCTCCCCACTTCACTCATTATGTTGGATCCATAGTCAGTTGCAGCATGGGTGAGGCACATGGCTTAAAGGAGGAGACAAGGCTCAAAGCTGGCAGCTGCCAATCCTGCTGAGCAAGGTTGGGTGTTGGACGGGCTGAGCACTCCACAAATGTCCAATTGGGCTGACATTTGGATATGTTGTAGTAGACACCCATTGGAACAAGTTTCATGAAGCTCTTCACCTCATTCGAGCCCCATAGCATGCTGATCCAAGGCCAAGAAGTTGACCTACGAAATTGGGCTGGAAAGGGGTTGTAGCCAAAATGTGTTTGTCTTTAAGCTCATATTCCTCATATGCCAATCAGCCCTTAACATGCATGGATTGCATCAAATGTTATCTCTTGCTATCTTAACCTACAAAACACACAAACATAGGTAAGTGACTCAAAATAAAGAGAAACTAAGCAAAATCACTAAGTAAAGAAGGCATGCAAGTGTATGAAATTATGGACTTATCAAAATAGAAAATGAATTAAAAGCACAAGTTTAACTCAAAAACATAACCAAATCATAAGCTAGAAGGGTACAAAATGATATACAATTATGAACCGATCAAGGAGTCATTTGGGGACTTTTGAGTGAAATCCAATCGCTAGAAGTATGGAATACACCAACCACTCCAATTAGGAACGAACTGCCGTTGAACTTGAATTGACCAATTTCTCACACCTATTGATTTCGGATCGACCCCAAAACTTGGGCAACATCATAATATGGTGGGAGGAGTCATTTGGTGAGTTTTGAGTGAAATCCAATCGCTAGAAGTATGGAAGACACCAACCACTCCAATTTGGAACGAATTGCGGTTGAACTTGAATTGTCCAATTTGAAACACCTCTTGATTTCGGATCGAGCCCAAAAGTTGGGAAACATCATAATATGATACGAGGAGTGATTTGGTGAGTTTTGAGTGAAATCCAATCGCTAGAAGTATGGAATACACCAACCAC